>NC_040913.2:72995625-73321875 GCF_004126475.2 Phyllostomus discolor
TGGTGGGGAGCAGGAGCCCTAGGGTCTGGCTGGGAGCTGTGTGACCTCAGGCGGGCCAGTCCCTCCCCTGGGGTTTTCTTCTCTGTGACAGACGGGTCTGTACAGAAGACTCGCACTCCTTGCACTCCTTGCATTTGACGGCTCTTCCCATCCCGGCTATGCAGACTCTGGGAGCCTGCAGTCTAGGGTGTCTGCCTCACTACACAGCTCCCAGCAGGCAAAGCGCCCTGGGGGGAGGGCGGCGCTCAGACCTTCCTTCCCAGCTGGGAGATGTCTGGCCCCTCAAGTTCAGGCTGGAATTCCCTCCTCAGCCTGCTCCCTCTGCCCCATTCCCAGCTCGTCTGTGACGGATCGGTTCCCCTGCCCCTCACCTGGCCCCATCCATCTTGCACACCCTTTGCTCCCCCATCTGCCTCTCCTCACTCCGGGGGGCCGGGGAAGATGGGTCCTGGGAGGCTGCCCAGGGCTAGCCAACTCCAGTGTCTCTGCTCCCCCACCCCCACCCCCCAGTCCTAAAAACAAAGGAATGTTCTGGAGTTTGGGAAGGATGCCCCCTCCCCCAGGAGGGAGGAAGGGGAGGAGGCAGCCTTGTCCTGTCAGTGTCCGAGCTCTAAATAGAACAGAGCGGCTGGGCTGGGGGAATGAAAATAAACAGCCCCTCTAGCAGCCCCTTCCTCGCAGATACCGGATTTTCCTTCTGGTTCCCCAGCCCGGGGCCATTTCCCTCCTCTCTCTTCCCCTGCTCCCAGCCTGCTCCCAGGGCGGCACGGGGCAAGCTCCGTCTCGGGGAGCTGGGGGAGCGCAGGGCCCGGTCCGGGCTGTGTGGCGTCGGGCCTGGGCTTTGGTGAGGAAAGCCCGCTGAACGGAAGGCCAGGCATCAAACACAGAGGTGGCTAGAACGCTTTCTCCCTCAGGAAAGGGTTCTTATCCCAATGACTCCCATGTGGCTTAAACTTAAAATCACTCTCTCCCTTTAAAAACATGACCCCAAATTTAAGGGTCAATTTCTGGTTAGGTTCAAATTACATTGGTTTGCCTGTGCCTTTGAGGGGAGTTCTCAGACTCACCCCCAGGACTAGGGATTGCTGCCCACCCCCTCACCCCAACACGGGAGGGATGATCCTTGGTAGTCAGCAGGAAGGGGCCACCTTAGGGATCAGGAGTGGCTGGCTTCATGCTCAGGTTCTGAATAATTCGGGTCAAAGAACGTGTTCTGGGTTCTGGACCCCACTGGTGGGGCTGAATTATAGGTGCTGTCTTTGGAGCCCAGTGCCACGGCCTCCTCACGCTCTCGGTGCCACGAGGAGCCGACAAGCGAATCCCAGAAGGCTCTGTTCTCTGCCCTGTGCTCACCCCGATGGGAGGGTGGACCCTGACATTCTGCACCAGAGGGGGGCCACAGGGGCAGGGGACCCCGAGACCTCCAGGAGAGCATCTGGCTGTCTCCACCTCCTCTGGCAGGTAGGTGGGAAGAGTCAGGAAGGGACCTGGACTCCCTCTGGGCCCCTCATTTCAGACAGGCGGGGTTCTGGACCCTGAGCGAGCGGGGTGTCGCAGCTGAGACCTTGCTCCACTGGAGGGTAAGGGAGTGTGTGGGACTGTCCTGGCCTCCTCCCACCTCTGCTTCTTCCCTCTTTTCTCTCCTCCTTTCTCTTCACTCTCTCCCCCTCCCCCCTCCTCCCCTCACAAAAGCTCTCTGTACACAGCCACTTCCTCTGGCTGCTGTCTCTGAGCCCAGACCTTATGAGAACCATATGGGGGAAAGAGGCTGGAAGAGAAGGGGGTGGGGAAGCCGGCGTGGGCCCGCCCCTCCAGCCAGCATCACTCCACTCCCCTCAGGCTGTGTGCTCGGCGGTTGGCACACTTTGCCCCAAACGCCCCTAACTGGATCCTGGTGGCTGGGGTGAGGACACTGACTGGAGGGCCCCGTCCAGAGCTGGAGGTCCAGAGGGAGATCTATGCTCAAGAACCACTCCCCTGAGGCTGAGGCAAGCACCCGCCATGGTGCTTCTGAAGATCACCACACTCACAGCAAAAGGACCAGCCACGGCTAGGTACATCTGTGTGGCAAATGCCCCTCTCCCCTATGTGGACAGCCTATGTGGTGGGCAGCACCCCCCTCCCCCCCCAGCGGGAGGGCTGAGTGGATGAGGGTTTGTTGGCTCTGGGACAATCTGGAGTGACCTGTCCCATGTCTGGCTCCCTCCCCACCCAGCCTTGGAATGCTCCCAGGTCAAAAGGGCCCGGATCCTGCTGAGAAAGAACAGGGCTTTTTTAAAGCAACTTTTGTGTCCATTGGGTTCCAAGTCCAGCCAGGTGGACAGCAAGTCCCTGACCTGAGAGGAACGCTAAGAGAACCTAATCAGCTAATCCTGAGGCTGGCGTCAGCTAGCTGGGTGACTGTTAGCAAGCGCCCGGACCGCCCCTGTCAGCCTCAGCTTGCTCAGCTGTGACCTGTAGGTGCAGGGGTTGGACTCACTGATCTCTAAGGCCCTTTTCAGCACGTGCAAACAGTCTAGGAATTGACGACACTGGCTGGTGTCCTCTGGGGGCTGCTCAGATGTCCTGGGAGGTCCTCCTAGGAAATTTCCTTCTGGAGTTCTCTATTGTCAGTCCTTCCTTGGTATTCCTCATAATGCCCCCTCCCTCTCACTCTGACTGCCAGAGCTGAGAACCAGCAGGCAGGCCCATCCACAGCTGCTGGTGGGTGGGGGCTCACAGTGGTGGGCATCTCCTTCTCACACCCAGGTTCTCCCTGTAGTAAGCTCCTCCGCCACGAGACCTTCCTCCATAAAGGACAGGAACATAAGTGCCCACAGCTGTCCTGTGGACTGGGCCCCGATACTGGGGGTGGGGCGGGGCGGGGCGGGACAGATGGATCAGGAAGGAAGCCAAGAGTTCTGCTTTCCTGGAAAACCTCGAATAAAAATCCATGTGGGGAGCGGGCATGCAGGCCATAAAAACAGAGGCACCAGTTGCGATAACAGGGTGGAGGTAGAAGGGGTTTTGGTGAGGTGAGCGGGGCTGACCCTTCACAGAAATGCCTCTGCACGGCCTGGAAGCCTTCTCTGAGCTGAGAGGCTCCTTGCAGACAGGCACCTAGTCTAGCGCTTGCTGTGCCTGACCGGTCCCAACACCCAGAGCCTGCCAGATTTCCCAAGGCGGAGTCCCGGGTGCCCTGGGGACTTCTCCGCAGGGTGGTGTGTGAAGGGGACTGGGGTCTGGTGGCCCATTCGGGAGGAAAGCAGGGCAGGAGGAGGGAGGAGAGGGCCACTGCAAAAACTGTTGGCTCGAGTCCTGTTGCTCGTACCAGGTGACAGGCAAAAAGGTGAAAGGGGAAATGTGTGTGGAAAAAGAAAAAGAGCAAGGAGGAGGAGTTTGGGAGGGTGTGGGGGAGGTTTTCAGGCTCTGAGCCTCTTGCTTTGCTGCCAGGCTGAGGCGGCAGCCCCTTTCCAGGCCTCTCTTCCTCCTTCCCTCACGACGCATGGGGGGTAGGGATGGGTGTGCTGGAGGGACTGGGCCCGGAGAAGAGAACCCCGGCCGGGCTTCTCGAAGAAGAACTTGGCTTCTTTTTCCCCTCACAGCCAGCACTGTGAGGGGTGGGGTGGGAGGGCAGGACCCAGGATTAGGCTTATTTGGGATGAGGGGAGAACCTAAGAAATACATCTGCAGCTGGGGTTCACTCTCACTCCAGGCTGATGAGCTCAGAGGCTCGCAGGCTCCTCTCTGGCCTGGCCTGTCTGCTGTCCCCGTGCGGAGGAGGTCCAGCCAGGCTCAGGGGCCTGCTGGTTTGGAAAGTTTCTTAAACCAGCTAGATGCGTGCCCTAGGGTGAGAGGGGGTCCTTCCCCTGGGGAGGGTTTTGGGATGGGAAGGTGAGCCAGCAGTCAGGTTTGCTGCTGCCCTGTCATCATAGGCTCTCACCCAGTACTGGCCCGGCTCTCTCTTTGGAGTGGCGTCGATAGGAATTAGCCATGGCTGGAAAGGATTAGTTGCCAAATCATTCTAAGATGTACTGCTAAACCATCTTTTAATGGTTTGCCCCTTCTTTCTGCCTTCAGTACGTTAGGATTTCCTAATCCCGGCAAACGGACATGCAGAGAGACAGCGACCTTCCCAGGTGTGTGAGCACCGCCACAAGATCCAGTATACACACACACCCCCCTCTGGGAACTGAATTGTCGTGGCCCAGCACAGTCGCGGGCCCAGCCTCTCACACTGCAAGCATTTTTCTCTTCCAGAACTGAGTGGGCTGGGGAATGCTGGGCCTGTCTGGACCCTTCCGCACTAGGGGACACTCAGCAGGAACTGGAATGAGCAGCCACAGCCGCCTTCCCAGGCCATGGCCACATCCCCGAGCTGCTGGGAGTCGAGAAGGAAGACAGACTACCTTCACCCACCTAATAATGCACACAGGCACGCGCACACAGCCCAGCTGGTGGGGAAACGCGGGCCAGGAGGCCAGCGTCAGAGGCTGACCAGTCTTGTCCTGTCAGGAAGCGGGCAGCCTCTGAACTCACCCAACCAGAGGCGTTCCTGTATTGTTCTGGACACAATCGGACAGAGTGTGGGCCAGCTCGGGCGAGGGGCGCTGGGGAAACGGCTGCCACCGGGGTCTGGAGGACGGGGAAGGGAAGCCGCTTGCAGGCGGGATCCAGAACGACAGGAAAGGAAAGGGCCGCCGCGAGGGCCCAAACTTCCACTTCACTGCGTGGCGTGCGTGGAGTTCCAAGCACATGCTCAGCGCAGGAAATCGCAGCCGTGGGGAGGGGTCACTAACTCCTGCGGTTTCGGGACCTTCAGACCCCTATCGAGCAGGCGTGGGGTCGGGCTGCCTGAAAAGTGAGGGCTAAGGCCCTGGCTGGAAAGGGAAACGGGATGACGGAAGGAGGCTGGGAGGCGGCCGCCTCCCACTCCGCCAGGTTTCTGTCTTAGCAAAATTCAATGGAGTAACAGCCGAAGCTGGTGTCACAGCCAGGGGAGGGATGCAGGACCCAGCGCATAACTCACTTCCCAGGTGCGCGCGGCGGCAGTGGGGTCCGAGAGGAATCGGGACGCCGGGGTCTCACTCAGACCAGAAGCGCCTGCACTCCAAGGGCAGACTTTTCCGAGCCCACCCTCCTGCCCGCCCTAAGTACACCGACCGGCTGCAAGCCGTGAGCGAACGGAGCGCCCCCCACTGGAGGAGCCTGGCCCGCTGGGTGAGCCCCGCAGACTCCTCCAGTCGGGCCAGGGACGCGTCGCGGTGCTAACGACCACATCCCCACAGTGGGCCGCGGGCGTCGATCCTCCCTGAGACTTTCTCCCGTCCCACCCACCTCACGTCCCCGAAATTCGCAACACCAGCCCAGGCTGAAAACTCAAGGGGCGTGGGGGTCCCGCCAGCGAGCGTTCCCCTTCACCTGTGCAGGTGAGTGGGTGCCCGCGGTGCCTCCCTCTGGGTCTCGCCCGCCCTCCGTGGCCCCTTCTTCCCTCCACATCTCTGGAGCCCTAATCTCTTCTCTAGTTCTCCCTTCTCGGCGCCTGGACTCAGGCCCGTCCCAAAGTCTCTGAAGTGTCGGCGCCGTCCCAGTCCCTCTCTTCCCGCCCCTTCCGTCTGGTCTCCATTCGTCCCCTGGTCCAGGCTCCGGCCGGGCCGGCCGAGTAGGGTACTCACAGGGTAACGGTGCCGTTAGGCAGGAGGCCTGGCTCGGGAGGCTCCGGGAGTTCCCCGCCGCCGCACACCACCCTCCTGCGCGCCGGGTTGGGGGCGCCGCCGCTTAGCCCCTTGGGCCGCTCCCCCGAGCACTTGCAGCTGCGGATGGGGACAGGGCAGCCGGGCGCGCCCCAGGTCTCGCGCGCCAGGAGCAGGAGCCACGGCAGCAGCGGCAGCAGCAGGCGCGCGGGCGCCCCTCGCATCCTGCGTCCCCCGGCGCCCATCAGCCCATAGCCCCGCGGGGACCGACAGCGCTGGGGCCGCTCTGCGCACGGGCCGGAGGGACCCGGGCGTGCGGGAGGCGTGCTCAGCAGGGTCCCGGGGCGCCCGAGGGCGGGGCGGGGGGCCCTGGGCGGAGGCAAGCCCCGGGGTCCCCGCCGCCGCACCCCGGGGGCATGTCCGGCGAGCGCCCCGGCGGGGAGGACGCCGGCGCGGCTGTCAGCGCAGAGCAGGCGGCCCTCCGCGGCGCTGCCGGAGTCTCTGCGCGGTGCCCCGGGGCTGGTGGAGGCCGGGACCCTCCGCGTCGCCTGGTCTGTCGGCGCTGGGTTGGGACCTAACGGATTGCGCCGAGCTCCTGCTGCCGCCGCCGCCGCCGCTCCGTGCCATGGATGGAGGCTACTCGGCGCGGCGCAGCTCCCGCCGCCGCCAGACCCCGCCCGCCCTCCCGAGGGTGCGCCCTCCCCTTGCCAGCTCGTCCGCTAGGCCCTAGCGCCTCCCGATGCGCAGCCAGGCCAATGCCCTCCTCGGCGCGACAGAGGGCTCGCGGGCTTGAGGCTTCGCGTGTCCCCTGCACCCGCCCTGAACCCAGGTTCCTTGTCTCTTCCGCCCCTCCCCACGACTCATCTCAGATCTTCAAGCCCCGCGCCGTCACTTTCCTCGAAACCCTCCCGTCCTCTTGCTCATCCAGCCCACACCCTGATGCTTCTGGGGCTTTCATGGGCCTGCCGGCTTGACCAGGGAGGTCTGCTGCTCCCTGTCTGGGACTGAACTTTGATCACGGCTCTGGGGTTGCCGAGGCTCGGCTTCCCTTGGCCCCTGACCTGATGCGTCAGTCTGGAAGCCGGCTCTTGCTCTCGCAGCCCTGCTCCAGCCCCGCAGGACACAGCCAAAGGCTAAGGAGGCCCAGACCCTCCTCTGCTGGTGTGACCTTGCCCAGCGGGGCGTGCATGTCTCTCGGCCAAGGAGGGGGCAAAGGCCAAGGCTAGATCTAGCTTCTTACCTTTTCTACATCCCATCGTGTGTGTGTGTGTGTGTGTGTGTGTGTGTGTGTGTGTAGGCGGGGCGGGCAGTGGCAATGAGGGAGCCCAAGAAGAGAAAAGCAGGGATCCAAGCCCCGGTGTGGAGAAAGCACTGTGCTGTGAGTCGGTCAGAAAGCTCTGTGTGACTTAGGACGCGGCTGCTGACATCCTGGAGTAGTTTTAATCTCTGGAGTCAAAATGGGGCCCTGCCTGCCCCTCCTTTGTGAATGCCAGTTGTGACATGAGAATGAGTGAGTGGGCAAGGGGCACACCCTCCAGTTACCTGAGGCAGAGAGCTGGTGGCTTTGGGAGGGGTCTGACCTTGACAGCTGGGGATGGGGATGAAAATTGCCTGTGGGTCTTTGATGGACTGTAATGCAAGCCCGGACAGGGCTGGGGACAGAAGAGAAGAGAAGTGTGGCCCAGTATGTCTGCTTCCTCAGTTTCCCCACAAAGCCTGGCCTGTCTGCCACTTAACAGAGCCTTGCTGCTGAGGGGCCGGCAGCCCAGGATAAGGGGTCCCTGAGCAGGACCCCTGTTCTCTGTCCTTCACGGTGTGACCCAAGTGGTTGCTGTGGTGACCAGCACCTTCTCTCCGTGTTCTTGGCCCTGCTGGTGTGTGTGGCACCTTTTCCAGGATGGTGGTCTTTCAGCCCGTCTCCCACCCTCCTTTGCACGGAAGCAGCTCCTCCTCCTCACCCATCAGCAGCAGACACAGGCCCAGACGCTGGCCTCTTCACTTTCCCTCTCTGGCTCCACGAGTCTCTCCCAGTTGCAGGCTCTGGTTCCTTCAACTTCCAAATATAAATAAATAGTGATTGCAAATGGAGGAAGAGAGAAGGGCAATGGACTCCCCCAGCAGGAGCCCTCCACAGGCGGCAGGCGGGCTGAGGCTGCATTCCTCAGGAAAGGTCAGGAGAGCAGAGTGTGTCGCAGAGCCGCTGCCCAGAGGCAGGGTCTGCCATGCCACGGTCCTGCGCGGGGGGAGAGGGAAACTCGGAGAGGGGAGGGGAGGGGAGGGGAGGGGAGGGGAGAGGAGAGGAGAGCCCTGGCCTGGGTCACACAGCTTTTCTGTCCTTTCTTTTTGCTGAATGAAGACACTCAAAGTTTGGAAAGGAATTCCACTGTAACACACGTTCTCTGAGGCTGGGTAGGGGCCAGATGACATTTAATAAGGTGATGCTCCCCCCCAGCTGGGAATGAGGTGCTGTCCTTTCTGTTGGCCATGGTTTCTGGCCTCTGCTACCCACCGAGGGAGGTGAGTGGGCCGGGTTACTTTCCCATTTCGTAAGTGTGCATGAAGAAACCGAATCCCTCACTGAGCAATGAGGAGCCAGGGGTGCGTGCTCACCCTCTGATCCCTTTCTAAGCCCGCTTTTCTCCGAGTCACTCAAAGCTTTTCTGATAGGAGCTCCTGGCTATTTGTCCTCAGAGGTGCAGGGCGGAGTGAATGAGTGGCCTACATGAAAATCTTTTTGTCTTGAGGCTTGTTTGAGATAGAAGGATGACTCAAACTTTGCTCCCAAACACAGGAAGTCTGCCTGGGGAGTTTGCTCAAAGTCCCTAGTGTGTGATAAGCACTTGAATGGAGTGGTGATAAGGTGCCCAGACGGTGGCTACCAGGCTGAAGTGACCCTGAGCGAAGCCAGGGAGTGGGGCTTACCACCAGTTCTTGTCTGATCTGGGGCAGCAGTGTGACCCACAGGACTCTTCTAGGCCATAACTACCCTCGTCAGGGCCGGGGCCTCACATCTGCCATGCCCCTCTCAAAGAAAACCTTGTCTTTGCCAGGTGCTAGCTGTGGGCCAGCCTCTCCCTTTTCCCAGTTTCAGTGCTGATCCATGGCCCCTTGTCAAGGAGTGGCTGGGGGCTCTCCCCCAGGATAGCCCAGGCCCTTCACTAGGAGCCGCTGAGAGCCGAAATGGGGGGCCGGTCACTGACCCCTTCCTCCGAGACTGGAGCAGACCAGGGCGACCTCAGACCTGCCCATAAGGAGGGTAACGTCACTGAGTCAACAGGCCCTTGTTGACTGCATTTTGTAAGAATTAGCTCAGTTAGTCCTCACGACACAGGGAAGGTGACTGTTTTAGCAGACAGGGAACTGAAAGGTGAAGAGGTGCCTTGAGAGTAACTTGCCCAACGACATACAGCGAGCAATAGAACCAGGATTTGGAGCGGGTATTCTGCACTCCCAAGTTTTCACTGATGTGCTCTATCATTTCTAGGAGAAAAGGGACTCTCAACAATTCCCCCAGGAGTCTTACTCTCCTTGAGGTTTCCTGATTTTGATTTTCTGGTCCTGCTCTGACCTTTAGAGATGTCCTCTCCCAAATCAGAGCTGTTAGTAGAACCAGGATGCACTCCCCTGTTCTTCCAACGGAGTCAAGGAAGACAGAAATTTTCAAAGGAGCGTCACTATTCACGCAGGAGAACGTGAGGGGTGAGTAAGGACTGTCAGGACGCTGCAAACATGCACGGAGTCCGAACGTATCCCAGCTCCGGGCCCTGCTGTGGAGGCCCCACCCTGGGGGTTCACCGTTATTTCTTAGGGTTTTGAGCTCCTTCTGTGCCTTGTTGCCTTTCAGAGCCTATGTCCTAATGCAGGCTGAGGACAACAGTGGGTAAGGTCATAGCCCACAGTTGAATTGACAATGCAAATGGGACATTTCCCTAGGGCTCCATGAGCTTGCAAAGACATGGAGGCACTGAGTCCATGACACCCCCACCCCATTCTCACACACCCCCCCCGGGTTGGCTCTACTGGGCCGTGTTCTGAGCACGCCGTCCTCCTCTTCCCTGCCTTGTACTCCCTGTGGGGGCTGTGCTGGGCTGCCTGTCCTATTGGAACTTTCACACCGAGCGTTCGTGACAGATGTGTGTGCCTCAAGCAGAAGGAATGAGTGAGAATTCATTCCTATCTAGAATATTTGGGGGCTGCCAGGGCTTTCCTTTGGTGCTTGGTTTCACCGCATAGCAGATCCCTACATATAATTTAGACATTCCCAGGGTTATGAGCTTTGTCTCCACTAAGGTATGACTCGTTCTCTGAGCGAGATATACTCACATTTTTCAGATAATGGAATATTTCCTCACTGTGAGCACAGGGGCTAAGAGCATGAACTCTGAAATTGAAGTCAAACCCTGTCCCTCCATTGTACTCATCGTGTGACTTTGGGCAAGTCACTTAATTTACCCGGGGCCTCAGTTTTCTCATCTGCGAAATGGGAGACAAAGCCATTATTGGCTTCAGGAGATTGTGATGTTGACCTCAGTTACCTGTGTGGATGAAAAGGGTGCCACATACCAAACCTGGCAAGCTCAGGGGAGGCCCGTGTGGCAGCCTCACAGACTCAGAGACGGAAAGTAACCCCATAGGATGGTCTGAAATTAAAACTTCCTAATTAAAAGCGAGTCACGCCAGGTAGTTTGGTTCTAGGCCTGAAGCGTCCTTGACAAAAGTCAATCTTTACCTTCAGCGAGCCTGTCTGTTGTCCGTTTGCATGTAAGATAACTTGGAAACGACCGAGTAATCTTGTCCAGTAAAGCACAGAACCCCTCATTATCTTGTTCCCTGAATACCGTGTCTGCTGTGCCGTAAATGCTAGGCATTAACTCTCTTCTACCCACCAGTGTAAAGGAAGTACGTGTCTCTCCATGTTGCTTTTTATCCCGTCTCAGAAACTCCCTGCCTCTCTAAAGCACCACCAGTGGATTTCATGTAACTTCCTCACGTCTCTCCTTTTATTCTAGTGTATAAAATAAGCTGCAACACTGCCGTTCTCCAGAGCATTTTCTCAATCTGTTGAGATTTTTCTTCCTGGCAATTGTTGTCCATTTGGCTCAAATAAACTCATAAAAATTCTCTACAGGTCTGGACTTCTCTTATGTTGACATATGTAAATGAAGTGTGGGTGGTAGGGTACAAAAGTATATTTGGTCTCTGTCTCTGGTTCCTGACCCAGAGCCTCTAAAAACCCTTGGAATTTCCTGAGTAATAGGAGTATGTTTTGTTATCCCTCGGACCCTTTTCCAGCACACCTGCATTTGTGCTAATGAGGTAATTTAGGGTGCTGCTTTTCGATAACCTTAGGAGGGGGCTAGTCACCAGAAAGAGCAAGCGATTGGAGGGCTGGCACTTTCAGCACCACCCACCAGCCTCCAAGAAAGGGAGGGGCTGCTGGAGACTGAGTGTCATGAGCCCACTTGAGCCATGGCGTTCAGACAGCTTCCAGGTTGGTGACCTCCTCGAGGTGCTGGGAGGGCGGCACACCTGAGACACGTAAGGCAGATCCGTGCCCCTCTCCCTGTCTTGCCCTAAGCATCTCTTCTAGTTGGCTGTTCCCGAGTTATTTCCTTTATGATAAACCAGCAAATGTAAGTTTTCCCTGAGTTCTATGAACTGTTCTAGGAAAAAAACAGGAGAGAAGAGAAAAAAAAGTCAGAACCAAAGAGGGTGTTGTAGAAATCTCTGACGATTTATAGCCAGTCAGTCAGATGTCCAGGTGGCCCGGGACTTGCGCCTGGCATCTGACGTGGAGGCAGTCCTGTGGGACCCAGCCCTTCACCTGGGGAGGCCACGCTCCCTCTGAGCTGTCAGTGTCAGAACTGAACTCAGTTGCAGGCACCAGCAGATATCAGAGAACTGGAGAATGGGTTGGCGTCAGAGAACACCCCAGCCTGGCACATGCACGTCCTCAGGAAATGTTAGCTTGTGAGCCAGCCTGCAGCTCCTAGGGCTTGCTGCTATTTTTCTCATTCGTACCTACACAGTTCTGCTCTACATTATAATTCACTGCTTGTGTAGTGGACTCCTCCATTAGGATGTAACATTCCAGAAGAAGGAGTTCTTTTCTGCGTTTCTCTGATTCTCAGCCTGTGTTAGTGCCCAGCACATAGAGGAGACATTTATTTAACTTGCTCAACAAAGTGTTACTGAGGCCTTAGTCATTTATTTAAACAAAATGTATTGAGTATGTGCTACAGGCCAGATACTGTTTTGGGCACTGAAGATAGAGCAATAAACCCAAAGAAAGTGTGTGGTTTCATGGAGCTGACATAGCAGAAGGAGCCAGGTATTGCATGCGTAAACAAATACACCATGCACACGTGTAATCTAGCAGGCGGTAGAAGATCAATGGAGCGCAATGAAGCAGGGTAAGGGAATGCAGATGATGGGGAAGAGCTCTCTGACAAGGTGAACTTTGAGAAGAGTTCTGAAGGAAGGAGCAAGCGGGCCCCATGGATTTGGGGGGACAGAGCATTCCATGCAGAGGGAACAGCAAGCGGCCAAAAGGTAGGAGTGCGCTTCCTGTGTTCAATCAAGGAAGAGTTAGGGACCCGTGCAGGTGGTTGGAGCTCAGGGAGCAGGAGGGAGAGATGCCCTCCCACTCCATCTGCCAGCTTGCTCGGAGGCGGCGGGTGTGGGCGGGTGTGGCCGGGTGTGGCTCTCTGGCCTCTCTGACACCTGGCCCAGGCTCACACACCCTGGGAGAGACCTAACACAGCTCTGAAGATAAAAGAAGAGGAGCAAAAAGCTGTTTGGAGAAAGTGGCTGGAGGAGAGGTGGAGACAAGACTGGCGTGTTTGGGGTCACCCCCACCGAGCACTGGGCCCCCGGAGGGCTGGTCAGACTGAGCAGTGAGGTCTCCTGTTGCAAGGCTCAAGGCTGGGCCAGCGTTGAAGCAAACTTGAAAGCCTCCTCCACAGAGATGCCTGCTTCCAGCCTCAACACTATTGACGAAGAGTATTTTTATCAAAGCAATGCGTGCATGTGTTAAAAAATGAAACAGTGCGGAAGAGCCTAGAATGAAAAGCAGTGGTCCCTCCCAGTCCTGTCCTCCGGGGGTGGCTTTTAGCTGGTCCTGCTTTCAGTTCCCTGAAGGAGGCTCAGTACCTGGGAGAGCTTCCTGTCTGGTGGCGGGTCTGCACCCCCAGCCCTCAGGACCTCCCCTCCCCGTGGCTCTCCACAGATTTCCAAGCCTGGTTCTCTGAATCACTGTGGCCCTCTCCCCACACCACGGCCCCTTCCGCATGGGTCAGTTACCAGGCTCGGGGCAAGTGGGAAGCCCCTCTAGTCACAGAGGTGTCTCAGAGAGACACCCTCATTTACACACAGCGGAGGCTCATCAGCAGCCTGGCAGGTTGGATTTCTAATTCTCTGGAAAAGTCTGTCTTTGTGTGGAACCCTAATTCCCTGCAGCAGCTGTCGTCTTGGTGCATCGTGGGCTTGCAGTGCGTCCCTGGGGCCAGCCCTTTGGAATCTACCCCTTTTGTCATCTCCTTCTCCTCTTTTCCCCTTCTCTGTGTTTTTCTTTCTCCTCTTCTCTCTTGCCCTCTTGGTGCACCCTCCCCTTTCTCTTTCTCTGGAAGGTCAAGGTCAAACTTCTGTGCATAAGGTCGGGTCTATTACCTAAGACCTGTCAGGCTGCCTTGGGGCCCGGGAAGGCCATGGTCATGGAGGGGAGGCTGGGAGAAATGCAAGAGGAGCCCTCTTTCTGGGCCTGCCGTCCTGGGGACACACTCAGGCAGCTTGTGTGTCACTGGAGTCTCGGCTCCCAGAGGGTGTGATTTCGAGTATCCAGTTTTGGTTTCACTCTGGGCTGATTTTGCTGTGTTTACGCCCCAGTTCCTAGTTAGGTCTTTAGTTCAAAGCTGTGGGGAGCGAAAGGGAAGGTTTGGGTGCCCATGTTTGGGCAGCGTGTTCAGGGGAAGCTGGGCTTTTCCACCTCCCCGTGTCCAGCCCCGTGTGCCAGCTGCACTCAGAGAGACACCCATGCGGGAGCTTGTTGTGGGCACCCAGGGCTTTAGTTGCTTCTTGGAGGGACCCCTTCCTCCTGGGCCTTAGAGGGTCATGTTTCCTTTATGCAGGAAGGCAAGAGTGTTTCCAACAGTCCTTATCTGCTCTGGGCATCAGTGCTCCGCCCTGTTTCTGCGGGAGACTCAAACAGACTGTAAAGCCCAGCTGGGCTGGGTCCAGTGTGCGGTCCCTAACCTTGACTGAGCTTTCGCTTTGCACCAAGTTCCGTGCACAGCACTTCCCATGCTTTATCACATTCAAACTTCACAACCCCAGCATGGGGCAGTTGCTCTTAATATCATCCCTGTTTACAGATGAGCAAACTGAGGCACCAAGGCGTACATTCTTTAGCCCAAGTTAATCTGACGGGTAAAGAACAGATCTGAAATTCAAACCCACGCAGACGGGTGCGAGAGTCCCAGAGCAAGCATTGTGGGGGGGGGGGGGGGGTGTTTCCCTGCCCCAGCGGGGATCCACTTTCACCCCTGCAGCTCTTCTCCCTGTATGTTCCCGAACTTACTGCATAAAGTCCTTTTGATGCCTGGGTTCCTTGAAGTGGACACAGTGAGAGCCCTGTTCCCCACTCCCCACCCTGTGCCCCAGGCTCTGGGCCTCAGCTCCGAGCGCCAAGCAGTGCTGTAGCTGCCAAATGGGGCCTGGGCCTCCCAGGTGAGCAGGGCCGCGCTAGGGACATCCAGCCCCACAACCGAGGAGCACGCTCTGTCTGGGAGACAGGCCCGAGACCAGTCACAGAGGCACACGCAGAAACGCCTGTGAAGGCCCACACCGGCAGAGACGGAGAAGGTGACTCCCACCTGGACCTAAGTCCCTGGTCACAAACCGGGAAAAGGGAGACAGCCATACCCAGGCAGAGCCACCTTCTGACGGAGGGGCTGCCCTCTACGGTCAGTGCGGGTCCCGAGTCCCAGCACTCACAGCGGCTGACTCCCTGCCTGACTGTTCGATGCTGGGCAAAGCGTGGGGTACTTAGAGAACCGGCTCTCATGGCAAAAAGGAGAAAAGAAGATGGCCGGGCTCACCAGAGGCCTCAAATGGAGGGACATTCTTTCTCCAGTGGCGCAGATGCCGCCTTTGGAAGCCAGCAGGAGGCAGATGAGGCCGTCTGGGGCTCCAGACCCCAAACAGCGGCTGCGTGCGTGTGTGTGGAGGTGTCTGTGGGGAGCCCTGGGGATCAGCAGCAGCTCCACAAACCTGGGGCCCAGCTGGTAATCCGCCCTCTGCAGGGGCCGGCCAGGCCCCAGCGGCGGAGGGCTGTTGGCAGAGGCTGCCTCTGCAGATCTCTGGCTTTATCTTCCTCACACATTGAAACCATCAGGTCAGTCCTGACTGCAGCCTGCCCGGCTCTGTCTGCTGGAGACACTGTGCTTTCATCCAAACCAGGCCTTCCCTCCTCCGGGTCCCCACTCTGGGGAAGGGGGGCCGCGAGCATGGCCTCACTTCTACTCCCCGGGAGCCAGTTTCAGAACTTTGTACCTTTGTCCCCTATTTTGCTCTCCTCTCTGACATGTTTATGAGGCCACTTTCCACTCTGGGACCCCAGCTCCACCCTCATACCCCAAAGGGAATTTGAGTCCGTGCTGCAGAAAGCAGAGAATTCTGGAGGCCCCCCGAGTCCCAAGCTGCTCCATCAAAGCAGCGAGCACTCTTCAATGCCTCGTGTTCTGGGGAAGCCAAATCAAAGGCAAAGCCTGAATTCCTCTTGCTCACGGCCAATAAAAACCTTGCTTCAGTGCCGGCTTCCTCTGCTGAAATCAGATATCCTAGTAATAAACAAGTCCGAAAGGCAGGGAAAAGCTCTTGCTTCTTTTCTTCTGATGAGTTTTTATTCCTTTTAAAAAAGTTCCCTCTTAAAACAGGATGCCTGCCCCAGAAACTTGAGCACAGAACTGCACCCTCTCCTTCCCTGCACCCCACACTACCGAGTCCTCACCCCCTGGGCGCCTGCAGGAGAGGGTGGGGCCTGGCTTCCCAACACCCACTAGACGACTGAGCTCAGAGGCAGGTCAAAGGGGCTTGGGGAGAATGGGCCTCCGCTGCCTGGGGAGCCAGCTGCCCGCTGACAGGGATAGCTGGGCTCGGTGGCGGCTGGCGGCGGGCAGAAGTGGGAAAGGGAAAGTAGAATAAGCTGGGACCGCTTTTTAACTCTAGCAAGCCTTCTGGATCCCCTCAATGCACCGTGGGGCCATAAGAAGCCCCATCCCGTGGATTTACATGTTGAGTGTACATCTGAGAAAGCCGCACAAGGTGGGTCTCGAGGCATCAGAGGGGCTGAAAGGGCAGAGGCCTGGGAGCTGGGCTTCCTGGGGCTGGCCTCGCCCTGCACGCAGCCCTCTCGGGGGCGCCCCTCCCCAGCCTGTCCTTGTCCCTGCCCGGGGCAAACGTGTCTCCGCATGTGGAGGGGTGCCCTCCCCTGCGTGCTGTCGTGTCTCCCTGCAACCCCTCCCTCCCAAACAGGCTTTTAAGTGACTTTGCTGTCAGAGATGCTATTCTCTTTGTTTTTCCTTCTGACACTATCTCTCTGGAGAGTTTCTGGTCAAGAGAATTATATCGAGGCTGCAGATTGCAAGAGAATTGCGCCTAATGGGGAACAGACAGACAAGACACCTTTCATGTCCAGCCAAGATTTCCCCCCTCCCTTTCTCTCTCCCAACATCTCATCTTCCCTTTTTGGCTTCAAAGTTGGCCCAAGTTTGTGCTAGTTTCTTCGGTACAGCTGGTGAATAAGGTCACACATTGATTTTATTTTGGAGATTGGCAGCTGGGTCAAGCTTAGCTCTGAGGCTGGAGAGCAGCACAGCTCCCTCCACTAGAGCACATGCCATGGGTGGGGGGGCACAGTCAGTGGGGGAGGGGGCCCATTTAGAAGGCACTCCGGCACCCCAAGGGTGGTTTCCACTCCTTAGTGATCTCAAAGCTCAAGAGCTTGAGCTTGTAAAATTTATTTTCAATATAAGAAGGGTGCCCAAAGTATCCTCTCAGCCCCCACATAGGGCCATTTCAGCTTATCTGTGCTGGACTTTATAGGAAAAAAGTGTTCGTTCTGAGGTCCCTTGGGGCCTTGAAGTGATTATGGGAGAGGTTCTTAAGGTTAAGGGCCTCTACCGTGTAAATAGCCTCTCAACCACACATAGCCGTCCATGCAAACTGGATGGGGAAGAAAGCTCTTTTCTTTACCTGTGTGCTTCCCGAGGGGAGAGGGCAGCTTAGCGAAACATCTTGGTTGAGGGTTTGGATTCTTTTGCCTTTAGTATGAGGCTGATGTAACAGCAGTCAACTGATTTCATGCTAAAGACAGCCACGGTTCCCAGAGCGAATCATTTCCAATTGCGCCATAACGACATCCACCCTTATCGCAGCCCTTCAGGAACTGGTGGGTGGGTCCTTCCTCCTTCAGAGTCTTGGTAGGAAGCACAGGGCCACATTTTTTTTTCTGGAAGGGCAAAGATGTCTTGGATTTTAAGAATGTCCCACTGGCCCTGGCTGGTTGAGTGGCTCAGTGATTGAGTTCCTGCCTTTGAATCAAAAGGTCACCGGTTCGATTCCCAGTCTAGGGTACATGCCTGGGTTGCAGGCCAGGTCCCCAGTAAGCAGCCTGTGATGGGCAGCCACACATTGATGTTTCTCTCCCTCTCCTAAAAATAAATAAAATCTTTAAAAAAAAAGTATGTACTGTTGGACGCCATTCCTCCTTGTCCAGCCTTGGAGGACAGAGCCTACTGCCGGTCTACCTCTAGGGGATGAAGGGCATGCACTCGGAGCCTTGCAGCCTGTGGGACAGTTTGAACTTGGGGGAGGAAGGTGGGTGTTAGGGGAAATGGGTGACAGAAGGGGAAGGTGAACCCCACCCAGGTGGGGTTCAATTCTCTCCTTCTTTCTCATGCCCACTGCTTGTAGTTTTGGAGTTTGTTCTGCATTAGGATGTGTCAGTTTTTAACCATTACAATAGACTAAAAACATACATTTCTTTTATGTTAGTAAGTTTCTTGTAAATTAAGCCTGTAAAATAAGAATATGTCATTTACCAATTGTTAAAGCAAAGCCTGAGACAACAGAAGATGCCAGTGTGGTGCGGTGGCCAAGCTCTGGACCAGGAATTAAGAGTCTTGAATGTATTTCTTGCCCTGTCCCCAACCAGCTCTGACCTCAGACAAGTGCCCAGTCCACAAAGGGGTACTGGCAAATAGCCTGCATTCCCCTACCGAATGCCGTGGGGGAAAATGAGAGAATGAACGGGACAGTGCTTCACGTGCCACGAATGTTTTAAGAAGCGGAGAGCACAATTCGGGTATTGAGAGGCTGCTTTGTTAAGAGATGCAGCAGTCAGAATCCATGACGCATTTCCTGAGGACAAGGCCTCGATGGATTGTCGGGAGCCTCAGGGCGTGCAAACCTGAGGCCCGCACCCAGCAGACAAGGGTCCAGCCTGCTGACAGCTCTCTCAAGCCGGAGGCTGCTGGGCTGTCTGGGTGGGTCTGACCCAGGGCAGCGTGCTGTTGTCACTCAGGAAACTGCTGAGGATGCCGCCACTGCTCTGATGAAGATCTAGAAGTTTTCAGACCTGCTGCTCATCAGGTGGAATAAAAAATCCTGTCACAACTTTGCTCAGTGTTCTCTTTGCCCAAGCCCTGGCCTGTAGTGGGTGCTCCGGAGAGACAGTTTGGTCGACTGTCCTTACCCGGGTTTGATCCAGCCTCCCGTGGCTCACCTCCTTTGTTGTTCTCCATGTCTGGGCACAAGCCGGAGAGCGGTTACTGCTCAGACCATCTCACCTCTCCCAAAGCGCTCCACAGCCACCATTGGGACCCTCCGCTGAGTCAGCGAAGGAGCGTGTCTGAAGGAACCTAGTGGCTCTGCAGGAGGCAGCCCTATCGCTTGGGAAAATCCTGTCCTCTCTGACATCGGTGTCTGCCCAGTAAAGGGGGTGCGAGAGGAAGGGCGAGTCCCTTGCAAGGTAATTTGCTGACGGTGGAGTCCGTGCTTGCTCCGCAGGCTAGCCAATGTCGCCATCTAGAGGCAGTTTAAAAGTATCTTGCTAAGAGGTAGGCAACTTCTATTTTTGTTAATTCCTGAAATGCCAACATTTCATTTTCTTGCCCTTGCAAGTTCAGAATCCCTCTCTCATCCGCGGTGTGGCTTTGGCGGCATCTGTGACCCAAGGGAAGCCCTCCCCACCCAGAGCCGCCTGGTGCGAGGCCAGTGACAGGCACAGCTGCATCGTGCCGGTCCCAAGGCCCCGCTCCTGTCATGTTCACTCACTACACCAGATCTTAGAAAATAAATCTTTTAATTGCTTTGTAATCGGCACAGATGGCATAATCCAAACTCACATTTTTATTTAATAGACTCTGAAGTATCACACTCTAGCTCTGACTGAGAGTACAGGGATCATACTGGTTAAAGTTTTACAAAATCACATTCAGCAGCAGCATCCTATCTGAAAGTTATCTCATAAAATTACAGAGTGGGGCTTGAATAAATAAGAAAAAGCCATCTAGGTAATAAACCACCCAGCCCAGGGTATCCTGCTGCTCTATTAACAAACAAGAGGAGCTGCAGCTCTGGCTTCCAAACACAGTGTGCATGTTGGGGGGTGGGGTGGGCCGGGGAAGGCCTGCACAGTGCTCCTGGGGAACAGGAACCTCCGAGTCAGGCCTGGTTGAAGCTGTGAACCTGAACTGGCTTTGAAGGGAACTTTCACGTCTGGGGAGCTGTGAGATTCACTGGGCTTTGATAAGAAATCACCGTAAGAGAATCACATCATTAACTCCTCTTCACTGTAGGGCCGGGGGGAAAAGCTCAAAGCCCTGTCTCTTTGGGAGGATGTTAGAAAGGCCCAAGTCCCATGCGTGTGACCCCTACAATTTTCAGGGCCAACAACACAGGGTAGTCAATGACAAATTCTCATCAACCATCATTTGGGTTTGGGGCATGAACTGGAACCATTTCCTGAAGTTACCTGTACTTCTATTCCAGAGTAGACAGAAATATTTACTGAGTAAGGTGGGGTGTCGGGGGGGGGGGGGGGCAGCAGAACCACCTTGTTCCAGAGCATCAGAGGTGACTACTCAGCAGGGCTTTCATGAAGTTGGTAATCACAGGGAATGTTCTGTACAGTGAATGACAGATGGGAATTCCTGACTTTGGTGATTACAGGCATCTGTGACCTAATTTCAACCTGGGGAAGGCATTCATGGGTTGGCTGGTGCTCCTGGACAGGAGTCAATACTGCACTCAATTCCTGGCTATGGATTTGGTATTTGTTCTGCAGAAATGTCGGGATTTCTCAGAGTCAATACAAAGCCACAACTTAAAGTGAGCCTCCTTTGTCAGACACTGAATATGGATGGTTTCCACTGATACACGTGATCCTCTGCACGCTCTCACCAGGTCACAAGGAGCACGGTTGTGCCATAACCTGGGGAACATCAATGTGAAAGCCAGGTGAGTGCAGTCAGTCTTCCTGGACCGGGCCCACGGGTGGTGAGCCGCTGCTGGCTGTTCCTGGGCTCAGTGCGCCTGCGTCACCTCCACGGTGGCCTTCAGGTCTGCCGCGGACTTGTCCGGGGCAGGTTTCTTTGAGTAATCTCGCTCTCCAAAAATGGTGCTTCCTATGCGGACATTAGTAGATCCTACTTCGATCTGTGGGAAAGAAGAGCGAGTGTAGAGGGCTGAGTGTGGACTAATGGACGGCAGCTGGAGCTGAAGCTGTGCCTCCCATTCTGGCTCTCGAGGGGCCTCTAGGGGCGGACGGTGATGCCGCTTAGGACGACGGTGGGGCAGTGGCTCTCCTTGGGGGTGTTTTAGAAGTAAGTGAGGATTTCTTTGGCTTTCACAGGTATACCAGATGTCCCAGTGTGTGTGTGTGTGAGTGTGTGTGTGTGTGTATGTGTGTGTGAGAGAGACACACACAGCAGCACACACACTCTCTCATGTTCCCGGTCTGGTAGATGAAAAAGCCTTATCATTGTCTCTGTAAAGAATCTAATTGTATTTTACTTAAAAACACAAAGTATTTTTGCACTGTTTTATCTGCACAATTTTCCAGCAATGCAACTACTGTCTACACAGAGGGAAGTTTATTCTTTGATTTCTGCAACTTCATTACTGTTCCAGAAAATCATGTATTAGAGTTGACAATACAGCACGTCTGTACCAAACCAGTTTTTATAGCCACTGCATTCACAGTGGATCTACACATAAGATTAAGCCTCCGACTTCATCACGACTTACTGTCAAATATCTATGTGCAAGCGTTTACATAGCAAAATGTCTTTTAAAAATTATAGTTTAATTTCTTCTTATTTTCCTCTAGATTCCACTTAGGGAATTATGTTAAAAAATTAAATTGTGTGTTAGGCTATAAGTTCTATACATTTCATTTCAAAAAGAAGGGGATGATAACATATACTTACACACACACACACACACGCACACACATATAAATAAATAAAGAAGGGGGTGGGGGATATTAGAAGAGTTGAGGACCACTGCTACTGGGTGCCCGATTGCTACAATGAAGCATTTCAAAGGTTCCCCCAGCAGAACCTGGTTTGCTGTGGCCTTGGGGCCCTGCCGTCACACAGCACCCAGAAGGACACTTACTGCATGCTGGAAGTCCGTGGACATGCCCATGCTCAGCTCAACCCGCTCAGTAGGAATGTTCAGCTTCTTGCACAGCTCCTCCCGGAGGGACGATAACATCTGACGGGAAGACAAGCGTGACGCCTTTTTATACCTGCCCCTCTCCAGACGCCTGGGAGTGGCGAATCTGAACACCTCTGACAAAGGTTATTTATCTCTAATGGTTTCAAGGTCTGTCAAAATTGCCAGTAGTTACTGAAAGTTTTTTTTTCTTTCTTCAAATTCACCTACTTTCAGAAAGAAGACCCTCAGTCCCTGGAGAAGAAGAAGGAGCTTGTTTTCTCTAAAGAGTGTGCTTGAGCCAGGTTCAAACTGAGCTGAGAAAGCTCTGCAGGGTTTTGGAGACCTGTCTCTCTTCCCGATGGAAGGAGCTCAGAAGAGGGCTATAACCCCTGACAGACTGCCTCTGGGAGTCTTCGAAGTTTATGCCAGCAGCCAACGCCGCGGCAGCACTGTGCTAACTAAGATGCTCCCTTAGCTTGTCAGCAGTCCCCCATCCCTGGCCCCCGTACCTGGAAGTCCGGATTCGGTCCTTGACTAAGATCATGCCCGAAACTCCCTATGGTCATCAGCCCCACGAATTCCAGGCCGGGGCACTTGGCGTTTATGTGTTCCACCACGGCTACTGTCTCTGACGGTGGAAGGCCGTGTTTACCTTCACACACAAACACAGAACAAAAATTAAAAAAAAAAATTGAGGACCCTTACACCAAAATGTTTTAAGTAGCCAGACATAGGGCCTATTTTCACCCCTCCTTTGTAATAGAGGAGTGATCCTCAGACAAGAAGGCCCCTTTTCTCAAGTCCAAAACAGTAACTGTGTGTTTGAGGTCTCCATGCAGTTCCCCTTCTGGTCAGGTTCTGAATTTCTCAAGAGAAGAGCTATAAACTGAACTCTCTTGATTCTGTCTCAATATCTGAGCTGAGAACAGCTAGAGCACTAGGAAAAGAAGAAAACATTGCTTTTCTTGGGATTCCAAGAAGATTCACGTTGCCAAAATGCCAGATTGACCTCAGAGCTTTCCCCCCCAAACCTGGTATTTCTATAGTTTTAATAATTTATTAGTAAAACTGTAAAAATGTAAAATAAAGTATACATCACACAGTTCTGACTATATAGTTGGTAAACTGAACTTGCTAATTAACCACTAGAGGAGGAATCTTGAGCAACTGATCGTTTGTTATGCAGTTGTAAGGATTATTGATACTGTCTTTCCCTCATTTATCACATGTAGATGCTAAGAACACTTATTTCAATAATTAATTAGGGAAGATTATAGCTAATTATCAAGAAATGATGCAATAGACTTGATCTGGAGTCCATTTCAGATTTACAATAATTGTTAAAACTTACTGAACACTTACTTATGTGCCAGGCATATGTGGCGAAACCTAAGTGTTTTTCTCGTAATACAGTAACTCTCCTGAGTGACTATTCTTATTCTCTCTATTCTAGACATGAAACACAGGGAAGCTCAGTACCATTTCCAAGGTCACACAAATAGAAACTGTGGACCTAGATTTGAACCCAGGTAGCCTGACTCCAGTGCCTATTTGCAAAACAGATGCCTATACTGAGCTCCTTCATGCTCAGATTTGGTGAATGCCGGTGCTCTGATGGCTGGAAGCAAGTGACTGATCTGTGGACAAACTGCTAACAAGTAAGATGTGCAAAGTTCTATGTCAGTGGCTTCACCTGTGTGAGCACAGTCAGTCCTCACAACAGTGATATCACATGATCACTGTGTGGCAAGGAGACTGAGGTGCAGGGGGAGCAGGTGATTTGTGCGAGATTACGGAGCTGGGAAGTGGTGGAGCTCAAACCCACGGCGTGTCTGACTTCGAAGCCTGTGCTCTGCTCACCGTGTTACACTGTTAGCCCTGTAATGACATCCACTGCCTGATGCTCACACTGCTTTTCCTTCCAGTTTCTCCCAGTGTGACACTAAGCAATTTATTTTTTAGGGCCCAAGAAGTGCAACTTCTTCAGGAGTGATGGTGACTTCTGGGCATTTTCAGGAGATCAAAATCACAATCCCCTTCTTGCTTCTCTGTCTGCCTCTTCAAAATTAAGAAATAACAAATCATGACATATTAAAGAATCCCACATGGGTTGGCATTGATGTCGTTGTGCCACCTAGATCCCACGTAACACGGCTCGCTTAACAGTCTGTGATTTCTTTCTGTAACCTTAGCTATCAGGTAGAGCAGGCCAGCCATTCTTCCCGGGCTTCCAGCACCCCAGGGGGAGGAAAAATCTACAATACAGTTCTGGTCACTTACTCTCTTCTCCACTGGTGTTAACCTGGACCATAACCTTTAACCTTTCGGGAGAACCTTTTTTCTGCCACGAACTGTTCACTTTGTCTGCCAGCTTCGCAGAATCCAGTGTTTCCAGCATGAAGAGATTGGGGACAGCTGAAATGAGAAAGAAGCAAGGAAATTCTTCATGTATCTCACTGCAGCAAGCAACAGCTTTTGGTGGACAGAAAAATAATCTCCCAGAAGAGAAAAAGACAGTTAAGTCTCAGTTCTGTTAAGAAGACTTATGTGGAAGTTTTACTAGACGTAAGTTCAAATACTAGACCATCACTGTCTAATCAGCAAACACGAACAAGGAGAGGAAAATGCTGACACAGCACAATCCCTCAGCATTTGTATCCACACAGTCCAAGGGGCTGACAGTCGCAGACCTCAACCTCACTCCCAACTGAGAGAAACAGTTCAAGAGGACGATACAGAAAGAATAACCAGTGGAAACCGCAGGGCTTCTCTGGCATGACATCACCATGTTCTTGAACTTTCCAGGGTGGGGGCACTGGAAATGATGCCATCAAGATGGTGAAAAGACGACCCATGGAGTGGGACAAAATATTTGCTAGTCATTTATGATAGGTCTGGTAACCAGAATACATAAAAATACTTTTATTATTCAATAAAAAGATAAATAACCCAGTTAAAAAATGAGCAAAGGATGTGAGTAGACATTTCTCCAAAGAAGATATATAAATGGCCAACAAGCACACAAAAAGGTGCTTTACCACATTAGGAACTAGGGAATGCACACAAAAACCACCACGAGATACCATTTGACATATTTTTTTAAACTCCATTTTATCTCCTTTGCTGACTTATTACTCTAACTCTTTATTGTGTTATTTTATTGGTTTCCTTAGGTTAAACGTATCACAGTCTACCTTTAATGGTGTTACACCACTTCACATAAAGTCTAAGAACCTTAAAATAGTGTACTTCTGTTTTTTCCTTTCCATTCTTTAAGCTATTGTTGTAATGTATGTTGCTTTTACATGTTCTAAACCCCATGATACATCATTATTTTTGCTTATATAACATTAAAACAATAGAGAAAAATAAAATCAGTCTTTGAGAAGACTGATAAACCTCTAGCTGGAGAGACTAGGAAAACAGGGAAGGCAGAAATTACTAATATCAGGAATGAGAGAGTTGACATTACTACAGACTCTCCAGATATTAAAAAAGATAATAAAGGGAATTACAAACAACCTTATGCCCCTAAATTTATTAATTTAGATGAAATGGGCAGATTTCTTGAAAGACATAAAGTACCAAAGGTAATCCAAGAAGAAACAGATTTTGTGAACAGCCCTATCTATTAGTAAAATTGAAATTATATTTAAAAACCTTCTCACAATGTGATCTCCATTCTTCACTGGTAAATTCTACCAAATGGTTAAGGAAGAGATAATAGTAATTCCACACACTAACTCTTCCAGAAGACTGAAGGAGGGAATACTTCCCAATTCACTCTATGAGGTCTGTATTACCTTGACATGAAACCCAAATAAAGATACTTCAAGAAAAGGAAACTAGAGACCAATGTCCCCTGGGAATATAGATGCAAAAATTCCAAACACCACCTGACAAATCAAATGAAACATTATATTAAAAAGATAGTACTTTATGACCAAGTGAAGTTCATCCCCAGGAATGCATGGTTGATTTAACATTTGAAAATCAATAAATGTAATTCAACATGTCAATAAACTAAAAAAGAAAAATCATATGATCTTATTTAGAGTTTTATCTTACCCATCAGTTTGTTGACATTTTGTTTCTGTAAGTGGCCAATGAAGTGCCACTTAATCTCAGGACATGAGGACAGAACCTGAAAAGAAAAAGGGAACTATGTTTGACTTAGATTTTTTTCTTTCATCCTCACCCAAGGACACTTTTCCACTGCTTGTAGAGCGAGGGGGGCGGTGGGAGAGAGAGAGAGAAACATCAGTTGGTTGCCTTCTCCTATGTGCCTCAACGGGGGATGGAACCACAGCCTGGGCATGTGCCCCGAGCAGGAATTGCACCTGTGACCTTTTGGTCTATGGGACGACACTCAACCAACTGAGCCACACCAGCCAGGGCTTGGCTTAGATTTTTATGGAGGTCTAGCTGGCTCAGATACTTTGCATACTCTCTCTTCTGACCTTTCATGTCTACGCAATAAAGCACTACCACCATCTTCAGCCAGGCTCCTAAGGATACTTAGGAAAACATCTAAGGCTTCTGTTCTGTTTCTCTTCCTTGTTCCCATCAACTCCCTCCATCTTTCAGATATCACCCATTAAGAATCAGCTGACTAAAGCTTTCAAATCTCAGAAGGATCCTAGATTACAGCAAGCTCCTAAAAATCACCATTTTCAAAAAAACTGCAGAGGAGAAAACTATAATCTTAATAAAGAAAGAAAATCTAACTGAGAAATATTGGGGGCTCAAGGTAAATGTAGACATTTCTGCTGCCAATCCAACCTCCTGGTGTAAAACTCAACCACCGACATGGGTCTAATTTTCAAATGAAATGTTGAGATTTAAATACAAACTCAAGAATTGAGATATCTACTTACTTTAGGATTTGATGCTTTTTCTAGCAGTTCTTGAACCTACAGGGTTAAAAGAAAGACAAGTCAGCAGTTTGGCTAACATGACTCTTCCAAAGGAGGTTTGGGAAAGGGCTCTTACATAGTTCTCCCCAAAAGTGCGCTGGCCGTGACTGTAGGCCTCAACCACCATGTCCGCAGGCTTGGTTTTGCTGACGGCTACCAGCCGGGGCTGGATGTCTGGGAGATCCTGCCGAGAGAGAGCCAGATGAGTAAATGTTTGGGCACATTATCCTGATAAACCCTGTAAGATACATCCTGTACAAAAGATCAGCATAGATCTTAACTTGGTATTTGGTAAGTTCCATTTTTCCAGTACTGCAGGAAGATCAGTGCCAAATAATGTTGACAAGTATGTCTTTCAAATGTACTGCATTTAGCCCAGGCTGGTGTGGCTCAGTAGATTGAGCTCCGGCCTGCAAACCAAAGGGTTGCTGGTTCGATTCCCAGTCAGGGAACATGCCTGGGTTGAGGGCCAGGTCCCCAGTAGGGGGTGCAAGAGGCAAACACACATTGATCTTTCTCTCCCTGTCTTTCTCCCTCCCTTCCCCCTCTCTAAATAAATAAAACCTTAAAAATACCCAAATGCATTGCATTTAAATCCAATATGTTACCTACTTTAACATCTAGCAAAAGATAGTTCTTGGGAGAGCTGGGCAGGTAAGTAAAAACCATATATTTCCTTAAAATGCAGTCTTTGACCAACTGTGTTGTCATCAGCTGGGTCTCACTCCAGACCTACTAAATCTGAATCTCTGGGGCTGGACTCTGAGAATCTCCTTTTAAATAAACTCTCTAGGTGATTCTCTTGCACACCAGGGTAGGAGGTTTAAGGATCACTTCATTACAGGAAGGCACCACTTTCTGAATAGAAGGAAGGCCAGTTCTGGCTTCTGAAAACCCCAGGTTAACTGTTTTACACCAGGACATTCTGGTCCTGGTGTAATTATTAGTGTTGACCCCATTCACATTCAAAAGCAGCCTGCTTAATTATATAATCTATTGTTCAATCTAATGAAGGGCCAGTGGCAGACCTGATGGAGGGACACAAAAAACCCTCTGGACTCTGGATTAGATCTCTCCGACCCCCCTTTCAAGGCTAGTATATGAAGAGCAAGGCTTCCCTAAATTCTACTGCAACAAAATCCACACAGGTGCAGTAAGAGAAGAGATTCACCTCTCCTTACAGAGTTCAGTTTGCATGTATGCCATCACCCTTTTGCAATTTTTACAGAGTCATAGTATCCTCAAAGGGCCTGAAGAATCAGGTCAATTACAAAGAATTTCCTCATCTTTCCGAGGGCTATATTAATAGCCTTTTATAACATCATGTCATAACTCCTGGGATTATGATGAAGAATCGATGGTATCCAGACGGAAATGTAGGACAGGCAGATTTGCTGGGACAATCTCCAAGTATGATGTTTATTAGGGAAATCCCTAGTTTATCTTGGAGAATCACTAAGAATCATAGAACATTAACTCCAGGAGTGAGCTCAGAGCAATCAGAGTTCATTCCCTTTCCTATGCAGATAAGGAAACTTGGGGCCAAAGTGGTTAAGTGACTTGTTCAATGTAATATCTAACTAGTAGCCAAGGAAAGGCTATACTATACTAGTACAGGTTTTTGTCTGCAGGCCAACATTCTTTGTGTGTGTGTATGTGTGTACATTTTATTTTTATTTTTCAATTATGGTTTACTTTCAATATTATTTTGCATTGTACAACACAGTGATTAGACAATCATATGCTTTAAATGTGTTCCCCTGACACTTCCAGTACCTACCCTGCACCTTACATAGTGAAATAGTATTGACTATTCCCTATGCTGTACTTTACATGCCTGTGACTATTTTGTAACTGATAATTTGTACTTCTTTCACCCATTCCCCCAACATCCCTCCCCTCTGGCAACCACCACTCTTCTCTGTGTCTATGAGTTCCAGGCCAGCGTTCTGAGTCTGACACCATAAGTATAGATGAACCTTTGACCTCTCTGTTGAGGTATGTCTAACTCCATACCATCCAGCTTAAACTTGCACTGAGGGAAGCAGATATTGACTGACCCTTGGTCTAATGAAATTCCAGGAGGAGACAGCAATAAGGGGCGGGGGGGTAGTTTCCCCATAAGGGGATTAGATGTCAGCTCCCCTATGCTGGAAACGCGAAAGTACAGCTCCGCGCCTCCGATCAATACTATCTGCTTCGCCTACACGTGGAACTGACATTTACTGAGCATCTACTAGGTGTCAGACGCAGCCACACACGTGATATCAGGCGGATCTGGCCTCCTTTGCCGCGCTTCTGTAGGAGACGTCTTCTCTTGCTGCTGCTGGGCACAGGCCTGGCCCTTCTCCCGTCCCCTAAGGCTGGTGACTCCTACACGAAGCGGGATGAGCAAAGGCTGCGATTTACGCCCGGAGATTGGTCATTTTTCCGGAGTAGCGGATACCTTCCGTTCCAGCCAAGCCAACCTCCAGGAAACCTGACCGACTCATCTCGAGGTCACCGAGGAAGCCCTTCCCTAGCTTTTTGGGGCTCTGCGACCCGTGCCAACGCCGAGGCGGCGGACAGGTCCCGCCCCTCCGGGAGAGCCCTCTGCGTCACCGTGACGACCCATTCTCACGCAGGTGTCCCCCTCCTCACAGCGGCCGCCCACTGTCCCCACGCGGTCCCCTTCCTCACCCGCGGCCGCCGCGCCACCGCCTGCTGCACGCGCTCGTTCACTGTCCGCAGAGCAAACGCGACTCCCAGCTCCGCCGACATGCCGCCAGCTCTCCACATCCCCTAGGGATCAACGTCTAGACCCAGACCGGGGTACCCCGGGGTTGAGACCGCTTTCCGGTCCCGTCCAATTTACGTCTCCGTAGGACTCCAATCAGCGCTCACCACCAAATCGTCTCGCCCAATCGAAACCTGGCATTGCGGGGGCGGGGCGGGGGCGGTGTAGTGGAGGCCCCGCCCCTTGACGACGGCCATCTTGGGGAGGTCGCGGTGGACGGGCTGGCGGGGCTCGGGCCGCTGGGCGCCCAGCGCGAGGTGGCAGGGCGGGGAGGGGGTATTCCTGTGCCGCCGGGAGAGCCTTCAAGGTTGTGTCGCCTGATTCGCTGCTGCCCCCGCCCTAGCGGGACCTCCCTGAAGCAAAAACATGGCTTGCTTCTGCTGTCCTATTTCCTTTCAAAATGCCTCCCAAATTTTTAGTCCCCGGCGTTCAAAGAGCTGTGAGCCAAGATTTCTGTGCGCCCGGACCAGGATTCAAAGCTGCTGAGCGGAGGACATCCCTTTTAGAATCCCAGTCTTGTGAGGAACCGCTAAGAGATATAAAAGACATGGCGTGACTCAGTGTCTAGTTTTATCTTGTCATCCTTTAGACTAGTGCTGTCCAATGGAAATAGGTGATTCGCATATGTAACTAAACAATTTCGAATAGGCACATAAAAAGTAAAGACGTAATGATACATTTTATTTAACCCAATATATCCAGAATAAGCTTTCAACATACAACCAGTGGAAAAACTTCAAACGAGATATTTTCTTTATATCGTACTCAGTTTCCGAAATCAGGGGTAGTTTTGACCTATAGCCTGTCTCAGTTCGAGCTCTCCATACTTCAAGCGGCCAGAAGCCACCTGTGGCTAGTGCTGCCTTGTGGGCCTGCACAGGTGGGCTAGCGCCAGCTCAGCGCACCTTCAGTCCAGTTCTTGAGTCTCATGTGCCTGCCTACCTCTGGGTAACGTGACAGTCATAAACGGAATGAGGAGCCAGACAATACGAAGACTAGAAGGTAAAATACCAAAGTTGTCAGGTGATGCAATAGTAGGTGTCGTGGGTAAGTAGAAAGAGGTCCGTTTTGTTAAGGAAAGCACTTTTTGTGCTGTTGGTTCTCTAACATTAATTCAACTTAATGAAGTGGGATGATACTTTGTCGGAGAAAGGGCTCAAGTTTGTTCTCCAGGTTGTGCTGAGGTGACTGGAAAACAAGGGCAATATTCTTACTTCCTTCTCTCATCATCTCCCAGACCCCAGGGACTGAGATGAACTCTGACATGTTCTTGCCACCAAGGACTTCTTTCGGGGAAGTCCCCATTCACCAGGTACACACGACTAGGGTTGTCAAAGACATTAGGAGTAATGGTATTCAAATATCTCTGGACTTGATCTCTACTCCTGCCAAAGGGATAATTGAAAAATGGGTAGAATAGCCCTTCATGGTGTGAATATAATAGATGTTTGCTATAAATACAGAGTTCAAAGGTGCTAGCCAGCAGGTGGTGATGGGAGGAACAAGGGGATTACAGTGATGAGGTCACGGGGAAGGGACATACAGAGCAAGAATTGGGTGAGCACCAACACTTAAAGTGGTATGTCATTTGGAAAGCATTGGAAAAACCATAGGTCGGGTCAGGTCTCTCCTTTGAATTATAAGGTCAATGCCCCTAACCCCACCATCATGGCATAAATGTGTGTAGCTCCCAAAGAGGTATGAGAAGAGTGATTTAAACTTTCAAGCCAGTAACGGCAGTGGTGGCAAGATTGGGGGGAGGTGGCATAGGAGTGACACAAGTTGAATCTTGGTTTCATCACTAAACTGTGATCTTGGATAAGTTACTGAACTTCTCAGTTTTTCATTCATAAAATAGAGTCAACATCTCCTTCAGAGTTGCATTAAGGGGCAGTCAAGATAATGTAATACACTTAGAAGACTGCCCCCCCCCCCAAACAGATGCCAGTGTTCAGTGACTGTGAGCCCCCACCCTCCGCTTATCCATTTAGAGCACATCTGTTGAGGTACGTCTCTGTAGAGGTGCCCTGGGCGAGGCCAAGGTGAGGAAGGCAGGCTTCGCTGTGGATTCATTTCTAAGACGCTTTTTATCTCCCGCATCCTATGACATGAAAGTGGCAGACAAAAAGACCACGGTGACCCCAGTTCCACGATCTTTCCCCATTTTCCAATTTCTTTATTTCTTAGCTATGTTTTGCAATCAACTTTATTCCACTGTTTTCGCCATTTTTACTTTCTTCTCCTCTTCTTCCTGGGATGTCAACCATCTTATTTATCTATTAATTTTTTAAAATACTTAACAAATATTTTATTTATTTATTTTTAGAGACGGGGAAAGGAGGGAGAGAAACATTAATGTGTGATTGCCTCTCACAGGTCCCCAACTGGGGACCTGGCCTAGAACCCATTTGTACCCTGATAGGGAATCAAACTGGCGACCTTTTGGTTCACAGGCCAGCACTCAATCCACTGAGCCACGCCAGCCAGAGCAAGCTATTTATTTATTTATTTACTTACTTACTTATGAGAGAAGGGAAAGGAGGGAGAAAGAGAAGGAGAGAAACATCCATGCTGGAGAGATCGAACCTGCAACCCAGGCATGTACACTGACCGGAAATTGAACCGGCAACCTTTGCATTTGCAGGATGATGCCCAACAGAGCCACACCAGCCAGGGCTCAAACATCTAAAACAACCTTTTATCCTTTTCCATTACCTAATCCTTGAAAAATGCAAGTTCAAAATCACTTTATTGCTAGTTAACTGTCTTTTATTTCTCTAATAGTTTACAAGGACAAAGGAGAAAAGGGAAAGATTAAAAAGCCAAATACCCAGAGGGACAGATTTCATAATCTAAAACCTAGTATACTTATTCACCATAAATGCCACGAAGCTTTTAAAACATTGCCCCTGTAGTCTAATGCCTTAAATTATGAGAAAGATATTTATGGATTTTAAAATTGTTTCCTTCTGAGCTTACTGTGAGTCTTTTGGGGGATAAAAAAAAAGATAAAATAATAGAAAATTACCGTTGCCTGGTTACTCGGCTCTGAAGAGAAATGGAGAAATAATGCCCATGTCCCAGTTTAAATGAATTCAGGCCGAGTAGCCACGACAGAAATCCCTCAGCAAACACGCTGTCACATCTGGCTTTTGAAATGTCAATATAGATTCTAGAACCCTAGACTTGGAGAGGACCTTTAGAGAGCATTTGATCTTTCATATAGAAAGGATGACATTTAAACCATACAATCTCCCCAATTTCTGGAGACCATCAGAGAAAAGAATATTATCCATGCTCATCCCTAGATTTATTTATTTTCTATTTGTAGAAAGTTACTTCTACCCATTTCAAATTTTGGCCAGTCTTAAGTAAAATCTTTAAAACTATTGTATTCTGTAAGCTAATTTCCTCCTCTTTGGTCTCTGAAGAATCAGAAAATACCTTGCCAACCATTATGCAACTTTTATATAAACGTAGGTTTGGTGAATTTCCCTTCTGCCTCTCTTGGGGTCAACCCATGAGCTTTGTTTTTCCCTTACATTTTCCTTTTGGTTTTAACATTTTCTTTTTTCTCTAGCCTTTTAAAGTCTTTCTTCTCAGTAGAGCCCGGAACACAGCAATTCTGACTCTCAGCAGGGCCAAACCAGGTTGTTTTCCACGTTACATTTCTGCAGAGGCGTGTTGTCCTCGGCACTGTGTCTGCTGCCTTGCCGTGCCGCTCCCTTCTTCCTCCGTGGGCTGTCCTATTTGTAATCTTACTCTGTGTTATCGCATCTGATTTTCTACTTAGTGGTGCCCACTTAATAGTTGTGTACTTTCTGGCCTATTTTTCCAGATGATTGAAAATAAGTATTTTTGAACACTTATATAGGCTGGCCACAGTGCTAAAGCCTTGTATGCATTATTTCATTTAATTGATTCAGCCCATTTTATAGATGAAGAGACTGAGGCGCAAACAGGTTAAAGATTTTATTTAAGACCTTATACTTGGGAAATGGTAGAGTCAGTATTTGAATCTTGGCAGTTTTACTCCAGGATCTATATATTCTTCCTTGTCTATTCTAAGTTCATATTACTTGTGTAGTAGGCTCTCAAATCAATGAAGTTTGGGAATACCATGAAAAAACCCGAGGGAGCGGAATAATGGTGGAAAGAAGGGGAAGGGATGAGTCAAAAAACATGTGTGAATGACCCATGGACAGAGACAACTGTGTGGGGGCTGACTGTGGGAGCGGGGGTTGGGATGGGCAGAGGAGGGCAAAGGGGAAAAACTGGGACAACTGTAGTAGAATAACAATAATAAAAAACTGTAACCCTTCCTGCTCCCTCCAAACCTGAGAAAGCTTGGGCTAGGGTTGCCAGATTCAGCAAATAAAAAGACAGTATACTCAGTTCAATGTGAATTTTACGTGAACAATGAATAACTTTTTAGTATACGCGTGTCTCATACAATATTTGTGAGATACTCAATGCTAAAAATTATGTTGTGCCCTGGCTGGTGTGGCACAGTGGACTGAGTGCCAACCTGCAAACTGGAGGGTTGTCATTTCTATTCCCAGTCAGGGCACCTGTCTGGGTTGCGGGCCAGGCCCCCAGTAGGGGGTGTGTGAGAGGCAACCACACAGCGATGTTTCTCTCCTTTCCTTTCTCCTCTTTTCTTTCTCCCTCACTTCTCTTCTCTCTGAAAATAAATAAAGTCTTTTTTTTTAAAAACTTTCCTTCTATCCCATAACTTTAAAAAAATAACAATTATTTGTTTATATGAAATTCATATTTAACTGGGCATTCTGTATTTGGCAACCCTAGCTACTAGGCTGGGCATCTTTTCAGGGTAGAGACTGGGACTTTTTCACTGAGTTGATATCATGATGAATTTTGGGTCAATTTCTGCCCTTTGGAGCAGGATTGCAGTGGTGTATGGATTCTTTAACACTATAAATCTCTACAGCACCTACCAAGAATTATGCCGTGTTTATGGCAAATCAGTTTTCCCTGTTTCTGCGCTGATGCAGGGAACCCACAGGGTCTGGCAGAAGGCAGGCCTGCTGGAGTGATTTATAGTTTCAGTCTGAACATCTCACCTAAAATGTCACATAGTGTGCTTGAGTGTGATATTTTTATGTTGCAGAATTACATGCATTGGATTTTGTAAATAAAAGATTTTGTAATAAAGAGGGGCGTTATTTGTGCCAGACCCAGCATATTCATTTGAATATATTTTTAGGGTGATCTTGTACTCACTCACTTGGCAGGGATATTTTATTTCTTATATCACCTATTCTACTATTAGCTAGTGCTAAATTTCACTTTGATAAAAAAGCAAATACAAAGACTCAGCAAGACTGAAAATAAAACTAAGACATGAGTTCACACCTTTGGTGTTGTCCAGAACAATTCCTCTAACTATCAACTCGAGGCAATTAATCCAGCATATCATGCATTTACAGAGTGGTCATGTAACAAGAATCACTTTCAGTCACAAAGGGGGTCATTGAGCCCGCAGGGCTCTTTGAAACTAGAGCTAGTTTGATCGATCACTTGCTCACATAAAACTAGAAATAAAAAGGAATGGAAATACAAACACGAAGTGCCTGACCATTACCTCTTTTATAAGAAAACATCAGAAACAGTGGCAAGACCCCTACTGAGCAGAACGAAAGGAGTGCTGGTTAAGTTCTTCGGCACAGAGTAGCCACTGGCCAAGATACAGACTGTCCCCTACTTACGACTTTTTGACTTGATGACGGTCATCATGTCAAATTTTATTAAAAAGTAGCTGTTGTGTTAGATGATTTGGCCCAACTGTAGGCTAATATAAGTGTTCTAAACACATTTAAGGTAGGCTATACTAAGCTATAGTGATCAGTAAGTTTTAGTTTTGATATATTGTATTTTCAACTTAATATTTTTTAATTAAAAATTTTAAAAAATCCTTGCCTGTGGATACATTTATTGATTTAGAAGAGGGAGAGAGAGAGAGAGAGAGAGAGAGAGAGAGAGAGAGAGAGAGAGAGAGAGAGAGGGAGAGAGAAACATTGATCGGATGCCTCCTGCACGTGTCCCGACTGGGGTCTGAACCTGCAACCTAGGTATGTGCCCTGACAGGAAATTAAACCTGCGATGTGACCTGCATGGGACCTGCACTGGCCAGGGCAAGTTAATGAGATTTTCAACTTAGGATGGGCTTATTGGGATGAAACCCCATCATAAGGTGAGCAGCATCTATACATTTTATCCTCAAACCCAAATAGGTAAGTCAGTAAATACGATCTTACTTTCACTATTTACTCTCTATAAGTGATAAACTTATCAGGGTTGAAAGATAGACCCGTAGAATTTGCAACAGGGCATTTACGAAACATCTTTTTTTGGATCAATATACAGTAAGTCCTCACCACTGTCGATAGTTCTGCGACTTTAAGTCAAATGACGTCTAATGACACTAACTTTATGACAGGCTAATTGACATAAACAAGAGTTGACTTCCTATGGCATCTTATCAATGTTATAACAGAACTATGTTGAATGAAATGATGTTTTTTGATGACCTGCTGTATTGCTAAAATTCAGTGATTTTTTTTCTCCCTCAACTTAATATGATTGTAGATCTCTCCAAATTTATTTTATTTTAGTCATATAAAATTATTAACAAACTTTGGTTTCCTTGCAAACATTGTCTTTATATAAAAAAGTGATTAAAAACAATACTGAATATGAATCACTTCTGCAAAGTTTAATGAGTGAGAAACATTCAACCAAGGTGGCTTCTCCTTGGAAAATTCTACAAAAACTGAATTATATAAACAGTTACTTATTTTGATAGAAGTTCCACTTATAAATAGCAGCCATGACTTACTGCCTACAAAATTGCAGGCTGTCACATTTCACGTTTAGGATTCAAATGTTAAGCTCCGATTTTTCTAGTGTGTGCTGAAGAAAGGCATACAGGTAGACCGGTTAGTTGTCCCGTGCTAAGGAAACAGCTGACTCCCATGATCTTACCACTCAGGCAGGTACAGACAACTGCTGGATTTAAACTAGTGGGTGCTACAACATTTACATTTTTTGTTTAAAGAGGAAGCCACGTTAACATGGAGAGGGGCAGAGGCTGCAGGGCTGTAACTGAGGCTCTCCTGTGCTCACAGAGTATCTGACACAAGAGACAAGCTATCACAGGATGTTAGTGTTAAGAGACTTTCAACATAAGAACCTGAACGAACGTGCTATTCCAAGGGACTGAGACATCCTTGCTACTTATTCAGTTGTAGTGAAGTAGTTTTTCTGAGGTCTAGGTAGCAAGTCTCAGAGTAGAGGGAGCAGACACATGTGTAAATTGGGGATGGTGGACCTGGCATGTTGTTCCTAACAGGTGATTAGTGGCACTGGAGTGGACGGAGGGTGAGAGCGTGTTAATAGCGGATTCCCTATGTTGGCCTGGGGAGAGCGACTGCCTCCTGTGAGGACTTCAGAAGGCATTCAAGTCCGTCACTCCCAGGAACATGGGGCTGCCTGCAGAAAACGTGATCAGGACCAGTGGTTTGAGAATTCTAGACCCAAAAGTTAGAAAAGAGAAGGGCGACATTGGAATTAAGAAGAGTTAACGTTTTGTTTCTTCCCGGGCAGGAAGAAAGCTTCCCAAACTTGCTACTTTGGAGAAAGCTGGCCCGAGTTCTGAGGCCATTTGACAAAGTGGAAGTCTGGGCACTGGACTAAAAAAGAGGTGGGGATCTGTGCCGCAAAGTAGCATTCACAGCTTCACCGAGCCAGGGGGTGCAGGGTGGGGTTTTTGGGGGGAGGGAGAGAAGCTAATGACAAGGCCAAATCCTAAGCCAGAGCTTGTCATGGAGATTACCAACATGCTGGCACGTTAACTCCAGAGAGCCGTCTTCCGCTTAACAACCTGGTACACAACCCAGGGACTACACAGGCTGTCCCAGCCTCAACTCCAGTTCCAGGGTATAAGAAAACCTTTCTCTCATGTTTGCTCTCCCCCTTCCCAAATCTCCCAGAGTGACCCAGACTTTTCCTAATTAGGAATGAGAAAGAAAACACCAGAACGGATTTTGATGCAGCTGCTTCAACCCAGGGACTTGGGCATGAACTCGGCCTTGCACCCACACAGCTGTCTCTGGAGACTGCATATTCAGTCTGATGCCTGTGTGGCTGCCTGGGGCCCTGGGGTTGAAAACAGACCTCTCACTGCACCAGACCAACTCCCAGCACAAGCCATACACCGTAAGACTAGGAATGCTTTTGGATGGCCCGCCCTTCTCTTCCAGAGACTCTTCACTGTACAATCTCCAGAACAATAAAAAGACACTTGACCTCAAGGAACGTACAGTTTGCCAGGCAGGTACCTCAGCTGCTAACAGACAGAACAATCCCACTTTAGCAGCTATTAAGACACTTGAGTTGTTTGTCCCTGCCTTCTTGATGCCGACTGGAACCAACGAGCAGACTGAGAGGGGCTCAGTAACCCCAAAGTACAGAACAAGCAGGGGAAGAGTTTGGAAAAGAATGGTGTGGCGATGGCCAAGCCCTGGTGCTGACAATGCAGCCAGAAGCCACCACTTTCGGCTCCAGGGCATCGAGGGCGGCAGGCATAGAAAAGCTGGCGAAATCTAGCACCGCTCTCCCTCACGAGGGCTCTCGAAGGGCGCCTCTGGAATAGCTCACGCCCGCACGGACAGACACAGAAACGCCAGGAGGGCCACACGTGCTGCGGCCGTGCCCACGCGGCTCTCCCGGCAAACCGGCGGCAAGAACGTGTTTGCTCAGTTGTGAGCCTCACCCACAGGCATCTCCCACCTCGAAGGCAGGGGTGAGAGGTCCGGAGAGCGTTTGTTTTCCCAGATAAGGGAAATGAGACCACCGACAGGCAACACCCTCTCTTTCTCCCGCTCCTTAATGATAGCATCCTTAATTAAGCCAGCTTCAAAGGACTAAAATGAATGCCTGGAGGTGAAAGGTCAAACCAATGGTCTACAAATCTTAACAGAAGTTATATAACCTATGTCCCTGAATAAAACCCCAAAATCATCAATCCCTGCCCTCCCTTCCCAGTGGAATAGATTTAAGTCCATTTCTCCTTTTCCACCACAATACGTGGAAGACAAAGAAGCTTAGTGTGAGAGGGAGGAGCCTCCTGGCTCATCATTAAAAAATAAAGATCTCTTTCTCTGAGTTCACCTGAGGTTGTATAAAAATTCTGTTTCAGTTCTCCTCGGTGTCTGCCTCCAAGGGTTCGTCTTCTAAGCCAAAACTCAGCTTGTCAGCTAGTCCCTCAAACTGCTTGCCCAGAGTGCCTGCTGAGTCCACGAACATGTTAGGGATGTCTTTGCCAAAGTAAATCTTGCTGTTGGAAGCAATGGCCTTGAACTTCATCAGCTGTAGATACTCAGGGGTCAGCTTCAGCTGTGAAAAAAGGAGGAGGAGAAGACTTAGGTGGAGCCCGGCACGGGCCAACGGTGGGTGGCGCCCCTTCACTGGTCATAAGGAGAGGGTCCCTGTCAAGGACATATGCTCCCTCTACTTCTCCTGGTCTCACCGTCACATGAGTAACAGGGCAATCGCTTCTCTAGGAGAAAGCAATCGCAGGTTCTCAAGGTCAGAGCTGCAGGAGTTTCAGGAGTCTCTGTGTTTAGCCCAGACACTGCACGTCCCCCAAGGCACTGCCAAGGACAAGGGGAGTGCCTGCTCCGTGCAGCGCAGGAGCCACTTCTGGCCACGAGGGGTCTTGTGGGGGGGGTCTCCCAACACCAGGGGCTCTCAGATGCTACCAGCCTAAACCCAAACGCACGTTCTCTTGAACAGGCAGCCCTGGGCGTTCACCTTGTTTGCTTCAGCAATTTTCATAGCAGTGTAGCACTCGGCGTCGGCCTTTGCCTTCTCCCGGGCCAGGAACGCAGCATCTGGGGGAGAACGCAGTGAGCCGCAGTGCGGAGGATCCCAGCACGCTGGGTCTGGTCCTGTCACCTTCCCCGACTGCCCCCGGCCTCGGGGAGACTGCTGTCCCCGCGCCCTTGTTTCCTCGTCTGTGAGATGGGGGAACGAGGGCCTTGCCGGCATCGCCCTGGGGCGGGGACTAGTGAGGAAGTCCGTTGCCAGCCCAACATCTTTTCTTTTTCCTTTCTTTGTTTTTGCTGACTATGACGTCCTGTTATTTTCCCTGAGAATGCCCTCAGTCTTAGGAGGGAAAGGCCCGACATTCAGGCTGAATGCTACCAGGAGTACTGTCACCTCTAAGGACGTGTTTAATGTATACTCGCATATAACTTTAAAACGCATTTAAGCCGCCTCCCGCAAGGCTTGTAAATGCAGAAGTGGTTCGGTTACGTGGCCCACATCTCCTTGGACGGCATGATGGAGAAAAGCACGGCCGCCCAGAGACACTTCCTGCTCCTGTGCTCTCATTCCTTTTGTAGGTCGGCGCCTGGGGAGGGACCCGGCCTCAGCCTCCAGTCCGAGCTTTCCACCTCACCCCTCCTGTGCTGCACGGCAAAAGCGAGAGAGGCCTAGAGAAGGCTCTGAGTGCCGCCGGAGGCGGGTCCACCCTAACACCGAATACCACAAGCATAAAATAGTCCAGTTCCGCTCCAACTCCATTCTCCTTTTCTTTCCATCGTCATTTCAAGAAGGTTCTAATTAACAGGGGGTAAGCTGGCACAACTCTGAGAGAGTTACCAGCTATGGTCTGGACTAATACCTGTTTGAATTGAGACCTGTTTAACCTTCTACTATGCAAGCAATACACTTTCTCAATCTGCTGAGACTAGCTTTCCGCCAAGTTGATGCGCATTGCTGGCATCCACTTCCTTGCCTTGGGAACGAGGCCGGTCTCACGTGAGTAGTATCTGCAGCAAAGGCCTGGGAAGGAAGGTCGGTCTGCGGGTGGGTTCTTACTGCGCACCCTCAGCACGACCCTGGGTGGAAGGAGCCCGCAGTCTGGCTGGAGGTCTGGCTGCATGAGGCGGACTTACCTGTCTCAGCACCTGATGACATGTATTTATATGAAATAAAATGTATTTGTTGTTTTGCTGAGTTCCCTAATGAGGAGCTGCTGATTTGTAAAATCTTAATTGGCTCCTCAATAAGCCCCTGCAAAGTCTGGCAGGTCCCATAATGCGTACAACTGGATACAGCACTTTGGAGCCTGAAGCTGGGCCTTGGGGTTCCCTTTTTGTCCTAGAATGTGCTTGATACTTACACACCACCCAGAGGAAAAGGCGGCTGGTGGGAATGAGCTAAGAGCTGAGGGACAGGGAATTGAAGGTGAATGATATTCAGAAAAGTCAGCAAAGGAACACTTCTCTCCAGCTCCAGTGTTGCTTATAATGAAACGTATCTTCTTCACACCCAGCTTTCAGCATGTACAGGGTCCCTGCGAACAGACTCACAGGCCAAAGCTGTGGTGTTCGCTGACTTCCAAGGAGGGCGTAAGTAAAGCATGGGGGAGAGGGCTGCTGTTTTGGCCCATTTTTTAGTTTACTTCCAGCGCCAGACTGTGAGCTCCAAGACAGCAGGGACTGTGTGATATCCCTTTTTCTACTGCCTAACGTAAGTGTGCCCAGTGGTGAGGAGCTGACATTTGTTGAGTGAATGAATGCTCCCTGAAGTGGAAAATTAACGCCAAATCTGCCCCACAGCGAAAGCACAGAGAAAAAGTGATGCTCCAAAGAAATCGAGAGATCTTAGAACAGAGGTTAAGAGCAAAGGAGATGACATTTTCAGCCCCTTGACACGAAGTGGGGTCTGAGGAAAACCTAGGTATTCATTTCACTTCTTACCTTCAATTTCTGAAATCTTCTTCTCGGTCTCCTTCTCCATCACCTTCTGTCCATAGGTGATTTCTGCAACCTGAGCCACTTTTTCTGCCTCTGTATGAATGCAGTTGAGAAAAGGCTTAGAGCTCTGGTATTTCAAGAGTTTGACTCAGTTTCACCTTCCACCTGAGCAGAGGCCCTGGTGCGTGAGCGTGAGTCGGCTCAGATGCAGCCCCAGAGGACGACCAGACAGGTGTGCATGGGCTGAGATGGAGGATACCCGTCAGCACAAACCACGGCATCATCAGCGCCAGACAGTGACTGGGGAGATGTGGGCCCAGGGGAGGGCAGTCGTCACCCTGATGGATTCAAGGAACAAGTCCTAACTTCTCTCTTAGATCACAAGGGTATTTCTCCTAAAGGAATATTTTAAGGAATGAGGTACTCTCTGAAAAGCTTATTCCTGCCACTTCACTTTAGGAGGCAGGCAGGTTTGTTGCCGGCAGTCTGGTGTAGTGCTAAGGACGCAGGTTCTAGAGCGGAGTCCCACCATGTCACTTGCCATAAGACTGTGGGCACATTATTCACCCTCTCTGTGCTTCATGTTCTGTGTTCCAGCTCAGCAAAGTGGGGTTCAAGTACACGTCTGCCTCACGTGCTAGCTGTCAGGAGTGAGGGGGTTTAATGCAAGTGCTTAGGAAAGTACATGGCTCATAGTAAGTGCTCACTCAGTAAGTGTTAGCCACCATCACTATGAGTGAACAGTAAGGGCTCCTTTCATTTAAGATGTACGTGGAAACTTGAACTTACTGCACTGGCCCCGATCTGACAACGTCAGCTTTGCTTCTGGGAATCTAAGAACCACTGCTACGGGTGGCAAGGGTTTGTAGAACCATGTGGTCTAACTGTGCCGGAGGCTTTCTGGACTCTTCCCACCACCCCCAGTCCTTCTGGCCTGAAAGGGGATCAGAGAACCACATCCAGACCAATGAGGGCCTTCTTCCGCTCTGTCTCGGCTTCTTTTTCCACCACCTTCTGTTTCTGGGCTGCAATGAGAAGCTTCGTCTTCTCGCTTTCCCTGAAGGGGAAAAAAGTGTGCAGTTGTGAGGTTGCTATGGAAGAGCTTCTAAGGAACTTCAGTGTCCCCTGGAGAAGCTGAACTCTTCTGCTGAGACAGGGAAAACTCTGATTTCTTGCTCTTTCCTGGCTGGTGGTTCAATGTCCCGGGTGAAAGCAGATCTGTTGCAGACATGGCTCACCTCCTCCTCCTCCAAAAGAACTCATTTGTGGGAAACAGAGCATCGTTTACTTCAGCAAAATGCACCTGCCTGCCCACTTAATCGTCTTTGCCTCCTGTCTTCTCTGGCATGAGCCTGGAGCACAGACAAGGCCCCCGGTCCCTCTAAAAGCATCACTGCTCCAGAGGGCTTCTCCATGCCACTCAGTCACAGATACGGAGCCCTGGTGACCGTCCTGGCATGCCTGCTCCACCCCATAGTGCCATGGGCTGTGACAAACACTCAAGACGGGAATGAAAGCCTGGCACAAGTGAATGCTGGGGTGGGATGAGCTGGGAGAGGGTGGTGGTTTTAGCTCAGGCACAGGATACTCACATCAACTCGTAGTTTCTGCGGATCGCCTCCGGTATATTGGGCTTTGTCACCCGTACAGCCTGCAGAAGGAGAAAAACAGCACCTGATGGGGAGTCAGGGAGGCGAGGGACCTAAGCAGCTTCCTTTGGTCCTGGATCTTCCTGCACAGAAAGGACATCCCTTGAAGAGGGAGGGGGTGCACCTTCATCAGGGGACACTCCGCGGTGGCAACGCTTACCTGGATGACAAGCCCAGGGGCCATGGAGGTCAGGTCCTGTTGCAAAGCCAGTTTGAGATTTTCATCAATCTGATCTGCAACCCGGAAAGACAGGAAAAGGGGCGGTCACGCTTTCTAGGCAGGTGGAGGGAAGTGTGCATGGAGAGTTAAAGCTAAAATACCTGTTCAAGAATGTGTCTCCCAGGCAAAAGCCCTTCCCTAGGCGAAGTGCTCATCGTAGCTCAGAAACCTAAAGTCCCCAGCAAGACTCCGGGGCAACGTGCCTCCGCAGGACCTCTACCTGGGCCAGATGGGAAACTGCCCTTTTCCTGGGGTCTCGAGACAGGACCGCCTGGGCTGTTGAGAATATCGACCTTGCCCAAAAGGAAACAGCTTTTTTTTTTTTAAACAGACAACAATTCTAGCACTTTTTTTTGTATTAGGCAGCAGCCTTTCTCCAGACAACAGGAGCAAAACAGAAGGCAGGCACCCGGTCTTCATGGAGAAAGGAGATGGAATGGCTGTTAGGTATTTTGAAAAGAGCCGAGCACATTAAATCTAACAAGTTTAGATGTTCCCAAAAGAAAAACAGATTCTGACGTCAAGGTAGCCCCAAGGAAGACTGTTTCCATTAGGAACTCCATCAAATAACACGAGGGGAAAATAAAAATTTACAGTCTTGGAAATGAGCCCAAGTCTTTTGATGTGTTGTTTGCTTTGGTCCCGACTCCTCCGCCTGGAATTCGCATGTGAGTCATCTCACAGACAAGTGTAGGAAGAACTATAACTGATCCCCCTTCCAGCTGCGGTCCCAGGACCGCAGCGCCAGGCTGCCTTTTTTGGCCTGCGATCCTCAGCAAGATCCCAGAAGGGCACCGACAGAAGAGTCCACGACGCCAGGCTGGGGCATCTGAATCCCCAAACAGGGGCCTCTGAGAAACAGAAGGTCTGTCTAACTCCTGCCTTTTACAGGTGCCCAGACTGAGATCCGCAGAAGCTGAGGTGTGCTCAAGCCCTTAGTAGGCAAAATAATGAACTTGTTTAATTACTATGTTTTGATTTTTAGGGCTTCAAGTGCTACGTTTTCAACCATCATATCAGTGAGCGAGGGGTTTGGATGTCCCCATGTACTAGAGATGCTCTCACGGGGCTCTCAGCTCTGCTGGAGAAGTGCCCGTCAAGGTAGGACCCTGTACCTGGCAGTGGCCTAGCACTCTGACAGCTAGAGATGAGCACTACATTCCATAGTTTCTGCTCTGAAGAGGACGCCCACCAAACTTTAAGTGAGATGGCCTGTGCCCTCCATAAGTTAGTAATAACAGTCATTTATCAGACAAAGTTATATCTGAGTCGAGGCAGAAACCTGTGGCTGTGGGCTAGTAACTTTCTAGGAAAATCTGAAAGGAATATTTTGAAGGGTGGTTTACCAAAGTAACACTGGTAATAAGTTGCTTATGTTATAGTTATGCTAATGAATGCTGGCTAAGGTATATTATTAAGTATACACCAAGAAGTTCTTCAGGTAAACTTTTGAACAAATACTAGGTTACATACATATATAGTATATGTGTGTGTATATATATATACACACATATTTTAATCCTCACCGAAGGATATGCTTTTCTCCCGTTGATTTTAAAATCTATTTTGTTTATTTCTACAAACAGAGAGGTGAAGGGAAGGAGAAAGAGAGGCATAGAAACATCAAGACGAGAGAGAAATATCAATTCGCTGTTTCTCATATGCCCTCTGAACGGGGACGGAACCTGCAACCTAGGCAAGTGCCCTGACCGGGAATCAAACCGGCAACCTTTTGCTGTATGGGATGATGCCCAACCGAGCCACGCTGGTCAGGCTCTTCCACTGATTTGAGAAAGACAGAGAGGGAGGTAGGGAGGGAGAGAGAGATAGAAAGAAACATCAATGTGGAGAAACATCGACTGGTTGCCTCCTTTACACGCCTGACAAGGGTTTGAACCCGCAACCTAGGCGTGTGCCCTGACTGGGAATTGAACCTGCAACCTTCTGGTGTATGGGACGATGCTCCAACCAAGTGAGCCACCTGGCCAGGGCTGGATAATATTTTCATAAAATGGGCAAAGGGGATGCATCAGAGTAAGCAGGGACGAGAATTATGTGGTTGTGTTGAAAGTCAGGGCTAGGAGTGCTGAGAGGAGGGAACTACAATAGAAAAAAGCCTTGATGGTTAAGGAATAGGATTAGAGATTCTAGTTCCTCCTTTATGGATGCAAATATATTCTTAGCAAAACAGTGCTGCTGACAAGACTGAACTTTAAAAAGAAAAAAATTTCGAAGCAAATATATTTCCCAGCTCCTTTGTACAATACAAGAAGCTATACTTTATTAAGCTACCATGTTGATCTCTAAGACAATAAAAAGTTTTTTAATGCAAAACAATTTCACAGTTTCATTTCCTCTTCATGGCAATTAGAGATCCTTTGTTTTTTGTTTCAAATGCTTTGAAATGTTCAATTAGTGGTGCAAGTTTGTAAACAATAGCTAGAGAGAAAACAAATGATATTTTATAAAGTTGTTTGATGTTAAAAAATAGCAAATTTACCAAATTTTCCCTAAAAGCACAGTGAATTCAAACCTAATAAAATAATCTAAACCCTATAGAGTGAATTTAGATTCATATTCTTCTGCTGAAAATTAAAAGTGATTCTGATGATTTCCCACATCTGAAACACAGCGCAAAAGGCTGCCTGCTTAATTAAGGTCATTGGCAACATCAGTGATTCCTCCTTCTGTCTGCTCTAAAAAACGTTCCCACTCAGGGTCCTTTTTACGGAGATTCTTGGGAAAAATCACTGTCCAGTCCTAGTATCAAGAATAATTGTACTATGGGCTGAAAAATCCATTTACTTCCAGCACTGGTACTAGAAAGCTTCTGGCAGTAAGTTTATAATAGAACGTTTTACCATAAAAGAGCTATAACAATTACTGAAATGTTTCCTTTCTTCGTTGCTAAAGTTAGGAATGAAGGTTAGCCTACTAAGCAAACATAGTAGGCTATGTTTACTTAGGCCAGGTAAGCGGACAAGAAATGTCTGCTTATGTGTGTGCATCCTTTTAGTCTGAAGCTTTTCCCTATTCATCTTTATAGGTACAGGGTAAACAAACAAACAAACAAAACAAACAAAACCCCCTACGGAGGTTCTTGGAATTGTAAGTAGCTATGGTCCTTGTCCCACCCGTGGAATTAAAGGTGATCTGTCCCACTCCCCTCAGCCTTGGCGGGTTCTTTCCTTCAGTGTGACGTGGTGGAAAGCATACAAAGTGAGGTCCGCCAGAGGGAGGGTCTAGTTTCCGCTGCTGTCAACTAGCTGCATGACATTCTTTGCGTGTAGGTATGCTTATTTTAAAACAAGGTTGTAGGGCTGGATAATCTCTCAGGTTCCTCTAGAACTGAGCTTGTCTTTGTCTCAGAATGAGGTTTTAGGGGCCGTGGAAACACAGTTCCATCCCAGTCCTCTGATTCAGGCCAGGAGTGAGTCCTGTGGTCCACTGTTCCTCCCATGCCCACAGCTCCACCACTCTCACGCTCTTCCACTGTCACCAGCATTTTTGTGGAATGCCCTTCGTGACCAGTTGCTGAGCGCTGGGTCTTTTAATCCCTCCGGTCCAGCAGTACACACCCGACCCTGTGCACAGCTCAGAAGTAGGCAGTGGGGGCAAGCAGGGCTGCTAAGGTAAGCTCTGATCAGAAGAGACTTTCTTACCAAAGAGCTCAATGTAGACCTCTTGAAGCGTGTGTACACTGCAGAACTGGTTCAGCTCGTGGTGGATCTTGTTGAAAATGAGGGCCTTGTCGTAGTCAGCAGTGTAGTTCTTCACTATGTCATACACTGGGGTGGGGGGTGGGGGGCAGGGGGCGGGGAGAGGTTTCAGAACGAGAGAAGGCAGCACGTAAAGCTTGCTCAGACAGAGCAGTCTTCCCTTCCCGAGGTGCTGTGACAGACCCTGGGGTGGCATGCTGGGGACGGTAAGCTGGTGGTGGGGGTCAAGTGGAGAAACATACCTGCATTCGGGATCAGGAAGTTCACCACTTCAATCCTGTCAAAGTAGATCATCACACCACCACTGTGAGAGAAAGGATGGACAGAGAAGTCACTAAGGAGATCTGGAACAGAGTGCAGTCTCCTAGGCGACCTGACATGTGACTCGGCACAAAAGGAGAAGCGTGCGTGAGAGGTCGGGAGGCGTGTGGATCTACAAGTAGGAGCTTCTGAGCTCATAGCAAGAATACAATCTCCCGAGAAATCACACTTCCTAAAAGTAATTCCGCAAAGGAAAAAGCAAAACATTTCATACACCAGTAAGAAAAGAGTAGTCCATATCTCTGAATCTGCAATTATTTTGACAAAAATGGTTGAAGGAAGAAGACCAAAGGGGGTCGAGGAGTTCTAGATCACGAAAGGTCGCTGTGGAGTTCACGGACAGTCTCCTCACGCTGTCTGCACCATCGCTCTAGTTCAGCACTCCCCTTCCTCCAAGGAGTCATTACGCAGAAATTTCAAAGATACAGAAAAGTTGAATTAAAATCCATTTACCAACACTGAAATTTAACAGTTAATATTTTACCTTACTGATTAATCTACTTTTTTTTCCCTGAAATCTTCAAAATAAGTTACACTCATGACACTTTACCCCGTAACACTTGGCAACATCACCTAGGTGTAATGACATTCTCCTCCAGAGTCACAAAACCATTCCCAAAATGAAGAACATCAGCAATAATTCCTTAACATTACCGAACACCCGGTCACTCCAACCTCCCCAGTGATTCCTATTATGGGCTGAACTGTGTCCCTCCCAAACCCCTCTGTGGAAACTCTAACTCCCCATGTGACTATATTTGGAGATAGAGCCCTTAAGGAAGTAATTAAGGTTAAATGAGATCATAAGGGTCAGGCCCTAACCGATTAGACTTGTTAAAAAAAAAAAAAGGAAAAGGACACCAGATGCCGCTTTCTCCTCTAACGTGCAGACAAAAGGCCATGTGAGGACACAGCAAGGTGGCCATCTGCAAGCCAGGAAGCCAGACTTCACCAGCAACCCACCCTGCAGGCGCCTTGAGCTTGGACCCGGAGCTTCTGTGACTGGGAGGAAATAAACTCCTGTTGCTTAAGCCGTCCAGTTATGGCAGCCCGAACGGACCAATACAATTTCATCAATCTTTCACAGCCGTTATTTTTGGACCAGTTTCCAATTAAGGCTCACCATTGCATTTGTTTGTCTTTTAAGTTTCCTTTTCACCCCAACACCCCTCCAAATACAACTCTGTGCCAAGATCAGACCCATCATCCTGTGCGGTGTCCCAGTTCTGGGTCTGCCCCAATGTTTCTTGTGGCGTTTGCTTTGTGCCTCTGTCCCAGGTTAGACCTTCTTGCCTCTTCAGCGGACTGCTACAGAGATCCTATCTTTGGACTTCCTGCCGCTAAGGGCCCATCCCCATTCAGCCATTCTCTATAGTTCGCTATACTAAAGTTACCTTCCTCTGTGAAGTCATTTATCTGCTAAAAGCCTTTAGAGGATCCTTACTTCTAACAGAAAAAGTCCAAATTTCTCATGGTATGTGAGGCCCTCCCAAACCTCACTTCTGTGATTCTTTCTACTGCACCCCTCTAACCCCTAGAATCAGAACACAGGGAGCTGGTGGTCAGGAAACTTGGTAAAACCAGAGGGTACCTCCCTGTTCACCATCTCTCACTGCAACCACCCCACCAGCCCTTCCTCTTATCTGGGCTCAACGGTTTCCTTCCGGGCACCTTACCTCGTCCCGCACGGCACATTCTTCACCTCGTCCGTCTGCAGTGTGGTCTGGAAACAGAGGAGACACACAATGCTGTAAGACGGGCAGTGACAAAAAGAGTAACTTAGTTTTGGAATTCTGAATGGCCTTGTCCTTGCACACCTGTCAGGGTTGAACTTCGTCTTTGGTAAACATGAACACCCCTCCATCTCCTCCTGACTTTCAGGGTGTGAGACTGACCCAATGAAGGGGCCGGCCAGCCTCCACTGCAAGTGAACCACGATGTGAACGAGCTGGGTGGTAATGGTTTAGGGAGAAAGACCCTGGACTAGGAATCCTGTGTTTATTTCTACCTCTTCCACTTACTGGTCTTGAAGCAGATCTGTACTTTAACCCGTCTCTGCCTATAAGACCTGCTCAGCCCACTCTCAGGATTACTGTGAGGTCCAAATGAGACAATGGGCGTGTGTGTACTTCCAAAACCATCAAGCGGAGTACATGGCAGAAGAAACTCACAAGGAAAATGCTGAGGAGGTATCCCAGGATACTGGACACACTTCAAAGACCGCGGGTCTAATTTAGCTAGGCTTTAGATCTGTCATAAGTAATCCTACTCCTATCTGAGATGTCATTTCCCTTCACTAAGTTCAACTTCCCTTGTTCTCCCCAAAAATGATGTTCACATCTCTGACATTCAAATAAGAACCAGCGATATTGCCATATTTTATTTCTATCTACCTCGGTAGCCTGTGATTTAAAACACAGACACATACACCATGCTTTCCCCTTGACGCACCCAAAGCAGGTTCTCCTCTGGCTTTGTCTGGAAGTGAAGAAACACTCCCAGTTGGGGCGGACAGGCCAAGGCGAGGACCCCAATCAACTCTTTTCAACAATCAGGTAAAGCTCCAGAGTAAATGGCCCACGGACCCTCATTCTTTAGATATAAAACTTATTCTTAAATGATTCCTTGAAACGGCATTATACTCATCCAGCGGCTGAGTAATTCCAAACCATGCATTAGCCACACCCCCAGTCCTCAGTTGTCCAGCCCTGTCACACAAGCCAAGCATACCTGCACCGACTTGTACGAGGTGATGAAAGGGAGCATGAGGTGGAAACCAGGGCCGCTGGTGGAAGTCAGCAGGGCGCCGCCCCTGCAGAGGAGAGAGGGAAGTCCATTTAGCAGGAGGTACCTTTCACACTGATACTCTTTGGGCAGCTTTCCCAAAAGTACAAATGTTTCATAGAGAGTGACAAGTGCCAGAGCCATGTCCACAGACCCCTCTCTTCCTCTCAGGCAGACCAAATATTCTAGGAAGCTCAATGCTTAACATAAAACTACAATCCATGCTCTTGCAGCGAGGAAAACAGGCACATAGGCTAAGTGGAACAAAGACAGCAGAATCCCCAGCTGCACTTGAGAGGAAGTCTGTTTTACTCTGTAGTAACCGTTGAACTTGTGGCAATCCATTGGGGCACTTAAACCCAGTAATTCAGTTATCAACCGACTGCACTGATGTTGGATTCCAGTGACATCAACACCAAAAGAGTAGTTTTAGGTACACTTTACGAATCGTTTTAATGTATTTTTTGGCAGTAGAGTCAAAGTCAAGGTAGAGTCTAGAAAGAAAGTCATCTTTCTAGTCAAGTTGTATGTAAATGATAATAAAAAGCCTTTTTGGGGGACATATAAACAGAAGGTAGGGAGAAATAATTAAAGGGGTATGAGAAACCCAGAAATAAGCATCATAAGGCACATAATAAGGTCATAAAGACTTAAAAAAGGTTTTATTTATTTACTTTTAGAGAGAGGGAGAGGGAGGGAGAAAGAGAGGGAAACATCAATGTGGGAGAGATACATTGATCAGTTGCTTCTCTCACGCCCCCAACTGGGGATCTGGCCCACAACCCAGGTGTGTGCCCTGACTGGGAGTCGAACCAGTGACCCCTCAGTTTGCAGGCCAGCACCCAACTCACTGAGCCACACCAGCCAGGACAGAAGGGGGTCATAAAGACTTAAAGCAAAAAACTTGGTTATGGAAGTTACTAAAAGGAAGGTAACCCAAGACTTTTAACTGCTCCTTGATTAATATAAACCAAGCTACAGGCTCTTTCATTTTTCCTGAAATGTTAATTTTAAAGAGCAGGTGCAAATTTGCAGAGCAAGGCTGTCTTCTCCAGTTGCCTTCAAGAACTGGTACTCATCAGAGGCAACCCTGTGGCACCAAGATGCAAAGAGGGATGCAGGAGAGAACAATGTTCAGAGATAATCTGCAAGGAGCAATGGCTGCCTTCAGGTATTGTCTCTACATCTCTCTATACACTTATTAATCACCATCCATCAACTTAGAATGCTAAATTTCAGATTTACATTTATGTGTATCCGTGTACACATACAACACGTGTTCCCCTCCTCATGGTCTCCGACACAAAAGCTCAATCTGAAAGGCATCCATGTTCAATAGAACATAAACGTAGATATTCAGCAGAATCTGCTCCTCCCTGACTAGGAAAGAGTCATTTAACAGGAAGTTGTTAGCTTCTCCCTGCCTCTGCCTTACCTGTAATAGACCCCAATATGTCCCTCTTCTATCTTGTGCACAGCTGAGAAGAGAGATGCACAAAAGAAACTGGCAGCCACAGCCACAACTGCTCCCAGCTGAGCCATCCGTGAACCGTTAACCTGGGGAAAAAGATACGGGAAAACATGTCTGGTCTGCGGTGCAGGAGCCAAGTTAGGACACCCAGAGTACCTCACCAGGCGGAGCTCCCTGGAGGCGGCTCCTATCCAGCCCGCTGTAGTATGAACACGAGGCTAGACCTACAGCTCTTCCTGTCCTTGCTCCCAGTCACCATTCCCATTCCTTAACTGTGGAATTCTGTTCCCCAGCTCGTGGAAGAGGCAGTGGCTCCAGATACAGCTGTGGCCCAGGGAGAGCCGGTGCCAACTGGACAGCGCTCAAAACACAGCCTTCTCTCCCTGTGAACACGACTGTGCCGTCCCTGGGGCCACTCACACCAGTAAAAGGAAAAAGAGGCAGCTGTGGTGCGTTGGCCCAAATTACAGAGGAAGTCAAGTGACAGGCAGTTGTGGCTTGTAATTCTGGTCAGAGCCTCCCGGTCCTAATTGCCTGCCACTTCAAAGGAAACCTCCTTCGGAGGCTGCAGCGACAGAGGCAGCAGGCGAAGAGTTCCAAGGTGGGACTCTCTGGCCTTCTGTCCATCTTCCCAGTTACACCTTGGGTTTAAATGAGAGAGGGCTCTGAACAAGACCGCAGCCACACTCCCTCCCACTTTCCTGTTACTTTGTACCTGACAGGTCCCCAAGCCCACGGTTAGAGAACTGGGGTTCCCCAGGGTGTGAGGATTCTGGACTCGTGTCCAACTGCGTTCGGGCACCAGGTTGCGAAAGAGTTGGGATCTAGAGACTCATTTCCCGAACACTGAATGATCAGGAAAAAGTAGGGTACTGACACCAAAGTTCACAATAAGGCGTGCCTGGGCCAACCCGCGCAGGGCGTGGATTCTGCCTCCTTGATCTAGGAGAAGTTGGGCGCAGACATCTGAAAGGCGCTTATTTCACCGAGGCGGCCTCCAGCTACGGATTTGCAGCTGCCGTCCTTCCCTTTCGAGGTAACCCCCGCCCCACCTCGTGCCCTTTCCGAGGGAAGGTCGCGCATCCCAAGAGCCCTGGGTAGGAGCTGGGGCTCCAGGAGCCTCTGCTCGGTCCCGCTTGGGAGCTAGGGACAGAAAGAGATTCGGGAGAGAGGGGTGGCTCTCTCGTTCCTGAGGAAGAGGCCGTTGGCGGGGGGCCGGGGAGTATAGCTCATCAGCTCGGCCGGGAGCCGCAGCTAGGCCCAGTGCACGCACTAAGGGGCGGGGGCCGCGTACCAGGCTGTCCCTCCAGGCGCTCCGTACTCTGTCCGAACCACAGTGCAACCGCAGAAACGGCCACACCCCTCAGCTCGCCACTTCCTTCCGGGTCCGTCGCTGCGATGACGCCTTAGTTCACGCGAGAAGACCACACCCCCTTGCAGCCCTACTTCGTTAGCTCCGCCCCCGCGCTCCGAATGGTCAGTGTCCGCGGGTGGCCGCCAGGGAGCGCCAGCGACAAGGGTCGGGCGGTCAGGGATTTGGGTCTAGGATGTCAGGGGTGGCGATGGTGCGGATCGCCTGGGGAGTGATCCCAGGGAGGACGCGAGCGATGCTGAGCTTGTTATTTTTCGACGTTTTGACTTTGGAGATTGTTCCGGATTCCCCTCCACGTTAGGTCATGACTGTCTTTTTTTTTTCTCGGAGCAGGCACTAGCGATTTGCAACAGTTTTTAGCCCTCTGCTCGCCTCTGTTCTGTAGCACCCCTCAACGAAACACATCTTTTAAATGTGCAGATCAGCATCATTACGTCGCTGATCAACAGTCCCTTACCTTCAAATTGTTCTGTATGCTTTTGTAGGATCTTTGGCCTTTGGGGTCCCCACGGCATCATAAAGTAGATTAAGGTGGAATTATTATTCCCATTTTAGTGGACAAAATCTAACTTCAGTACGAGGGTAACTAACAGTGGATGAAAGCCTTCTTGGCGCTTCCTTAACACCAGGAGCATAATTAACGGCCTTTGTAACGCCTGCCACAGATCACAGGTGCTGTGAACGTCCTAGTCTCCCTGGATAGACTGTAAATGCTCAGGGCAGGGACCACTTCTTCCCTTGAGCATGCTGGGTACTTAGGTGCTCAGTAAATACAGACTGAACAGTGGGACCAGCACTAGGCTCCAGGCTTTGTGTCTGCTGCTCTAAGGGCCTCAGGCTGTGCACAGCTTTCACTGTTCAGCAGGATCATACTGGGGCATTTCTAATTCAACCATTGAGGTTATTCTGTTTGCAGAAGAGAAAGGGTCCGCTTAATCATAGCCTTCAGTAAATGAAAAGCTTTTACGTAGGATGGGTGGCAAGCTGATGGGGTTAGATTTAGGATCCAGGAAAGAGGATAATGTAGGGTTACCAGGCATGGCTGCTTGGGATTCGCTTGGGATCACCCTGGGTTTGCTCTGGATGAGTCTCCATTGGGAAATTTCAGCATTGCATAGTTAAACCCACCCAGCTGGGCTGCATGGTGCTGCTGGGGAGCCCTGTGCCCATCTGTGCGAATGAGGGCCTCTCCTCTCCCCACCTTGTCCCTACAAATCCTCCCTACCCCCCAGCTGGCCAGGCTCCTGACTGATCCTATCAGAACTTGTTTAGTGATATAACTCAGACTATGTGCTTGGTAATTGTTTACTTTGTTGTTGAGTGAATGAGTAAGAGAAATGGAAATATTGGGGTTTATCAGGAACAAGGAATGGGGCTTAGCCTGAAGCATAAAGGATTTAAATTAGCTGTAATTTAAGAATTTCCTGACTATTAAATTTGGTAATGAACTATGAGCAGAAGTGGGATTTTGTTCTCAGGAGGCTTCTTAGCAGGCTTGAGCAGTTGAGCTGTGGCCCTGCCCCTAGGCAGGAGGCAGACTGTGGCAGATCGTGCTCCAGCCTTTCTGAAAATCCCTTTCTTAAGAGCCCTGTGATTGTTACAACTTGGTATCCAAAGTTATCAGTCAGGTGAGTCTGTGATGATTTATTTCACAAATGTGCTTAAGAATCCATTTTAAAAAAAAACTTGCAGTCTAGTGGCTAAGCACAGATATTCCACAGTTGGTCTGCCTGAATTTAAATCCCCTGTCTCCTGCCCCCCCGCCCCCCTCCAATCAGCTATGTGAGCTTGGGAAAATGACTTAATCTGTGCCTTATTTTCTTCGTATGTAAAATGGGGGTAATAGTAATAGTATGAACCTTATAAGACTCTTGTTAGGATGAAATGACTGATTGGCAAAAGCACATGCCATGTTTGGAATATTTTAAAGGTTCCTTGTATTAGCTGTTGCTGTTTTAAATAGCACATTCCCTTAATGTGTTCTTACCTGTTGGTGGATTCAGATTATTTATGTGACAGATGGTGAGAGAAAGATAAACTCAAAGTTATGTGGTACTGATATTTATAATATAGAACAGGTACTTATAATACAGATTTCATAAGGCATGATTGAGTGCTGTTCATGTACCAGGTCCTTGCCTTTCTCTATTTATACACTTTTTAGGTCAGCCCTTGGAGTTGGACTCTATTTTAGAGGAGGAAGTTGAAGCTTAGAGAAGTTAAGGATTGCCCAAGATCACAAAGCTTGTAGGTTGCAAAGGCAGAATTCATATGACCCAAGTCTGTTTCTTCATTATAGGCAATGAATTAGAAAATAACGAGTCAGCCTAACACACACACACACACACACACACACACTTATGACATTTATTTTATGTGGAACCTTTTAGGAATATAGACCAGTGGTCAGAAATTGTGAAACTGTAAGTGGGGCCAGTTCATTTTGCAGTCGTAGGTCGCAGCAGGGTAAAAAGAAACAACCTCCACCACAGCCACCCACATCGCTCTGTCTCTGGATTGCCGCTGCTTGTTCCATGCTCCAACGAGCTAACTGGTGAGAGAGCCTCGCTAAAGAGAGAAGAGGCCCTGCTTTTCACACCCAGAGCCCTTTTTATGAATCATTGGGTTTGCCCCAGAGGAACCAGGCAGCTCTTAAAATGTTTGGCTCCGCCTGGCTGGTGTAGCTCAGTGGATTGAGCGCGGGCTGCGAACCAAAGTGTCCCAGGTTCGATTCCCAGTCAGGGTACATGCCTGGGTTGCAGGCCATGACCCCCAGCAACTGCATATTGATGCTTCTCTCTCTCTCTTTCTCCCTCCCTTCCCTCTCTAAAAATAAATAAATAAAATCTTTTAAAAAATGTTTGGCTCCAGCTCCCTTATGTCACAAGATTTGCTTTGTCTTCTTGACTTCATGCCTTAAACAGAAAATAGAGGTTGTCTTTCAGGACATTCAATCCCAGCAAAATCTTGGTGATTTGGGGGGGAGAGGAGTAAACTATATTGCTCCTTAGTACGAGGGCCACTTAGAACTTTCCCCTCTTATCTTCAGCTGGAAAAACCGGGGTTAGTGCCTTCTAACAACAAAAGGATATTCGCTTGGGCCTCAGAGTGTTCCCTGGAGCAAGTTCCATAAAGAGCTCAAACAGGAAAAAGCAAATGGAGCTGGAAGGCAGTTGGAAGTCACCTAGAGATCACTTTATGATTGTATGTTTTTACAGCTTTATTGCGGTATAATTGACATACAATAAAACCCATTTAACGTGTATAATTTGATAAGTTTTGACACACACACCTGTGAAACCATGACCACAATTGAGGTAGTGAACACACACTTCGTACCCTCAAATTTCCTCCTGCCTCTTGACAATCTCTCCCTCCCTTCTCCATGCCCTGCCCCCTATTTCCAATCAACAAGTGATCTGCTTGTCACTGTAAATGAGTTTTCAAAATTCTACTTTGTAGAATTTTATATAAATGGAATCGTACACTATATACTTGTTTTGGGGGAGAGGTAGTCTGGCTTTTTTCTTTTTTACTCAGCATAATTATTTGGAGATTCATCCATGTTGATGAGCATATCAAAAACTCATTTCTTTTTGTTACTGTGTAATATTCTATTGTACAACTACACAGCCATTTGTTTACCTGTAAATCTGCTAATGGACAGACACACTGCGGCCTCTGATGTTAATCTAACCCATTTATTTCACCCTTGGAGAAACAGAGGGCAAAAGGGAGGAAGTCCTCAGAGAGGGGACTCGGCCAAAGTGCACAGGGCCTTGGGGGGTGGCGGGGAGGCAGCTCGCCACCCTGGGCAGCTGTGCCAAGAGGCTTGGCCGGTTTTACCGGGGTGACCGTTCTTTTGACATCTCTGAATCCATATTAATGTTAGGAACTGAAAAAAAGAGATTGTATAGCATTGTGTCTGTATTTATTCATCTTTACATCTCTCTACATCATTGGTAGACTCCTTTTTGTCATCGACAAAGAGCTACCTTATGTCCTTGGTGCATGACTCTCAGAGGATAAGGAAAACCATGTTCCGTTCCAGGGCAGTCTTTTCCTGCCCGCATTCGTAATCTCATTCTTCATCTCATTCTTCCTCTCTCCTCGGGGACCTAGAGCCTTCAGTTACCTCCTCCCTTCCCCAGTTCTTTAGCTGCAGCCGACTGTCTTGTGCGAGTTTCCCCACCCCCACCCCCAACCCCCTCTTGATCCCATGTAAGCCTCTAGTTCTCATCTGGTTTGCCTCCTTTCTCTTCAAGCAAAGTTCTTTAGAAAGTCCCTCAAGGTGGCCGTCTTTACTTCCTCACTATCCATCCCCTTGTTTGCCGTCCTCATCCCTTCCTCTGGTGCCCTTGATAGGGCTGACCTACCCCTTAATGCTTAAACCTCCCCACCGTTGGCCTCCATGTGTGACTCTGTCCCTCCTGGTTTTCCTCCCACTTGTCCAAGTGTTCCCTGTGTGGTCTCCAGCAGGAGCTCATCCTCTCATGTTCCTCAGAACTCTGTCCTTGACCAACTGCTCTTCTCTCTCTACCGTCTCTTTCTGGAAGCTGCCCTGTGCTCTCAGTATTCTGATGATGTGGTTGAGGATGTCTCTCCCAAGTGCCTGTCAGTGGCCATGAGTTTCAGACAGTACCATCTCTTTGGATGTTGTGGATGTTGGAGGGAGACAAGTCCGTCATGTCTCAACTTGAACTCATAGTTTCTTGTATTTTTCTAAAATTTAATTTATTTTCAGAGAGAGGGTAAGGGAGGGGGAAGGAGAGGGAGACAAATGTCTGTTGGTTGCCTTTCACATGCCCCTAACTGGGAACCTGGCCCACAACCCAGGCATGTGCCCTGACTGGGAATTGAAGTGGAGACCTTTTGGTTTGCAGGCTGGCGCTCAGTCCACTGAGCCACACCAGCCAGGGCAGAGCTCATAGTTTCTAATAAACGTACTCCTCCCAATAAAGGGGTCACCGTGCACTCAACCATCCAGGCCAGACACTCAGACTCTACTTTAATCTGCCTCATCATTTAGTTTTTTTGGCTCTAAATTTTTATTTGATCCTGTGCCCTCCTTGCTACCCATGGTTTTAGTTCAGGGCCTTACCAGCTCTTACTTGGATTATTGTAAGAATCTCCTGGCAGAGATCTCTTATTCCAGCCTGCGCCCCACCCTTACACCAGAGCACCTTCTGCTGTGCATTGTGTTCCGTGTGGCCTTCGTGCACCTTTTCTGCTTTAACACCCGACCATCGGTCCCCTCCAGAAAAGAAACCCCAAACTTCAAATCTCTTAGCTTGTCATAGAAGATGTTTATATGATACAGCTTTTATGATGTTCTTCTGTTGTTTTTCATGTTGTACTAGACCAACTCTTCCTCATCCTCTAAGACATCCTTTAAGACTCATCCTTTACATCCTTTAAAAATGCTTCTTCTCTGCGTGTTCACAGCAGGTTGTGTATTCTCCTTGCATGGCGCTCACTCGAATCTGCTGCAATAGTCTGGTTAGATGTCAGTGCTTCTCCCCCGGGAATGTGAGCTCACAGAGGGCATGGGCTTAGTTATTAATCTCCGTGTCTCCCGCCCCCACCCCGGAGGGTCCAACATAACTCTTAGCACACAATTGGAAGTCAATAAGTGCGTGTTAAATAAAATAATAAACATCACGTGACCCTCTAAGATGTAAAAAGTGATTTCAGTTACATTAACTCATTTTATCCTCATAATAATCCATGAGGATAGTTTCACTCTAATCTCGTTTTACAAATGCGATCATGAAAGTTAGAGGGTGAAGTCACTTCTCAAGGTCATAGATCATCTGATTGTCAACCCTATATATTTTCCCTCCTACATGTGTGAATTTGGAAGATGTCAATGTATTAGGATGGAGATTTTGTTCAATAGACATTTATTACACACCCACTACCTGTGAGCCCCAACCCTGAGTGAGGGGAGCACGGAAGGAGAGTGGGGGAGACTGTTAAGTTTCCACGGCAGGGTGTCCCCCGCTTTCCACTGCAGTGGTTCAGGCTGGATACTTCTTCTGTTGCTGTTGCCGTTGCTGAGGGGAAGGGCTGTCCTGGGCATTGCAGGATGTTTAGCAGCATCTCTGTCCTCTGTCCCTAGATGCCAGTGGCAACATCGTCCCCCGCCCCCACCACTGTCCTCCCACACACACTCAGTTGTGACAACCAAGTATGTCTCCAGACATTTCCGAGTGTCCCCTGGTGTGTGTGTGTATGTGTGTGTGAGAGAGAGAGAGACACACACACACACATACACATACACACACACAAAGTTGTCCCCAGCTGAGAATCACTGTTGTACAGCAAAGCTTAAATGGGGTGGGGGGTGGGGATTGAGAACGGGACAGCCAGCTTTCCAGGCATCCCACGGCATGACAGATGTTGTATCAGCGTAGTTCCGTCTGGGCAGAGGGCGTCGGGGGAGGAGAGAGCGGAGGGAGAGGTCATGAGTGTGGCCACACGGGGCCCAGGAGGAGTTCTGGGGGAGGGGGGAAGATGGGGGCTGGCGTCCCTGGGTGGGGCCCTGGGGACCCTGTGGGGACAAACCCACCAGCCAGGGGCTACACGGGGGTGAGGTGGGGTGGGAGAGGTAGAAACATTTGTGTGTATATTTAGAACACGGATGTCAGCTTATCCTACTGCACTGAACACCAAAGAGGGAAATTACTTGTTCTTCAGAAGATCAGACCTGGGGAGAGGCCAGGCTGTAAATCCTGGGGGGAGGACGTGAATACCACCGAGAAATCGGGCCTGAAACACCCGTAATGTTTGTCGGCCCGCATTTTAGTGTTCTTAAGTAAGTGTGCAGGGTGTGGGGGATGAAATATGGCAGGTATTTGATTTAAAAAGCCTGCACAGATTTAATGTCCTGATAAAATGTATTAAATCTTTTAAGGTTTTAATGAATCTAGTATGTGTTTCATAAATCAAGAACTCTGCTAAGCCGTCTCCTGGTTTAATAAGAGTAAACTAGGAAATTGCTCTGAGCAGAAGCAAAATACATTTATATCACATTGAAAAGTAATAGATTTTTAAGCTGAGGGGGTCTTTCTGGGCCTTTTAAGCTGTTTGCTTATTACATTGCTCCAACTCCTTCAAATATTAAACCCCAGGCAAACACGTGCTTAACCGTATCAAGATGTGAGCTAGCACAAAGGTAAAAGAGATTATTTGTAAGAGCAGAAAACAAAGCCAGGGTTTCCTTACTCTGAGACCTGGGACCGACTGGCTCTCCTGCGCGGTTGCATCCGCGCTGCAACCTGGTTTATGGGTACCTGGGCTCGAGGTGGTTGGTTAAAAATCATTATCGACTTTCTTAGACCTCCTGTCCTAGATTCATTCACTCCTCCTTCCTCACCTCCTCAATGCATTTTCTGGCTCGAAGTGGTAAGTGTGTAAAATACTCCTTGACTTTTACAGCTGGCTGTGGAATGCTTGTTAAGGCTGCTGGTCAGACTGTCCAGAGCGAGCACGCAGAGCCTTCTTCCCCGCGCCCTCGACCCCGGGCTGTAACGTTCCTGCTCCGGCGGGGGCGGGGCCTGGGCGTGGGGGTAACAGATGGGTCTCTCCGGGCAGACTGGGGGTCAGACACCTCTGCCCCTCAGCTCCTTTTGTGCACGGCGCGCCGGTTCTGGGTGAGATGGTGGTTCAGGACACTGGGGGAGAGGTGCGCCGGGGGAATGAAGGAGGGGGTGGGGGTGGGGCTGGAACATTCCTGTGCATAAAAGCTGGCAGGGCTTGTGAGCTCTGCAGGGGAGGGAGCCGGCCCCATAAAGCTCAGTGTGGAGAAGCCTGTCCAACCTCATTAGCTGTCACGGGCAACAATACTGATCTGGCAATAAAGGCGATTCCAAACCTGTTGGTCATTAATCACCCGCCTGACAGTTGCGAATGGAAGTGGAAAAACCTCATCCCCCCTCTGCCCGTCCCCTCCTCCCCTGGCCCAGCTCTGGGGTTTCGAGTTACCTCTCCATATATATGGGGATCGCCGCTGGGGGCTGGTCTCTTCCCCCTCGACTTTCCAAGGGGCCGGTTTCAGCCTGGAGAGGCCACAGGTTGGCCGGCACCTGGCAGGCCCGATTTCCTGCATAGACAGAGACCAGGGAGTGAAAAGGTGAAAGGAGGTGGCCCGAGAGGTCAGCCCCCACTGTGACCCCCGGGATGGAGGGCCGTGTCTTGGCAAGCTCGTCGTGGACGTGGGGAAGCTTGTGGGCGGCGCTCAGCCTGTCTTTCTGCGCCCTCCCCCTCCTTCCCTGGCACGGCCTCCTCGCCCTCCTTCAGCCACTAGGTGCCAACACACTTCCCTTCATGTGCCTTTCCCTGCTCTTCCCGCCCCCGACCCTCCAGCCCCAGTGAGCAGATCTTGCGCTCAGGAAAAGCTTTCATCTCAATGCTTCACGGCCTGCTCCAAACGGAAGCCCGCGTCCTTTCCCAGAGGCACTTGTCTCATCAGCCTCGTCCCCAGCAGCGGCGGTTGGCGGATGAAACACTGGGTGGTAGTGATCTTCGTTCCGTGTGTGGAGGCGCAGTTGGTGGATGGGCTGGGAGGAGAGGCCCGGGCTGCCCAGGGGCCCTTGAAGGCCGCTCACAGGAAGCGCAGCTGGGTTGCCTGGCCTGACTCTGTGAGTTTCCTACCTAGAGAAAGTGGGGACAGAGGAGGAAAGGTGGTATGCTAGAGAACATCACAGACCAGACACCGGGAGGCCTCACCAGCTCTTCAAGTTCCTGGCATGCTCTTCAATGCCCCCAAGCCAGGCTACCTTCGGGGGCGGGAGCAAGGAAGTGCGACTTCTGCACAATCCCAGAGAATGAGGAGGGAGGAGGGGTGTGAAGAATTAGCCAGGATTCTCTGAACCAGTGGCCTGAATAGAACTTACATACTTCTTGGCTCTTATGATGGGCAGGCATCAGCGAGAGTAAACAGAATGCTAACAACCTGGGAGGGGGGAGGCATCGCCACCTATGTTTTCAAGCGGTCAAATACAGTCCTCTAGTTCGCCCAAACACTCCTGAATCCCGTGGGTACAGAGTGACCCTGGCCTCGCCAGGCCCGCGTTTGTTGGTGCTGCCTGTTCTTTCCATGGCGGAGGACAGAAACACCTGTGCACAGCTGATCCACCCAGGCTGCTTGGACAAAGGCAAATTCCCACGACAAACGAATAGGAACAGAATGGAAAAAAAGGACAGGCACAGTTATAGTTTTGGGGACCTGTTTTCCGACTTCCCTTGTACCCTTTTCCCTATTATTTCTTCTGTTCCCCCCCCCCCCAATACTATGGTTGTTCTTACCTCTAGGCACACATTAGAATAACTTGGGGAGCTTTTAAAAGGTAGCGATACCTAGGCCACATTCCTGGTATTCTGATAAAGTTGGTCTAGGCCGCCACATGGAGATACTTCTAAGGGCAACTCACAACATGGCATCTTTGCTTTTGGGGTTTCCTGTGTCTGGCGTGCCCTCCTCTCTTCTCTCTGCCCCTCACCCAGCCCAGTGATGCCACCTGTGTCAGGGGTCACTACTGCACAGTGCTTGGCGTTGTTCCAGAGAGAGAAGCAAAGGATGTGGTTTTTAGTTGGGGAAATAATACACACACACACACACACATTTGTATTTAAAGACTAAGTGGTCTAATGCAAAATGTAGGTGCTCTATACCTCAGAGGACATAGAAGTCAGTGGGGAAAGCTGTGTGGAGGGAGGGGGCTGGGGCTGAGCACTGATGGGTGGGGTGGGTTTGGGTGAGGGGGTGGGATGGGTAGCGGACTTCAGAGGGATGGCATGAGCAAATGAGGCTGGAGTGAGCAGGGCCCGTGCTGGGGCCAGGAGAAGATCGGCTTGATTGCATAGAAGGCTCAGCCTGGCCCTTTCTATGCAGTCAAGCCGATCTTCTCCTGGCCCTCCTGGCCCTCCTTCAGCTTGCATTTATCTATTTGTTTATTTGTTTATTTATTTATTTATTTATTGCCACGGTTCCTATGGCATTACCGTGGATCCCACTTGGCCATTGGTGTGTACTGTTCAGTCACCTTCATGGGTGTGTCACTAATTCTCACCATCAGATCTGTGAGCAACTGGAAGGCAGGGACTATACTTTATATAAGTTGGGACCTGTCACTCACTTCAATCCAAACCGATCCAAATCCGTCCAACGCTATCCAACACATATTTATGGAGTGCCAGCTTCGGGCCAGCTCTAGGTTTTTGAGATTCAACCAAGCGTACAAAGAGACTGGCCCCCCCCCGCCTAGATTCTAGTTGGAGATGCAGACAAGCACACACACTATCAATAATATAGAGATGAGTTTTATAGTGTAGTGAAAGGTGGTAAGTACCATGGAAAAAAGAAAAAGAAGAACAGGGTACAGGGGATCAGGAGAGAATGTTTGTCGGTGAGTGTGTATGTGTATTAAATGGAAGGTATTAAATAGAAGGCATTATTCACAGAGGTATTAAATTGAAGGTCAGACTAGGTGTTATTGAGAAAGTGAGCGTCGACCAAAGACATGAAGAAAATGAGAGATTTTCCCAAGAGGATATCTGGGAGAAAAGTTCCCCGGCCAGCAGGGACAGCTAGAGCCAAGCCCGAAGGTTGCAGTACGTTGAGCACGCAGCACATCGAGCACACAGTACAGTGAGCACGCAGCACATCGAGCATGCAGCACATGGCTGGGAAATGGCCAGGAGGCTGTGGGGCCGGAGCCGAGCGACTGGAAGAGACTGGTGGGAGAAGACCCAGGAGCTGGATCACGTAGGGTCTCAGGAGTCCCCATGGACTTTGGCCTCTACACAGTAGGGCAGGAGCCCTTGCAGGGTTTCAACAGATGAGTGACAGGATCTGACTTATTTTTAAAAAGCACTCTTGGGCTGCGGTATTGAGAATAGTCCATGGCGGGTGGGGGTGGGGTGTAGGGCCAGGGCAGAAGCAAGGTGAGGTTGGTTTGACAGACACAGCCCACGTCGTGCAAGTGTGTGAAAGAAGGCCTCTCCAGTGTGCCCGCAGAAGGCCGCACGCTGTTCCTACGTGGTCGTGAAGAAGAGCATCATTGTGAAGGGCACACTATTTAGATTTTTGACCTGATTAACTGAGCCTGGCCAACCAGCTTACTCACTAGGCTTGTCTTCAAGAGACATTTCTCACCTAATTGACACACACAGTTTGTCATTGTCAGTAAAGAATGTGACAGGCTTTGAAGATGGTTTTCCACGTTCCGAGTTCCGAAGAGTTCAGAGCAAGGTAAGGCCGTAGAGTTCCGAAGAGTTCAGAGCAAGGTAAGGCCGTAGAGTAGTGTACATCGTCTTCAATGGGGCGATATTGATCTTGACATCTAAGTCCTACCATGTTTGTTTAAAAATCCCATTTATAATATTTCTTCTGGATCCCCCAGCTACTGAGCAGAGTACAGCACACCCCGCCAGTTCCTGGGGGATGGAGTTGGCCTGGTGTGTGCTAATTTGCAAGGCAGTGTTAAAAATTCCATTTACATTTCCAAATCCAACTAAGTTCAAGGGGGTGAACTATTTTTTTTTTTTTTTACTCAAGAGAAGTCAGACATGCATATTGAAAAGAGGTTCTTGACCTTCTTCCCTTAAGAAGCCAAGGTGCCCACTTTCCTGTTAAGTTTCTTACAGGTTCGTTTAGGTGAATGGGCAGCCAGGGGGGTCATCCGTCTGTCACCAGGAAAGCTGCACTGCTGGTGGCTTCTGTGAGCATTGGTCACTGAGAGAGGGTACAACAGAAATAGAAACTGCCATCTTTGCCCTCGAGTTGCCTCCAGTCTGTTGAGGAAAACGTGAGCCATGAAAACTGCAGGACCCTTACAAAGACTCCAGCCTGGTGGGCCATGTTCCGGGAAGGGGGACTCCTCATTACCATACGTTTGTGTATCATTTTAAATTTCTCCGTGTACTATCACCATTATTTCATTTTGTTTGATCTTCACAATAGTTCTGTGAGATAAAATCACAGACTGTCACAGCTGAAAAGGACCTTAACAATCATCCGTTTTACCCAATGCCCTCCTCTGTAAGGAGGACATCGGGGCATGGTGGGGGGGTGAAGTGCTTTGCCTGGGGTCACCTGGGAAGCAGAAGTGAGGGAACTGGAACCCGGGCTCTAGTCCAAGCTGTTTCTTACATTTTCAGAGCAAGGCTATAGGGTCAAGGTCATAGGAGCATTTAGTGAAGCTGGGGAGGGAGGGTCTTAATTTGGCAGGGGGAGGAAGAAGAGGCAACTAGCAGGGAGAGCCCCTAACCGTCATTTCAAAAAGGGCCCAAGGCAGGGAGACGCGGTGGTGCACAGGAAGGGTTTACAAGGCCGGGTCACAGGAGGGGCACCTGTAGGCCCAGAGTCTCAAGAGGAAACATTAGCTTTTTAATCCTTATTTTCTGGGGCGGACCCTCCCACAGCCAGGGTGGCTGGGGCAGGGCATTCAGGGGGGTTAGGAATGCCTAGCAGAGCGAAGGCAAGCCGGCTGTGGTAGGCACAGGACGCCCCAGTAATGAGCTGAATTCCTCAGCACGGGGCGTTTAGGCTTCAACCACTGGGCTGGGGAAAAGACCCCAGACATGGGGCACCCATGGGAGAAAGTCCCTGCCTGCGACCAGAGCCCTTCAGTCCGCAGGGGGCACCTTCCTGGGGTAGCGTGCCCTAAAACTAAGGCTGTCCAGCCATCCTGCGATGCCTGGCTCTGAATGGAAAAAGCAGTAGGCCCCACAGGGAGGACAAGGAGCATGGAGGGAGCCCTGGCACAGAGGGCCAGGGCCAGGGGGTGTCCAGGCAGCAGGTCTCTGGGTCAGGCCTGCCTCTGTGTGTGGCTTCTTGCCCTGGGTGTTCAGAGCAGCACTTCTCAGACTTGAACGTGCACGCGAGTACCTAGGGGTCTTGTTGAATGCAGAGGTCTGAGGCAGGGCCTGAGAATCTGCATTTCTAACAGGCTCTCAGGCCTTGTCGACGCTGCTGGTTTTAGGGCCACGCTTTGAGGAACAAGGCTTCAAAGCGGGGAATTAACGGGACTTGAACTCCCCTAAACCCTCACCTGAATAATGGCCTTCCCAGCTCTTTCTCCCTGAGGCCTCCCCTCAGTTGGACCACTTTGCACGCTCCCTGCCCTTTCTGTGCATTTCTGGCCCCTTCCCCTGAACTGGCCCCTCCTCTGCGTTGTGACGCCGACCTCCTGTGCTGCTCATTTGGCCCTCAGCATCCACTGGCCGGGCTCCTCTTCTCTGTCCACTCGGTGTTTCTCCAACTAGACTGGGCTACCTGCGGGTCACTGCCTTCCTCCGTCCCAGCGAGGCAAAGCCACAGCATCCCGCGGACTGCCAGGACTCTGTGAATACAAACTCCTCGAACTGACTTGTCCCTTTGGAGCCGACGTCTCTCTTCCGGTGCCCTCTGTCACCTTGAACAGTGGGCTCAGAGAGTCCTTGCTAGGCCAGCCTCTCTGTCCCTATTGCCCGGGACTCCATTTCTAGAACAATACGATGGATTCCGTTCCTCTCCTAGGAGAATGCTGAGTTCCGGAATGAGGGGGAGAGTTCTCTCTTGGCAAAGGAGGAACCTGCCCAGTCAGGAAGGCCAAGGGCCCATTGATCTGAGGCCAGTGAAAAAGTGGCTTCGCAGGAGCCCTGGATCCACGCCCACTTGCGGACAACTTCCTCTTTCAACTCTCCTGCCTGTGTTCTAACTTCACAGGCGAGCCAGTTCCCGGCTGACCCCGAGAGACGGAGGTGACGGTGCCAGTGGTGGTGGTGGTGGTGGTGGTGGTGGTGGGGAGACCACCGCAGGGGTCAGGTGGAGTGTCGGAGTGGGGAGGGTGCGGTTTGAGGTTTCCCCTACCAGAGACTTTGCTCTGGGGGGACCAAGGTGACACGGCAGGTCTGCAGACGTGGTCATGCGGACCTACCCCACCGGACTTGGGTGATAAGACAGTCATGCATATTAAAATATGGATGTCCACATGCGGCGAATTTCCACACAGACTTCTCACCCCTTTCCCTGGCCTTTTCTGCCTCTCCCTCTCTCTCTCAGACATGCACACACACACACAGATACTTAACCAATTAAGTCCGTCGAGCGCTATTTGCAGATGATGGTGTGGAATTGTGCTGGAGTTGTGTCCGGCCTCATTAAATGTCAGCATTAACAATACGGCACTTGGCAATCAAGGCTGCTCTGTGGCTGTTAGTCATTAATCACCATCTGACAGTCCTGAATTGGAAACGAGGAGCCCGTTCACATGTGCTCTGTGGACCTAGTTACCCTCTCGGTAATCAGTCTCGGAAAAGTTTGCTTTGACTCCCTGCCTGGAGGGCCTCTGTCCTGGCGAGGGGGCAGGGGGTCATTAGGCTTTGGTCCCCTCTCCTCCTCCTCCTCACTGGGAAAAGACGTCGAGGTCCTAAAAAAACAGGGGAGAGAGGAGCATATTGTTTTTGGCCTACTCTTTCCCTCTTAGGCCTGCTTTATGTAGCCTTGTTTTTATATTCTGGCCCAATGGCCAGGAAAATTCTTTTTCTCCCTGAAGAAATCGTGAAAGACAGCAGGGAGCTCAGTTCTGTTCCAAGAGCTGGTGGAGTCAGTCTGTAAAATGTGTTCTTCCCGAGCCGCTCAGGTGTGGACCTCTGTCTGCTAGCTAGGGGGACTCGGCTAATTTCAGGGATGGCTTCCAGCAACATGAGCTTGAGTTTCCACAGGTCTTCGGGGTCCCTTTGCAGAATGGAGAGGGAGAATGAACTTCTCTTTGGGGTCCATTCTCATCTCCTTTCTACAGCCTTATTCATTCATTTAATGAAGAAATGTCTCTTGAGTGACTATTGTGCACCAGGCATGGACGGGACACTGTGGACACAGCAATGGCACAGGTCAAGGTCCCTGCCTCACGGTGGCAGCTCTCAGTGGGTGTGCGGTAAGGATTAGACAGAGAGTCTACATCGTGGCGATTGCTTTGAAAGGAAGTCCCCTGGGTCTTCATACTAGTGTGTGTGCTGCCCAGCTGCCAGCGTCTCCCGGGGGTGGGGCACTGACCCCGGAGCTGCCTTTCCTGGGAAAACGTTCATGTTCCAGAACTTGGCTGACCCGGCTCCTTCCCACCCCTCAATGGTCTCATGTCCCATTCCCTGCAGACCCTACCTCGTGCTGGCTGTTCCCAAACACGTTTGGTGAGCACTGATGTATTAAGAGGGTTGTCCTCTCCTTCCACCCCTTTGACAGACACATTTTAAGGGTTTTTTTTTGAAGGACTTTATTGTTGAACTCCAAAGAATGAGTTGAGTGGGGGGATTTCAGCTGCCATGGCGGGCTGGTGGAGGATGAAGGCCGCTGACTGCCCAGTTCCCAGGGGTCTCCTCTGTCTGCCCCTAGGGTTTGCTGGCCGAGCTGACATCCTCAGAGTGGCTGCCCTTGCCCTTGGGACCACCCTTCCCGTTCTGCACATGGGGACACTGGCAGGAGAAGAAAAGGCTTCTGGTCACTGGGCCATTGGTGGAAACTTACAGCCTCTCTCTCCTGATGGCTCTGGCTTTGTCCCTCCTTTGAGTTTTACCCCCGGGGCCTCTTCTCTCACCCAACTAATGACTTCAGTTCAAAGGTGTTGACAAGCGTTTAAGCCCTTTCGCTATTTTCCAGTTACATGGAATTTGGCAAGCATTTATTCATTGTCCCCCACGTGCCTGGCGCTGCCCTAGGCACGTGGGGGACACACAGATTAATAAAACACCCTTTTGCCTTAAAGCAACGTATGGCCCAGTGGTGGTGGGGGGCAATGAGGGGTCCGCACACAGAGAAGGACTATCAACGAGGGGTCCGCACACAGAGAAGGACTGTAAAGGAGGCAAAAGTATGTGGCTTGAGGGGCTCAGAGCAGGGGGACCATGACTGGTTGGGGCGTGCATGAGACCAGTGAGCTGTGTGGAGATACGCTTTTTAGGAAGAAGGAAGAACTCGATGCAAGAGCGTGGTGTCTGGGAAGCAGAGCTGTTGTGCTTAGTTCCTGGGAGGGTTCCGGTGGGGCCGGGTGGAAAGGTGTGTGGGGCCACTTTTGTGGGTGGCTCAAATGCCAGGTTAAAGGTTTGGTCTTCGTTAGACAACGGGCACCAATGGGTTTCCAAGAGGAAGAGATGCACTCTTCTAGTTTTCATGCAAAAGTTATCTTTCTGCAAGGGAGAAAGTTGAGTTTCTCTCAAGCTGCACAGTTGTAATTGTATACTGACTTGCATGATTATTAGTTTGGTTTCTGTCTCTATCAGCAGCTCCAGGCAAGAGCTCCGGGAGCTGGACAACCTCAAGGCTCTGCCACAGGGCCTCTCCGCAGCCCCCGGAGAAAGGCGGCTCTGACTGCATCTCGCTGGTCCTCTGGTTCTCATTGGTCCCTGGGGCTACCGCATCGTGGCAGTTGTTGGAGTCCCAGGCTGAGGGATGGCTGGGTGGTCAGGGCTCCCGCTCCACGCCCCTCGGCTCCCCTTCTCCTCCCGGCGCTCTTCCAGGCTCTTCCCAGACTCAGTTACTGAGTTACTGAGTTTTTGTCCTCCCCTGGAAGCATAGCTACAAGGAAAGCACTTTCCCGACAGGAGAATAAAGGCGGATGTTCAGGCGTGGATCTGCCCAGCCGGACACCCGCTTCCGTCTTCACCTGGCTAACTACTGGGCCTTCAGGTCTCAGCTTCGAGGTCATCTCCCCAAAGAGGCTCTCCCGGACCTCAGTTTTAGATGAGGGTTCCTTGTTGCACGTTTTCTGTGTGCACCCTGCTTTTCCTTCACTGCTATTATCACATTTATAATTATATACGGATGTGTTTAGTTTTTATCTTCCTTGTTAGTCTGTAAGCTCCAGGAAGGCAGGAACTGCGTGCCTCTTTGCTCACTACTGTGTGTGCAGAGTCTAGCCCTGTGCCTGCCATGTGGCAGATGTTCAGTCGATGGTGCTGAATGAATGCACTGATGGTGCTGGGTCCGTCTGGGGGCCGGATGATCTCAGAGCTGGTTGGGCATTTACCCAGCAGCCTGGGGGTAGATAAGCAATGGGATTTGTCCTCTCTCTGTTTCAGAAGGAAAGGGGGAGAAGAAAATGGGAAATGGCTTGGTGTTCTTGGGGACCATCCTCACGGCCTGGCCCAGGGAACGTGCTTACCTTGCTCCTCCGCCAGAGACCCTGGGTGATGGCGCTGGTCACAGGGACCCACCCAGCTTCTCCTCTGACAGAGTCCCCAGTCCGCAGACACTGGCTTGAAAAAGAAATCTATGGTTGTTCAAAAAACAACCAACCAAACAAGCAAACAAACAAACATCCCAAAACAAACAAACAAACCAAAAAACCCCACAAAAAAACCAGTGTGTTCCTGACCCCAGCTGCCCTCCACTGGCTGGTTCGTGAAGGATTCAGAGTTCACGAGCCCCAAAGAATTTTTGGGTGCCATTCTTTCCCCTGCAGCATGGATAAGCCGTAATCAGCTGCAGAAAATGGGAAAGCAGAAGAGGGAGGGAAGCAGGCACAGAGCAGGTTGGTGTGAGGAAAGCAGCAGAAGAGAAAAGTTGGTGCTGGGGGTGGATGGGGCAATGCACTCACCTCCCTTCTCCCTGTTCCAGGGGCTTCCCCGGCCGGCAGGCCTGCCGAGGGGGCTGGCGGGGCGTGAGTGCTGTAGGAAGGGGAGAGATGGGCAAGGTCCTCAGGGCGGAGGGAGGGAGGAGCCTCTTTACTACACTAGTACCACCCCAGGGGCTTTGGGGGTTGTAGGGGTTACTTTTAGTTGTCTCCATACTGAAGGTGGGGCCGGGGACACTGCAAACAAGTAGTGTCTGGAGACCAAGGATGCACTCTTCTAGTTTTCATGCAACCTTTTACCCTGCACAGAAGGGCCTGCCCAGTAAAGAACTGTCTCACTCCGAACAGCAATAGTGTCCCCTCTGAGAGACACGGGGAGGCAAGAGAAAAACAAGGACTTGGATGCTTTATCTCTTTGGGGCTTTGGACACACCATGGTTTCTGTCCCCAGGCCCCTGAGATCCATGGAGAAAAGGCAGAGGGGGCCCATCTCCCACCACTAGGGCGTGGGCCGTGGCACTCAAGGAGAGCTTGGGTCCCTGTCCTCGTCAGCCCGCCCTCTGCACCCCTCAAACCTGCAGGCTCTGCTCACTGAAGCCAGGCCTCACTCAGCTGTGGTGGGTAACGGTTTCCATATGCTGGGCTGCTCCTGCTTCAGGCACCCGGAGAGGAGTGGGGGTGACACATGGACAGAGGTGGCTGTGAGCAGAGGTGAGGGGTGGTGAGGCGGGGAGGGGTGTCCGAGGGCTGGTGGGAAAGGTTTTTTTTTTTTGTGGGGTGTTGCTGCGAGGGGGAAGTGTTGGGGGGAAGTCAACGGCAACACGTTCTAGCCTGTTGGGAGGACGGCTGTTGGCACCAGGAGAAATCCATCCAGCGGAGCCAACCCTCATTAATCATCCGGGCAGCTGAACTGCCAGCTCCTTTCAAGATCTTTCAAGAAGGGTTTTCACCCAAAATAGAGTTGAAAATGTGCTGGGCCCTACTCAGAATCTCATCAGTCTGGGCATTATGGGAAGTGTCAGGCAGGCTGTGACAGACAAGGCCCACTCTGTTCAAGGGGTCCTGACTCCCACAGCCTGTCATATCAAGCGTCTGATCAAATTTGACAGCTTCATTTGTACCTACAGAATAGATAAAAGGGCTGTTCATTGAAACAAATGGAGGGGAAGGGGTGGGGGAGGGAAGGGAGGTGAGGGTGAGAGGGAGAGAATGTGTGTGTGTCAGGGGAGGAATGGTGTCGGGGGAGGGCCGGAGGGGAGGGCGATGGTTAGGAGCAAGGGGTGCAAGGAAGGATGCTCTCTAAGAACGTTTTCCTCCCCCAACACTCCCAGAGAAGGGAGCGGGGTCCGGGAGGCAGGTGGACCGCAAGAAGGGATGGGCGCGAAGGCCCCACCTGTCAGTGTCAGCACGAGGAGGCTCCGCAGCCTCTGGCTGTGCTCCGGGCCCTGAAGTCGTACCTGGAGCCAGGAAGGTGGGCCCTGGGAGCAACAGAGCCCGGGGTGGGTGGCCATGAGCTGCACCAGCAAGTGGGACGCATGCTTCTGTCCCGAACCCTGAGCTGAATTTTGGGAAGAGCCTTCCTTCCCTGTTGCTGAAGCCCCTTCATGGTGCTCACCTGTGCTGGGTCTGTACTGAGGCTGTGGGCCTCCTTTGACCAGGCTGCTGGGTAGCTGCACCTATGCGGGGTGACCGGAAGCACTGACTCCCTTAAGTTATGCTTGCAGGTGCCTCTGAGCTTCCTGCAGATGGCAGCGGGTTGGTATGAGCTGGAGGGGTGTTCCCCAACACACCTTGCACCATCTCACTTTGGGGTTCACTCTGGCTGCCCCGCTGACCTCTAAGACCTCTTCTTCGTCACTTGGGGCAAAGCGAACACATGAACAAGCTCGCAGATGCTCTCAACACTTCTTACAGGTCCCCTTCCTTTGTTAATGTCACCCTTTATTTCCCATTATTAGCACAGTTTGATGTGAAAGTCATGTCTGATGCATCTTCTATCTTCTGACAGCGTTTAGCACACAGAGTAGGTTCTCGAGCAACATTTCCACAAGTACATGTATGCTCAAGGCTCAGCTGTGACCAGCAGGAAATGAGACTAGGGTCGGAGGACTGAAGCTTCCCTCCTGACCAATGGTCTTTGGAGGAGAGGGTCAGAGGTTAACAAGGCTCCGCCTATCCTGCCCCCACCTATCCGGAGCCTGTGGGAGGTTGAGAGTAAGGCCCCTTTCTGGGTGGATTCAGCCCAGGCCAGGGGCTCGGGTGGCTGTGGCACCCGCGCTTCTTCCCGTGGCCAGATGCCCCATGTGGGGCATCACCTGCGCGACACTGCATGGTGGCTCTGGTGGCAGGACTGTGGGTTTCTGGAATTAGCTAGACTTGGCAGGGATCTTGCCTTTACTGCTTACTGGCTTTGTGACCTTGGGAAAAATGTGTTTAATAACGGACCCATCGCAGAAAATTGCTACCGGGGTTAAATGAATCTTACTGCTTTGCACAGTGCCTGGCACACAGCAAGTGCTCAGTAAATGCCAGAGAGAAGGGAAAAGGCCATGTCTGGTCCCTGTTGCCCGGACCGTTTTCATTTAAGTTGATGCCACGTACTGTCGACGGCACTTGTTTGGCAGTGATCCCTGATCGTTATCACTTTGAATCAGTACTTAGCTTTTTGCAAATTTCACAGATGAAAGTATTCCTAGAGCCCAATCCATCCAAAGTCCCTGCCCCTCTTGTGAGGAGGGCTTGTTGATATGCTGCCCTCTGCTCGAACAGGTGGTTCTTTGCCAGCTGCCTGGTGAAGAGCTCAGGATCACAAGGTGTGCAGAAGTCCTAAATCTCTTTGAGCTTTAGGACCCCTAGCCCAAAGAGGTCTGACCTAACTGTAAAGAGGCCAGACTTGTCTGGCTGTGGCCTGGGGACCGCATGCAGCCTAGGAAGGCTATGAATGCAGCCCAACACAGAATTATAAACTTACTTACAACTTTTTTTGCTCATCAGTTTTAGTGTTTGTGTATTTAACGTGTGGCCCAAGACAACTCTTCTTCTTCCAGTGTGGCCCAGAGATGCCAAGAGGTTGGACGCCCTGAGCATTCTGTTCCCAGAGGCACCTGGTTCCTGTGATTTCAAATGTAAACTTTCTCCAGGTAAGCAGGGCTCGGGGGCTGGGAGGGACTGGAAGGAGCTTCTGTTTGGGAAGGCCTGAGGAAGCAGGGTGGAGGTGAGCTGCAGTGGGGGACAGGTGAGTTCTTCTCTGGGTTCTCCTTGACTCACCATGTGGCCCTCGCAGTCACTGTGCACCTTCATCTCATCACGAAGCCAGTTTCCCTCTGTGGGCGATGAACATGGGGCAGGAATGATGGGAGCTGCTCAGAGCACCCCGACAACACCCGTGGCAGACGCTCTGGCTCCCCACTCCTTCTGGGCAGGAGGGAGGGTCAACATCCCACCCTTGTAGTTAGGAAGGGGCCATGTGACCAGTTCTGGGCAGAGGATTATGAGCAGAGGTGACAGATGCCATTTTTGACCTGAAACATGTAATTATTCATGCAAGACCCTCCAGCTCTCCCCCTGCTGTGACTACTGAGGATATTTTTGGTCAGTCAGTGGGCCTGATCAATTACATGCAACACGGACACTTTCTGATGTATCGCCTTGGTTGGACTGAACTGCACAGTCCTCAGTTATTTCATCAAATACCGATCGAGGTGCTGCTGTGAAGGAACTTTGCAAATGTGTGGATCAAAAGGGAGATTAACTGGGGTGGGCCTGAGCTAGTCAGGAAAGCTCCTTAAAACAGGGCTTGGAGTCAAGAACTCCAAATGGCTCACGCCAGTGAAGTTGCAGCTTGCTTGTGATATTCCCTTCCTGCCTGCCCGCCCTGCAGACTTCCACTTGCTCAGCTAGCTGCCACAACCACACAAGCCAATGCCTCGAGATAAGCGCCTCTGTTACTGGTTCTTCTTCCCTGGTCAAACCCTGACTGATATAGGTATCCCTATCAATACACAATGGAGGTGTAGTATAAGTGAAGACAAGCCTTTGTTGTGTTAAACCCCTCAGATTTGTGGGTTAATTTGTTACACAGCATAATCTAGCCCGTACTGACTATTATAAAAGCATTACCTGAGCTCTTTGTGCATCACACCTTAATTAGCTTACACATCTGCCTCCTACTAGGCTATAAGCTTGTTGAGGCAAGGACAATGTCTTATCTTTTTAATCCCCAGAGTAGATCATAGTATCTAGTATATAGTGGGCACTCTGTAAAGTTCACTGAATGAGCCAAACCCATTGCACTGAGAAGCACCTCAGTTCCTGGAAGGGAAGGGCAAGGTCAATGTTGTTTGAAGTGCATGATGGCTAGCATGGTCCCAACACATATAGGCACACTGGTCAAGATGTTTTGATGGGAAAATTCTCCTAATTCTCTCTCTGTAGCATCTAGACCCAACTAACTGCAAGGTCTGAAGCTATGTGGCTTAGTGCAAAGAGTTTTATAGCCAGAACTGGGTTAGAAGCCTGGACCCACGGCTCTTTAACTGCGAGATCTTGGGTGATTTACTTAACCTCTCCAGATTTTGTTTCGCTCACTAAAGGGAAATGGAAGTTTGTTCTAGTGTAAAATGCCCAGCATGTTCACCTGCACCATGGCACACACAAAACAATGCTTTTTGAGCTATCTTCGAGCGGGCTGACCTATCATTTCTTATTTTTTAAAATTATTTTTAATCCTCACCTGAGGATATGTTTATTGATTTTTAGAGAGAGAAGGAGGAGGAGGAAGTGGAGGAGGAGAAGAAGAAGGGAAACATAAATGTGAGAGAAACATCGATCAGTTGCCTCCAATACGTGCCCCGACCAGGGATCGAACCCGCAACCTTTTGGTGTCCAGGACGGTGCTCCAATCAGCTGAGCCACCCGACCAGGACCTGGCCTATCATTTCAGTACAACTGACTGGTGGCACACGATTTGAAGTTGTCGAAGTAAGAAGAGCGGTCACACTATTTCCTATGGACCCTGTACGAACCGTATATAACTGATGCACACACACTCACACCCATGCACACACACACTCTCACTCACAGGTACGCACACCCAGGAGAGCAAACAGGACACGCAGGAACGTGCAATGACATTTCCCCACTTACTGTTTCCATTTTAAAACCTGGCTCTCATTTAAACTCCAGAAGGATAATTTTATTTTCTGAGGAACCGTGGAGATACCCACTGCCCACTCAGAGCACGGGTCCCCCACTGCGGCTTGGTTTTTATCTGCGTTTCATTTCCTCGCTCGCCAGCCCTGTTTTCCAAAAGCAGTCGGCTCTAGGCTATGAAGAATGGGATTCTTTTTGAAGACCTCGGTGGAACCTCACAGAAATCTCAACATTATTTTTAATCGTAACGTGTGACCCATTTCAGCACCCACACAGTCTCTGAAATGCCGGAATCACCCTATATTCAGCATTTCATCAAATTAAAAATATTTTAATAGTTCATTTTGTGGAGGCCAGTTCTCTGGGTGGAAAGTCCACAGTACATACTCTCCCTGTCTGTGCCCTGCCCACTCTCCATGGTTAGGTGAAGTCCTGAGGTTTCTTTTTCTGGATCTCCCACACTGGCTATCCCGACAGGAACTTTAGAAAACTGCGTAAGGCTGGGGGCCAGTGACCGAAATTGTGACCAACTCTTAACCACCACAAGGCTTCACTACTTAAACATTTTATGAACTCATAGAACATTTCGGTTAGAAAGGAATTAAAGACGAAAGGGCCCAACAACTTCATCTTGAAAATGAGAAAAGAGACTCAGAGAGGTTCAGGGACTTGCCTAAGGTGGCAAAGCAGTTAAGTTTCAGAACCGGAACAAAACCCAGGTTTCCCGGTTCCCAGTGCAATGTCTTTCTACTGTGTGTCCAACGGCCAGACTTTCTGAACTTGCTACGATAGCCTAAAGTTTGCCGAAGTCCTTACACCATCGGCTGCGTTTTGAAGTTTGTTTATAAAATATGGTCACTTCATTTTTTTCTCAGCCAGCAGGTTCAGCCTCTTTTTTCTTAAGAGACAGTTTCCCCAGTTCATCTGTGATCCAAATTCACTGACAGCGCTTCCTGTTTTAGGAAGTGTTAATGATGCTGGTGATACGCCACCACCCCGGGAGAACTTGGAAAGGCACTTTGCTGGGGAAGAAGTACAAACCACTTCCACGCCCGGAATGCTCTGTGGAAGGTGCGGCTGCCTGGAGAGGCAGGCGGAAGAAAATTCAGGTGTGTTGTTTACAACGTTAGCAAAGCCTGTTCCTTGATCTGCTTTGGAAATGGAAATTACGGGCTCAGGGGCTCCAGGCTCCAGCCCTCTCACCACTCTGCAATGACGGTCTCATCCATCTTCCCAGCCTAGGAAGAACCGGGGAGCCTCCCAACAGATTGGAGCTCCTGGGGGGGAAGGTCCCCAACAAACCCCCCTCTCCAGCTCCTGCAGCTTGAACGCCTGATCTACACAATTAGCACCTTATAATACCCTGTCCTGTTCCCCACTGTCTGCACAGAAGGATTTAGAGCTTTATTAGATCAGCACATATGCAGTTATATGTAATGCTCTCCTGCTCCTGGCTCATGGATGATGTCTTGTCTCACCCAGGAAACACGGGCAGGAGTTTGGTCTGTGTTTTCTTCTGTCTCATGGCATCCAGCACTGTGCTGAGCATGTACCAGGAGTTCTGTACATTCTATTTGCTGCGATGATCGACGGCCTGGACGTAGCATCCCAAATACTGGGGCTCTATTTCCAAGCTGCCATTCCTCTGTTTTGGCCATTAGATACATCATTTGTCAAAACAGAAACTGCACAAGTGGAAAGAAGTAGCTACCACTCTTGTGGTCTCTCCCCCACCCCCGCCACCTCTTTTTAAAAGTTGAAATCACCCACTGGGCTTAAACACTTTCCTGCAAAGCCCCTGACCTTGTTCCCACCCTGGGACCACGGGGTTGCTCCTCCGGTGTTCTGTTTTCACCCGGCCTTGCACCATCAGTCCCCTCCCTCGGGCCCCCCCCCCCCCCCCCCCCCCCCGCTGGGTGCCTTTCCTGTACTTGGACTGAGTGGCTGACAGGTGGTTTGGGGGGACTGGAGGAGAAAATGTGGGCATGCTGAGTGTTACAATAGGGCAGGCTTTGTCCAGGCGCTGTGGTGCGTCTCCACTGACCTTGGAACTGAGTGACCGGGGACAACCCAGGGGAGGCAGTTTCCTTCCCTCTCTGGGCTGCAGGTTTTTAATGTCTTCTTTGTTGGTCTGGGGCCCTGGAGATTGGACTGAAGGGAGAGACTTTGGGCTGCTCCCTCCCTCCCGGACAGAATGGTGCATGCTTTTCCTGTTTAAACAGGGCACAGTTGTGAAGTGCCCTGACTTCGCACACACCGAGGCCCGGCAACGGCTGCAATAAATCAATAGGAAAATAGAAGCTGCCAGTTAGACTAAACAAGTGCATTTGCAAAGACGGCTAGCCCTCATTAATCACTCTGACAGTCCTAAAAACACATTTCCCCTTTAATGACTGTATTTGGATAATCAGTGCTTTTTCCTCCTCAGTCAGAGTTTGAGTAACAGACAGCTGGTGTTATTACAGCCATTGGGGAGGGAGTGCTGGGATTGGGGTCGAGAGCCGTCCACTGGAGGTCTCCGCGAAACGGGGCTGGCTGCAAAGCTGTTGTTATGCAATAATGAGGGGAAGCTTTGTACTGCCATTGATGGCTCCCGGGCAGCCATGTGCAAGTTCCCCCCAAACCTTGACACCCACCTGCATTATGCGAACACAAAAGCCTCATGTTGGGTTTTATGAGCCTTGGCAGATTTTGCCGGGCGGGGGAGGCAGGGGTTCCTCTGGCGGTGAGGTAAGAAGATGGGTCGATGTGCTTTGGCTTTGTTTCTTTTAGGTGACTTTGGCTTTCAGGAGAAAGTTTGAAACCCCGCACATTCCTCTTTATAAATGATGTAACACATTAATGCACAGCACATTATGAAAATGGTAATTCAAACCCATAGTGCTCCAAATTAAACCATACATTATCGGATGCACTCAACCATCTATTTCACAAAAAGACAGGATGAATGAAATCAAATCAAACAGAAAAGTGGAGTGCAGCTTCCCCTCCAGAATGATTAATAAAGCGCAGAGCCAAAGGACTATTTTAAGACAAATGCCACGGTAAACCAGACATACATCAGGAAGGAGTTAGTTCGTGTACTGAGAGACACATCACAGGATGCTGGGCAGGGCGAGGCAGTGAGGTCTGCCTAAAGATGGGGAAGACCCCCACAGCCCGCACTCTGGGCTACAGATTTCTCAGGAGGTGGGTTTGTGGGGGGACGATCGGGAAGTCAAAATTAACACCACACAATTCTGTTTGTATCAAACCTATATCCGAGGGTGAGTCTTTCCCCTCTCTCTCTCCCTCCCTCCCTCCCACAGCTGCCCACAAAGCCACAAAAATAACCAGGCAAGAGGTGTGAAAATACGACCTGGAGCCAGGAACGTCCAGTGTCTCGAGTTCCAGCTCTGTGGCTTCCACCCTTCTTGGTGCCTTAGGAACACAGGCTCCGTTTCTGGCGCCTGGGAGAGATGAGGAGGAGGGAGGGGAGGAGGGTTATGATGGGGAGAAGGCGGAGAAAAAGAAGGTGGAGGTGATTTTCAAAGAAAAGAGTTGCTGGATAAATTAATTATGCAAATTAAACAGTTGGTGGGGAGTATTATCTCGATTAAAACAGCAACTTTGTTTAATGAGAATTTAGCTACTGAAAGTAACAAACTTCCCACCAGCTAATTAAAAGAGCCACATTTGTTAGGAATGTCACCCATTTATGGTGGGAAGGGCTGACGTTTCAGGGTGAGAACTGGGACACTCCAGACTACAGTACCCACCTTTGTCGTCACAGTGGCAGCTGGGGGCAGCCCTTCTGGTCTGAGGAGTGTCTAACCTGCATTCTCACACCCCACTGTAAGCCAAGCAGCCACAGACAAGCCGCTGTTGCTACAGGGAGAGTTTGCTATTGGAGATGGTCTTCCTTTCTCTGGTTCCAATAAGAGGAGCCTGGTTGTCCTTAGGTAGGGAGGTCTGAAGACCGTGAGATTGGAGAAAAGTTCAAGTCCCCCTGCAGAGGGAGCAATTTCCAGCAGTTTCAGCAGGAATTTAAAAGACACTGAAGGAAAGAGGGGAACTTGAGAGAAAGGGAAGATGGGAAGCAAATGACCAATGGCAAAAGGAAAATGCAAGTCACTACATTTCAGGTGTTTTCAAGATCCCGGCCAATCTGAACTCTGAGAAATCGGACAATGATGGTTCCTCAGGAAGAGCCTGAGTAGGTCTCCGGGCGACAGACTCAGCCTTTCTCTGACTCAGTCTCCCTGGTGCCCAGTGACGCAAGGAGCCCTGGTCCCTTCGCCAGAGACACGCTCAGGGTTTTAGGGTGGCCAGCACCCACAGGTGTTGGAGAAGCTTGATGTGTCTTGACTAATGAAGGAACACTGCCCAGAATCAAAGATATAGGTGCACCCCCCTAAATCCCAAACCCCGCAAAACATCGTGTGCCCAGGTTCTGTCAAGTACCGAGGGCACGACGCCCAGAGAGGCTCAGGCCCACGCTGCGATTCTCTAGCATCCCTCCCAGCCCTTCTGCACTTGACCGCGGGTCTTCAGATGCTGGAAGCACACAAACTGCGGAGCACGAACTGCCCAACAGGTCTCATTCCTCACGGAAAGCAAAGCCAAACAACACAACAGCAACAGCAGATCCCAAACCCGCGCGCGCGGCGCCGATGCAGAAAAGCGCGGCCAGGAGGGGGCGAGGAAGGCCGTGTGGAAGGGCGGGGCGCCGGGGTCGGCGGCGGAAACCTGCGCGGGCGGAGGCGGGTCCCTGCAGGTGCCGGCGCGCCGCCCCGGGAGTCGGCCTGCCCCGCGGAGCACGCGGCTGCGGCCCCGGCCCCGCCCCCGCCCCCGCCCGCAGCCTCCGGTCCTCTCTCCCGGCCTCGGTACTTGGGGTACTCGGGGACTCCCCTCCTGGTGGGAGGGTATCCAGTTCTCGTCCCGACATCCTAATAAACGGTACCCCACCCTCTCCTGCCAGAGGATGAGAAGTCAGTGCCACCCGTGCGAGGTGAAGGAAACAGGGACCCAGAGTGGCTTCGAGGTCCCGAGCAATCGCCGCGCCTTCTCAGCAACACCCAAGCCCCGCTGATAAGTCTCTGGGAGCTCAGATGAGCTGGACAAACCGGTGCTGACCTTGGGGAGCCTCCAAGCCTTGCGAAGCGCCCCTTTAAGCAGGTGCAATTACCCTTTGGTTTCAGGTTGAATAAAAGCAATTTCAGGAAAGAGGAAATCCTCCGCATTTAGAGTGGGAAGCGCTTAAGGTGCCGTCGGGGATGGCGCCAGTCGCTGTCTGCCACCAGGTGGCGCCAGAGGCACGTCGTCTTTGCTCACCCTTAGGACTCGGGGCTGTGCTGCCAGGAGTCTGAGCCCCGGGACCTGGTTCCCTTCTCAAACCCCTCTATCTCGAATCCAGGCCCAAAGGAAAAATCCACATTCACACACTCCCTCTACCCTGTTCCCAGGAAATGTCAAGGTCTTTGAAGTAAGGCTGGTAGCTAAATAACCAAGCGGAAAAAAAAAATAAAGGTGGTTTTATGTTATTCGTCATGCGTTGGCAGTTTTTTTTTCTCTCCCCTTTCTCGAGGAAAGGCGTTCAGCTCGTCCTTGAACGGAAATCTGCGACGGAAACCATAAGGTATTTTCAACAAGAATAAAAGAAAGGCATTTGCTCAGGTATCTGGAAGCAGGGTGGTAAGGCAAGACAGAAACACACCACGGTGTGAATATAGCCAAGTATTTCATTTATTAACAAAATAAGTCTTACCAAGGGAGAGCTCTATTCATCCCAAACAGGCCCCGCAGCCCCCGCGATGCTGCAGAAGACCCGGAGGAAGAACGGTGTGGGGAGGAAGACCCAGAGCCTGAGTCGTCAGTCCCAGTCAACGAGGGAACCCAAGGAGTCCCCATTTTTGGGGACCCGGTTGGGTCTGGCCTGGAAAGGGGTGAAGAGGGCTGTTGTGACACGTGCGCTCCCTTGCTGTCCAACCTCGCCCCGGCGGAGATGGAAGGTCATACTGCCCGCTGACAGTGCCCCTGATCTGCTTTGGAGGAATCTAGCAAGGGTCACTGACACCACCCCCCACCGACAGGAGAGGGACCACTGCCCCAATAATGGAGAGAAAAACAATGACTATAAAAGCACTTCGCAAAATATAAAGAGCAAAGTTTCATGCCAGCAAGCCCTTTTGGGACTTTTGATTGAACAACATGAGCCCTGCAGGCCCCCCCCCCCTCCCTACCAGTGGGCAGGGTGACTACTGGGCGTTTGGGGCCCGGAAGAGTCAGGAAGTGGAAGGGTTCTCTCCCAGGCCACGAGGGCCCCTCTCTCAGTCCGTGCTCAGAGCAAAGTAGGGGAGGGAGGCTCTAATTCTGGGGGCTAGGGCAAAGACCAGGGTCCCTAGGAGAGGGCTGCAGGGGGGAAGTCAGGGAGCAGAGTTCTGGGTCAACGGAGGCCCCTCCGTGCACCCCTCAAATGCATTACAAAAAATATCTCCTCTCTGTTACTCGTACAAAGGTAAAAACAGAACCTCAAATGGGAGGGAATGAGGGAATGCAGGGGAAAGGGAAAATGAAATGTAGTTGTAATGGTTAGGAAGCATGCAAGAAACTCCCAGGGAGGGAGAACAAAACAAAGAGAAGATCCCCAGAACCCCAACTCTCCCTGTTCCCCTAAAACCAAACCAATCCAAAAAAAAAAAAAAAGGAAAAAAATTAAAACTTATACCTAAGAAAAAAAATTAAAGGAAGAGGGGCAGGGAACATGTAATTGCTTGTGTGATTAATATTATTTGGGGGAACACAGACTTTTTGCATACCATCGACTCGTGTGGGCCATTAATGCACTTATACTCCCAGCTTGTAAGCTAACATTATAGTAAATAAATACACAGTCCAGTGGGAAGGGTCTGGGCGGGGAATCTGGCAGGGACAAGCAGTAGTGGAGGTTGCAGCGGCCAGGCCAGGAGGCTGGGGGAGGGGGGGTCGGGAAGGGGGCCGGAGGAAGAGCCGTAGTTACTGGTATCCAAGCGCGGAGGCTGAGGCTAGTCTCTGTCCATACAGGGCATATGGCGAGTAGTAGGGTCCGGCTGTGGGGAGGGACGGCATGGCCAGACCCCCAGCTGTGGATAAGTGGCTCTTGCCATAGGGGTGGTACCGGCTTAGCCCCAAAGTGTGTGGACTCCGTAATGACAGCGACCCGGGGCTGCCGGGGGCGGAGGGCGGGGGGAGGTGCAGATGGCAGGAGGCAGCCGCCGCAGCTGCTGCAGCGGCGCTGCCCAGGCCGGAGGCCCCGGGGTAGGTGGCCAGAAGTTTCTCTGCGCCCGGAAGGGCCGTGTGAGTCCGTAGGTGGCTGAGCAGCTCCTCTGAGGTGGCAAAGCGCTTGTCGCAGGGCCCGCTGGCCGCTACCCAGTTGCAGCTGTGAGGCAGCGGTTCGTTCTGCAGCATGAAGCCGTAGGTGTAGAGGGGATGGCCTGGGAGCGCAGCCTGCGCGGCACTGGATGAGAGTGCGGCGGGCTGCAGCGGGTGCCCGGGGTACACCAGTGGGTAGCCCCCGGCCTTCAGGCTGGGCCCGGCTGGGTCGTGCGCGCTGCAAGTGGAGCAGCTGGAGCCACCAAGGTGCGAGGCGCTGTGGTAACCTCCCAGGCAGTAGGGGTCGCGGCATAATCCCTGCAGGAAGGAGGGCGGGGAGGCGCCGGTGAGTGGGCTGGAGCTGGGGGGCTTGCCAGGTGGCAGGCCCAGGCCCCCCGACAGCTGGCCTCCCACGAGGCCAGACTTGCTAGGATCCAGGCCAGGCACGAACTGAGAGGGGTAGCCGGCGTAGGCGCCCACGATGGAGCCGTGGTAGCCGATGCTGGAGGGTGGCAGCGGGAAAACTGAGTGGCCCGGTTTGTAGGGTGACACCGGCGCCACGTGGCCAGCCCCCACCAGCGCCGAGGGAGGCTCCGACTTGCGCCCAGAGGCCCCGACCTCCGCGCCGCCGCCGTGAGTGCCAGGCTCCCCACTGCTGCCGCGGCTCACGGCTACAGCCTCCGGGCTGGGCTTGGGCTCCTGGTCTTTCTTGTCCAGCTCCCCGCTGCCGCCCCCACCGCCGCCGTTCTTGCAGTCCGAGTGGTGCGGGGAGCCGCCCCGGGAACCACCGGGCGAGGACGAAGACGACGACGTGGAGACTGGCGCTCCATGCGGGGGAAAGGGCGTGCAGGCGGCGCTGGGGACCCTGAAGCCTGCCTTGTCTCCCGGGGACAAGGAGGACGAGGAAGAGGTGGAGGACACAGAGGAGGAGCCGCTGTCTTTACGGGAATCGCCGCCGGAGCCCTTGGAGTAGGGCTTGAAGCTGGACTTGTCCTCGACCGGGGAGTCGCCCAGCTGCTTGAGCGCCGCAGACGCGGAGGCGGCACCGGAGGCGGAGCGGCCGGGGTCCTTCTCTGCTCCTAGCCCGTTGGCAGCCGCCGCCACCGAGTTGAGTTTCGACGAGGGCGGCGGGTCCGGCTTGCCGATCTGCGAGCAGGTCTGGGCCAGCAGCGCCAATGGACTCTTCTTGGCGTCCAGCTGTGGGAGACAGCGGCAAGGGGACAGGGAGTGAGACTACAAGACCCCGCGGAGCAAGCAAGGGTGTAAGTGGGGGTGCCTGGGGAGCGGGGTGGGCGCGGAGAGCACCGGTGGCGGCGCCCAAACGGAAGGCCCCGGGGAGAGGTTTGAGAGCGAGCGCCCAGTGGGCGGCGCAGCTGGGCAGAACCGCACTCGCACAGCCCAGCAGGGGGATCCCCGGCTGCACCGGGTCCCGGAGCGCGCCGCAGGCCCCGGGGAGTGGGGCAGTGGAAGCAGCCCACCAAAGGGCACCGCGGGCGAAGGTGACTTCTCTGGAGTCGGGGCCGTGACTTGCCCCCTTCCTTCTAATCTCCCCCTCCTCTAAGCCCAAAGAAAAACTTATTCCTTCAGTTTGGGGAACTTCGCTTGGGACGGGTTTCCGGCGGTGGCGCCCGGGTAGAAGCGGGGAGAAGCGCGTTCTAAAGCTTGGGCTGCTGCCGGCGCTCTTGGTAGCCCCTCCCTCCTGGGAGGGCACCCAGGCCAGTGGGAGGAAGAAAGACCTGGGGTCGGGAGTGTCTGGGCGTCATGCGCTCTAACAGGACCGGACAGAGGCGGAGTGGGACGGGGGCGATCCGTGATTCAAGAAAACCAACCAAGGTTGGGCGGGGGGCGGGGGAGACTCAGGAGAGACCGTCTCTGGCCTAGAAGCTGGGTGCCGAGGAAAAGTAAAGGACCCAGTGGAGACTCCAACGGCAAACCCAACCCAACACAAAACACGTAGACCCGAAGGGCGATCGTGGAAGGGGAACCTTCCATGAAGAAACCTGGGTAGAACCGAGTGGGTTATGATTCCCCCGTTGCCGGTCCCTCCTCGCCCCGTCCTCCAGTGTGGCCGGACCTGAGCGTCGCGCCGAGCCGCGGGGTGCAGGGGGTAGGGCCGTGGGCCCGGCAGCGGTGGGTGGGAAGGGGACGGCGCGGGGCGGCAGAGACCAAGATACTGACCTCAATGGGGCTGACGGGAGTGGAAGACAGCGGCTGCAGGTACTCCGGATGCAGGAGGTGGCCGGTGTGAGCGCTCAGCATCTTCAGGACCCTGATAGGGAGCCGGTTCGCCTGGCGCTGGGGGTCCGCCGGTGGCAGGAGGGACACCGCTACCGGCCCCACTGGCCTCTTCCCGCCGCCGCCGCTGCCGCTGCCGCTGCTTTCGGGTGTCCTTGGGTTAGATCCAGCGGGCGAATCGCTCATTTGGAGGGGGCAGCGCCGCTGGGGGGGGCGGGGAGGGAGGGGCAGCACCAGGGAGGCGAGCTCCCGGGGCGGGTGGGCGCGCTCCGCAGCGTGGAGCGCGGTGCAGCAGTCGCCGCGCCTCCACCCCTCCTCCACCGACGCCGCCGCCGCCGCCGCCACCACCAGCCGGGGACAGCAACACAAAAACCTTCGCCTTCCGCGAGCCGCACGTCAAATAGCCGCGATCGGCAGCCACACTTCAAAGGGATCGCCGCACCCGCCCAATCGCAGCTCTCGCCGGGACCCCGGGGCGGGGAGAGCGGGGGCGGAGGCGGAGGCCAGCTCTGCCGGTGGGAGGGGAGAGCCTTAAAGGGGCCTCGCTCGTGCGCCGCCGCCGCCTCGGCCTTTACCACCCACTGCCCTTCTCCCCACCCCCCAACTGCGCCGCCTTCGCCCGGGGTCCCACACCCGGAGCCTGCGCCCAGCGCCCTCTCCTCCGCGCTGGCTTTCCCGTCTCTCTCCTCTTTTCCTTAACACCACCGGGATGGAGATGCCGGCGGGGGCAGTCCGCCGGCGGCGGAGCGTGTCTGGGTGTGGGGTAGGAGCGCCCGGTGCCGGCTTCGGCACTGCTGAGTCTGAGCCTCTCCCGCAGGCCGCCTGGGGGCGGGCCGCGCCTCCAGAGCCCCAGCCCTGCTTCGGCCCTGTTTGGGCTCTGCCCGGGCTCTGCTCGGGCTCTGCTCGGGTCCAGTTCTCTCCCCCAAATTAGCTTCTCCCGGGTGGGCTCATTTGGAAGCGCCCGAGCCTCGGAGGCATCCTTGGTTCTCGGGACGCGGCGTCAGCTGCTCCAGTAACTTTGAGCCCATCCTGTCCGAAGCCTGCAAGTTTGAGGACTCCCGTCCTGGGGAAATGGTTCAGAGGAAGCGTGCACCCTAGGCTTTGCGCGGTGTCTGCCCGCTGATTTATAGGTTCGGGCGTGTTTCGGGTTTCTTATGGTGCCCTGTTTAGAGGCTTAAAATTCCCTCACCGCACCACACCTAGGCGCTATTTTGGGAAGGCCAGCGACCACTGGAGAGGCCAGTGTCCCAGAGGAGCTGGGAATCTCTCTAAATGCTGCTCGTCGATGCAAACTCGAGATACGACCCTCCCTCCATCCTTCTCTTCTCGCGGGGAAAAACGCAGTAACTTTTCCCAGGAAAAGTTCGGAATAAAAACTTTATTAAACATAACAACGCACTCTTCCACTCTCTCCCCTTCCTCGCGTCTTTCGGATAGAGTGTGCGTTGCCAGCTTCGCACTTGGCAAAGATTTCACACAGTCATAGTTCTGACATTCAAGTTCCCGTCTGCGGATTATCAGAAGGCGAAGCTGATCCTTTTTGTGCGTCGGCCTCTGGGGAGACCGCTTCTCCGTGCTCTCCGCGGCCAGGGGAGGCGCGCTGGTGTCACTGCCTCACTTCGAGCACCACTTTCCCAGCTCCAATCCATCACTCTGACTGTCAGGCCTGTCACTCGGGGCATATTGCTCCAGGACTACCTGTCCCTGACTCTGCAGCGTTGATCTGCATCTTGAGACAGCATGAGAACCCCAGATAGGGGATTTCAAAAAAAAGGGTTCTTCAAAGAGAAAGACAGAACTATCACGGAAATAACAAATAGCAATCCCGAGGCTTTATCATGCTCAGTGAAGAAGACAGCAGGCACCATTTCCAGGCCATTTCGATCAAACCCTCAGTTAAAAACGCACTCCTGGATCTGGGCTGTGTTTTGGGCAGTGTGTATAGGCCTCTCAGAAATCCCACTGGTTTCGCCTACCCCAATTTAACCCTGGTCAAATCCGGTCAGAAGGCATTTTAAAGGACACTCCCACTGAGAGATGTCTCCCATATTGGAGCAAAAGGGGTACAAGAAGTGTGGGGGGGGCAAGCCCACTGACTGTACTGTGGTGGTCTCTATTTCCCCTGGCGCAGCCTCTTCTCACACCAGCCTCTGTGCGCTCTGACATCGCTGCCAACACTCCATTGGAAGGTTCTCTGCAGGGCTGCTTCAGCCTTTAGGGCCGCTAGGTCTTTAGGAGGATGCTATGCAGAAAAAGGACAGCAGAAAGCCTTACAGAATGGGAGAGGGTGGGCACCTTGGAGGAGGATGAGCTGGGAAGAGGGGAGACCTAGGAGGCAGTAAAAGATGAAAGACTCCTTCTTGATTGTTGTAACCAACCCAGCTGCGAGAGCCAGCCAAGAAATCCTTCTAGGACCCAAGCAGATGTGTGTTAGGAATGATTAATGGGGAATCCGTTGGGAGCAAAGGGGAGTGGAGAGAGAGAAAAGGCGTTGAGGAATTTGGAAGGAAAAGAGAGAGAGGAGGCAGCAGAAAGGACAGAGGGACAGAGGAGAAGAAGGGAGGAGGATAAAATACTCTCTGTCTGGAGAGGAAGAGAGAAGAAAAAGGCAGTGAGTGAAGGAAAGGAAGGGAGAAGGGCAATGAGGGCAGGATGGCCAGGCTTGGCTGGAGGGCGAGCAGTTTGCGTAGCTGATAATATGTGGCACTTAAAAAGAAGCCGCACTGCCTTGCCTACAGCAGAACTCACTGATAGGAGCAGTGGGTGCCAGACGGAGTTGAGGTGGAGACCAGGCCTGTTTTCATACCCCTTCCTGGGAAGTGCTAGCAAGGAGGTGGGGACACCCTTCCTTTTGGGCGCTGGTGAGGGCATCAGTGTTCCTTTGGCTGAGTACGTCCAGTCGCCTTTGGAGAGAACCATACCTTACGATGTGCTTTTGAGAACCACATCTTTGGACAACTGTATTAAGATAGAACAGAGGCCAAATTAAACCACTACTAGACAACCATTACGATCAGTGTTTGATACTGACTTAGCTGAAATGCTAACATACACAGAGCCCTAAATGGGGTCCTAGTGGCCTAAAGCAAGGGTGGTTTTCAAAGGAAGGGCTTGTGACCTGGGAGAGAACAAGACTCAGGATTCCGTAGGGTCAAGTTCATTGAGGGCCACTCGAGGGCAGAGAATTGGGCCAGGGTTGTGGTTGAAAAGTCCATGCAAGACAATGTTGTTCAGGAATGGGGCACCTGGCACAGGTTCTCCATGGCAGGTGTATGGTTAAGGGGCCTCCCTCTCCCCAGCCCTTTCTTACTTTGCCCTGTGTGTGAGCAGCACTGTGGAACCAGGATAGGAGTGAGGGCGGCTGGAGAAGGCCCCAAGTCTGTGGTGGCGAAGGACAGCAATTCCATGTGCTAGGCACTGGGTCAGCCTCAGGTGCCATTGTACTCATTTCTGTTTACAGCTGCAGAAAGTGGGATGAGGAGAGGTTGGTCCTTTACCCAAAGTGGCACCACCAGGCAGTGGCAGAGTGGGCACTTGGGGTCAGGTCTCCGGAAGCCAGGCCTCTGAATCACACTGCTGTGCTGGTCCCGGGGCAAGTTCACCTCCCTCAGCCTTGCTTTTCTCATGTGAGAATGTAGGAGTGGCCACCTCAGGGGTGGGAGCCCCCAGGCAGACAATGGGATGTCACACGTTTCGTGCTTGGCACAAAGAAAGTCCCAGGTAGCCGAAGGCTGTGACGAACTCCTGCGTCTGCGGTGCAGTCGCTCCGGAGAACAGTCAGGGCAGCAACGGGTCCCGGGGACCTCACCCCTGGCCACCAACTGGAAGACAGGCCACCAGCATGAGAGTTTCCTTCCCCTAGTCTCCAGTCAGAGTGTGTTTTTTAAAAAATGCTCCCCCAGAAGCCATTAAGAACATCCTTTAGGAAATTCTGAATATTTATAGTTTTTTTTCACTCCTTCGATTTACATAACATTCACCACCCAGGAAAAAATGCCTGCGTCAGGTTGAGAGAGAGAGGCGGTGGTGTGCTGTGTGGGGTTAATGTGGAGTTTTCTGCCTAGCAGAGGCAGAACCGCCTGAACGATCACCTCTCTCTGCATAACACTCACGCCCTAATGGCAACAACATGAAATAATATCTCACTGGGTAACTATTTACTTTTTTTTTTTTTTTACAAGCTGTAAGGACTCTGAAAAGTCGGCCTCGTAGAGAACTTGGTTTTCCTCCCTGGCATTTAATATCTTTCAGCGGCTGGCAATTACAGCCTTGGCCGGGAGCCCCGGGGTAGCGCACTGTGCCCGCCCGGGGCATGGAGAGACACTTCCTCCACAGGCCTCATCCCCGGGGCTTCAGACACAGCAGGGCAGGTGAGGGCCAGACGGGCAAGAGGGACAGTGGGGTGAAGGCAAGAACCACTGTCCTTGCACGGAGCACACTCCAGCAGCTCCCTCTTCCGTTCTCACAGTTCTTCTGTTCTGTTACTACACTTACCGCATGGCGTCTGCCATTGTTTGTTACTTGTCTGTTCCCCCACCGGGCCGTGAATGCCTCTGCACTGTCCTCATTCTCTCTGCGTTCTTATTGCCTAGCTGCGTGGGTGGCTCTCATCCTCAGGATAGCCCACACGGAGAGCCAAGCACTGTCGCAAGCGCTTGGCTCACATGATCTCATTTAATCCTTACCGAAGCCCGGTGAGGGAGGTCCTGCCATGACCCCCATTTCACAGAGGTGGAAGTCGGGGCACAGAGAGGTTGGGTAACTTTCCCAAAGTCCCAGCTGGTAAGAGGTGAGGCTAGGGTGTGAATCCAGGCCGTCTGAATGCCACACGTGCCCAATGAATGTTGGTGAGTGCATGAGAATTTCACATACAAAGGGCTATTCATGTATGTCTCAGGTCACCGTATCCCCCAAGATTCAAGGATGACTGCGTAGTTTTCACAATGTTAACTGTATAAGCATTGGGTATCTTTCCCCAAATAGCTGTTTGTGTTCATCATGTCATAACAATTGTCTGAGTTATTTTGGGCAGGTGCTTTTATCCCCTTTGACAGATGAAGCCCCGGGCTCTGAGAGCTTATGGGGAAGTTGAAAGTCACACAGTGAACTCTGCTTAGGCAGAGGGCCCTGACAGGGCCTCCCCGACTCCCTCCCCAGTTCCCCGGTTCCCCTATCACCGGCCATTGCCTGTGGATGGGGAGGTAACACCTTTGGATAAAAGAGAAGGAATTAACTACTTTTCCTCCCTCTAGAATTTCCTTTGGAGAATTCTAGTGGTGGGAAGGAGTGGAGGAAAGGAAATGTAGACTGAAGCTTATCTTCAAGCCCCCGGTGTTTGATCCGGGTCCTTGAGTAGGGTGCTTTGAAGAAGTGATTTCATTTATCTCCTATCAGCCCCCAGGAGATAGGCAGGGCTGCCAGGGCGAGGGGGATGCGAGTAGGTGTGCTTTTGAAGTTCTCCAGCCTTCATCTGCCCGCCCCGCCCCCGCCCCCCTCCCCATTCATCAGCTTCAGCCCTGGGCATTCACCCTGGACTACTTTGTTCCTTTGGGCTTTCGCGTTTCTTAGAGATTCCTCTTTTAAGTTGCGAATACTGCTGGAAGGAATCATACTTTAGCAATCTGCCAACATCTCAATTGTGATTAGCAGACAACGTGTTCCACCCAGGGGAATAATAACATTTATTGAGTGCTTACTTCCCAGCACCTTAGGTGCGAGAACTCATTTACTTCTCATAGCAGACCAGTGAGGTGGGCACTGTAATCATGCCTGCTTTTCACAGGTGAGGCACAGAAACCCAGAGAGGTTATGTAACTTGCCCAGATTACACAGCTAGAAAGTGGCAGAACTAACAGTTCCTGAGGCAGCCTTCTGTGTGTGGGACTGGGCTGAGGGAGAGAGCTGCAGAAGAGTCCGAAAACAAGGGACTTGAATTGTTTTCGGCCATAAGGCTGCTCTTCACAATCAAGATTTTGCTTTCATCTCAAGGAATGAGAGTAAGGTAGAGAGGAAACTGAGGCAGAGAGGGAAGTGAGGGGACCATTTATTCAATGAATTGAACTGGATTGAATTAGTTCATCCAGTGACTGTTTATTGACCATGTGGAAGGCCTGGGCCCTAGGGGATCCCCAGGTGGGTAGGGACCCGAGCAAGCCAGCCAATCCAGGCCTCCCTCTTTTCAGGTATGCACATTCCCAGGTCCTGAAGGGCAGGGCAGACTTGAACTTTGGGTGTCTGCATGCTTCTGTGGCAGATATAAAAAAAAGCCAGGAGCCCCGAAGTTAAATCCTGCACAGTATCCTGTAGTTTAGTTACACACTGTTCTTAGATCCTTTTGCTGCAAGGTAATTTCAGATTCTGTTACACTTACCAAGCATCTTCTGGGTGTCAGAATGAGCCATCCTAGGTGTGTTGATGCCCCTTCTCTTATTTGGTACAAGGGGAGTTTGGGAGCAGAGCGAAAGGCCCCTGGAAGGGAAGCAGAGATCATGCTGACCCACCCCCGTGTGCTAAGCTTCCACCAGCTGGAGCCACCGGGTACCCCAGGCCCAACAGATCCTAGTGGGCTCCTTGGACTGTGAGTGTCTCAGCTGCACAGGGCTGGTGTCACACCTGCTTCTGACCCTTCTGTGGCCTTCAGCCGTGGTGGCCATGATGTCTCTACAATCCCCACTTTTCGTGGCTAAACCTCTACATGGGCCCAAAGCATGTCCCCTCCTAGGCCGGGCTCCCAACTAGCTGGAATGCACAGCTCCAGACTGGTTTCGACAAACACAATGAGAGAAAAGGGGGAGCTGCTCAGGCCGTAGCTTCATCTTCACTGGCTGCAACGGATAAAATAGAATTCCAAGATGCCAGGGCAGCCTGGAGCAGGGTGTGGTCCCGTGGCCCTTGGCCAGCCTCTGTCAGAGAAGGAGCCCTCGGAGCTGGGGCCCCGACTGAGCCCCGTGTCCAGAGGAGAGGCACGGCGTGGTCCGTTCACACTGCAGAGCTGCGTGATGAGCCCCTTTTACAGATGATTTAGTTTTTTTTATTTTATTGGAAAATGCATTTATTTATTATGAACTGCATTCCCGTGGTGCCAAATTCCAAAGCTATCAGAATGTGCAGTGAAAAACCTCCCTCTAGCCGTCAGGCATTACTACTACGGGTCAACACGTTCATGCATTAATACTGTGAGTTTATTGTCCATCCATCCAGAGGTATTTGGTATATATATTAGCCATATATATATATCCCATCTTACACATAAATGGCAACATACCGTACAAATAATTCCATGTTTTTTTTTAAAATTGCTATATTTTGGAGATGGCATCCCAGGCTTTTGCGTTTTATTTATTTACTTCAGTTCTGTGGCATCGTTACTTGGATGGGCCTGGTTCATTTTGACTAGACCCCTCCAGGTGGATATTTGGATGGTTTCTAATCTTTTGCTCCTGCAGTGAATAACTATACATGTGTAAGTTTGTATACATATGTGTGTGTGTGTGTGTATAATATACACATCATTCTCTATGTGTACTAATAGAACTATAGGATGAATTCTTAGGAGAAAAACTGCCGGGTCAGAAGCTATGAGCAAGTTGCTAGGATAGCTGGGGACCCAGGCGCCTTCTGGTCACGTCATCTGGGGGACTTGGAAGGCTAATTGGAAAGGGAGGTCCCAGTCCATGTTTGGATTTAGGAAAATGTGCATGCTTCTCACCCTGTCCTCCCTTCCCCCTGCTCCCTCATTTAATAGGAGAAGAAGGAGGAGGAGAGGAATATTCAAGTCTGGCCTGAGAGAATCCAAGCTACAAGGTGGAGCAACTCAGGTTTACAGTTGTGAGTACAGGAAACAGGGTTTATTCTTATGTTGTTATTTATTAATGATTGTATTGTTTGCCATACGAACAACTGTAAACCTACTTTCGCCTCACCCTATGTTGACAAATACCTGTCTTCATGTAGCAAAGTTTCTAGTGAATGAATCCTAGCAAGAATTCTGGATTATCTAGACCATTTTTGGTCATGGTCATGAAAAGGCCGAGTCCCTCATCAAAGACAGTAAGTATCGGAGGATGTTCCTCCCCAGGCCTACCCATGAGTTTGCAGGGTGAGGCCTGTGAAGCCTTGGAAGACTTGAAGTCATTAAATCAGCATTATTGTTAGTACACTGCTCAGGAGGCAGGTACATAGTTTTCATTTTGCTCATATGATAATTTTTGCATTGAAACTACCTGCAAAATTCAAAGGTACAAAAGGACATGTGTATGTGAGATGTTCAGGGTTTTCTGCTCTGTCAACCATTCACTGAGGGGAAAAAAAGGCAGCGGACTATCCCCCTCCCCAGGTATTCTGGTGCCTGAGCCTCTTGGAGGCCGGCTTTCATCTCCTCTTTTGTCTCTTCCTGTTCAGTATTGGCCTGGGGCTCCTGGGGCCTCCCAATCAAAGCTCACTGGTGGTTAGTGACCTTGACCCTGTGGCACTAGGAGGAGCCATCCAGACTGGGCAGAGTACTGAAGGGCCTGTGGAATCAGCATGAATTTACATCCCAGTCTAAAGTGAAATTCCAAGGTCTCAGAGAACCTTCCTCAGGAAATCGGAGGCACCCTTTCCACGGCTCCCCACCTATTGCTGGTAAGTTTGACACAACCACTTTCTGTTGGGATATCTTTGTTTTTATTCTCAGTTTCCTTGCATAAATTGATGAACAAATGGTAAAAAAGAAAACCCCAAATAACCCAAACCAGAAAAGCTATGGTAGTTAAAAAACCCTACGCAGACTGTGTCTTTCTCTTACGTTTATTCCTGTGCTCCTTTAGGCATGAAGGGGCTCTCACAGGTCCCTGTCTCTCTCTCAGTGGGTGAAGTTTTCACCACTGCAATCAAAATGCACGATGACAATCTTATTTATGACAGGAGACATGTTTTAAAACAGTTGTTTTAAAACAACTGACAGAGCCGCAAGATGGGAAACGACAAGAAAGTGCGATTTTCTGGCGGGCGGGAAGGGGGGTAGGATGCTGGCACGGGAGGCCAGTATTTCCCTGAGTAAAGATGGAATTCATCCTGGATTCCTGGAGCAAATAGAGGACAGCTCCCAGGGAGAAGCTGGCATAGGGTCTGGGCAGTTGGCCCTTGCAGAGCTTCTCGTTGGGCTCCCAGGAGACACAGCGCCCTATGAACGTGCAGAGAAAGGCGTTTCCTGGGGCCAGGAGGAAGGTGAATTCCTCTCCAACCCCCTTGCGTTGTGTGATGTGTCTAGTCAGCTCAGGGTGGTGGGTGGCGAGAGGAGAGTAGAGGCTGTTGCACAGACTGAGGTCTCTGCGGGTTTGGGGAAGAGCAGTCCAGTGTTCTCTCCTGGGTTTGAGGAGAAATCTCTCCTCCTGTGGCCAACAATGGGAAATTGTTATCTTCTCTTTAGAGCTGTTCCTCCTTACAAGTCTGGAAGGAAAGTTACTCTGACCCTTCAGGAGAGGAGACACAGAGAGCAAAAGTCAAGAACGAAGAAGGGAAAGTAGGGAAGAGGAAGAATGAAGTTGGATGAGAAAGAAGGGACAGTTTCCACTTTTAACATGTCTCTGAAGGTGGTGATAGGACCTGGGCGTGAAAAGGAATTGGAATATTCCTGGCACATCTTTTTTAGAAAGTTTTTTTTTTTTTTTTTTTTAGGGCTTTGGGGCTTACGTGTGATGGAAAGGATGAAACAGAAGGGGCTAATTTCCCTGAGGGATCTCTGACAATTTCTCTCCTTGGTTTCTGGACATGATCCTGTTGACTTGAGAGTCACTGGATTAAGTCAGTGAGCTTGTCTCTTCTCAGATTGGTGGGGATACAGCTTAGGTGTGCAGAGCACCCAGGGCCCTGCCCAGGCCCGGTGGCAGGGCTGGGTGCTTTCAGACCCCTCAGCTCAGACCTGGGCAGAATGAGGGGTTAGAGCATTTGGTTAACTTCTTCCTTGGGGACACAAATTCAGACGTTAGAACACACCCACCCCCTCAACCGCCTTGCAAACATAGCAGTGTTGGTTTCTTAGACCCCGATATATTTTGCCAAACAAGAGTGTTAATATCCCCGCCTTCCCCCACTCTGCATGAATTGGATTACTTAAAACATCTTTGCAGCGACGTCAGCAGTTTAATAGAGGCAATAAGTCAGGACTGCTCTTGTGTTTTATTTTTCTGCCAGTATTTAGTTAATTAAAGAATGCAAATTAAAACACCTTAATTTATATAATATCAATACCAACGCCTTAAGACATTTGGCATAACTGCTCTGGCACGTCCCTTACATAAACTGTTCAGAGCCATGCTAATAAAAATGAAAAAGGTTGTAAATCAAATTTAATTTATTCATCTTCTGTTTGGTACAAAAACATATGCCAAAATCAAGTTATTTATGAGCGCGTCATAACAATAGGCATTTTATGTTGGTTGCAAATGACAGAAAAGATTTTTCCCCATTTTTAATTTTGAAGTGTCTCTAGATGCATCTCCTTTCTTGCCTCTGATCTCTGAAATTTATGTTTTTGCACCCATATCTCCAGGAAAAAAATGGATTTAGATATTGAAAAACACACTGAGCCTAAAACCATGGCAACATCTGGTCAAAAAGGCACCTGCAACCATCTACATGTGAATGGACATATACACCATGCGGCCTATGGAATATGAATCTGCAGGTGACACAAACGATTGGTGATTTATATGTGATTTCTTGAATATTCCATCAAGAGGATTATCTCACAGGAGGCTCAGATAAGACAGTGTAGGAAGAGATTCAGTGGGAGGCTACTTTTTTGGAAGCCTTGGAGATGAGCTGTGTGCACTATGTGAATGAGTAGCCGAACACCTATTTTCATCTTTCTTTTAGTTCGCTGATACACCTTTCTTTGTCTGGTGCATGGGAGCCTAGCATACATTTTATCCAGTCCTGGAGGAGGAGCAGTGAGCTCTCTTCAGCGGGACTGAGAGATGGCGCCTTCGCCTTGCTGCACCCCCGCCCCAACCCCAGTGCAGCTGCACCGTGAGACGCCCGTCCTTACCCAGCGTGCAGCTCCACTCTCCACTCAAACGAGTCTCAGGGCAGGTGGGAGAGGTGAGAGAAGCCTGGGAAAAATCCTCTCGCTGTGATTCTGTCCTGAAAAACCCAAGCAAATTCATTGAATACAATCCTCTAGCCAGTCCCTTGGCTTCCCTACTTAGGAAGAAAACACCCAGTACAATACTATGCCCTACTGTATTCATTGTCTTTTTAAAAAATTTATTGATTTGAGAGAGAGATTGAGATCTATTGATGCATTCATTGGTTGAATCTTGTCTATCCCCTGACTGGGAATCAAACCCACAACCTTGGCATAGTGGGATGACGCTCTAACCAACTGAACTACCGGGCTATATTCATTGTCTTTTTACCATGAGCATAGCACACTTGGCAGAAGAGGTAGAATATTGGGATTTCTCACCTGGGAACTGTTGCAGAGGTGGTAAGTGGCATCCTTCTGTGACCTTGAGAGCCGAGGGTCCTGGGCTGCCCCCGGGATTGTGGGGAGACTCCTGCCAAACCCCAAATAAAATACAGCCCGGAGGTGCCCTTTCTGATGTTGAAAACAGCAGCACACCTTTACATTGGTTCCATTTGGAGTCAATGGGATGCCCTCCCTTGCAGCAGGCTCATTGCAGTAGTGAGCTGGGAACTTACACTCTTTCAACTTTTTTTGTTGAAAGTGTAACCTTTCTTTTTTTTAAGAAAAGTTAACAGCCCTACCTCACCCTCCCAAACTCCCTTTTACCCCATCCACCCCATAGTGTCTCACTAGGTCACGGGCAAAGTCTGGTGCGGCAGATAACCCAGCTGGAGAGGCAGGCTGAGCTCTCTGCATTTAATCAGGACTCCTAGGGTCAGAGTCTCGCAGTGGTAGGATCAGAGGGGGCGCTGTGGGTCGTTCCTTGGACTGTCCACACAGACTCTACGGATCCCTGTGCGTGATTGTGAGCATATTCTCTCTCCTTCTTCTTTACACTTGTCATCTTTAAAAGCCATCTATTTATACACCTCCAAATGCAGATACAGTAAAACCTGAAGCCATTAACAGAAAAGTAACAAGATCAGAGCCAAGAACAAAGAAGGAGGGGGAGGAGGAAGCAGATTAATTATACCAGAAGAGGGACAAAAATCCCTGAGATTAAGGAAAGTTAATGTAATTGAGAACAAAACTCAGCTTCTAACTCTCTGGTAGCTTGGTGGGCGGCTGCCAGTTTTTGTAATAACTAAGGATTATTGTACCTCAAAGGCAGGTTTCAATGCTTGCCTGCGGGCTCCCTGGCTCTGTGAACCTGGTCAAGCTATTTCATCTCTCTGAATCCCTGTTTCCTCATCTGTAAAACGAAGATGGACTCGTTCATCGTGGGGTTTTTGTGAGAATGCAATTCAACAACAGCGGCAGTGGCTCTCACTTAAAGGTCATGTGCCGCGTGCAACTGCTCTGCTAAGTGTTCGACGCAGATGCGTTTCATCAATTTCAAGATGTGTGTTTCCACATTTTTAATATCTCTGACATCGATTTTAAAGAAGCATCATGCCACAGATAATTCCTTCCTTTGTTGGACTTAAAATAATGGCGCATTGTAAATTAGATGAAATGTCATTAACTCATTCAGTGGTCACAATCACTTTATGAGGTGGCTGCTACTTTTGTCCCGTTTTACAGATGAGGAAACTGAGTCACAGAAAATTTAAATGACTTGTCCAAGGGCTTCCGACGGCAAGCAGCGGAGATGGTCATGTGACCCCACCACTCCACTGAACTGCCTTTCAACAAATACTTCAGCAACACTCATTTTAACAAATATTTCACTGTTGGGCATTGAGGATGTCAGATGAGCTGAGCACTGAGGCTTTGAAGGCGAAAGATGTGTACTTGCCCAAAAAGACTGGATTCCAACGAGGGGACCAACATGTAAACAAACCGCATTTTGTGGCATCAAGTGCATCAGTGTTAATACAGACGAGGCAGAGAGGCAGAGAAGGCAGAGAAGGCAGAGAAGGCAGAGAAGGGAGACGGGATTAGTTTGTCCGAAGCCTCTGCCCTGCGGCTTCGCTCTCTGCTAGCAATTACTGCTCTAGCAGGTCAAGAGAGACATCTGTTTTCTTGGCCCCAAGAGGAGTCTGTTGGGTGGGTCGTCAGATGATGGCCAGTGAACAGCCTAGGTGGCTGCATTCCAACAGCAGAGAACCCAAAGCATAGGTGCTTCACTCACAGCCCCTTCGTGTGCAGACATGAGACGAGGGCTAGGACGGCAGATCTTAAGGGAGCGCAGTGCTCTCAGGAAAGGTTTGGATGTGTCTTTTGGAACCGAGACAAAGGGAGAGGCTTGGTCTCCCAAGGCTAGGGCTCTGACCCTGGACACCCAAACCAGGAGGGTGGGGAACCAGGGGAGTACCTGAAAAGAAAATGAGGAAGGAAAACAGGATTGAACCACCTTTTGGAACAAGAAAATGCGGCTTCAAAAGGGATGGACCAGCCCTGACCACTGTGTCTCGGTTGGGCGTGGTCCCGCAAAGCGAAAGGTCACCGGTTTGATTCCCGATTTTGCCTCTTAGGAGCATGTTATCTTTTGAGTCTCAACTTTATCATCTGTCTAATGGGCACAATGACATCACAGTAAATATCTCACACAATTCTTAAAAGATCAATTAAGCTAATATATGTGAACGTAATTTCCAAACTAAACAATGCTATGCAAATACAAATTAATATTGTTGTCTTTCTAGCCAGGTACTTGATCTTTCATTACCTTCCTGGCTCTATGAGTTTGCACAAGTTACTGCAGGGAAAAACATAGGGAACAGGGCTTGCCTGTCATCTTGGGCAGTCACTACAGCTCCTTTGGGCTGTGGGTCTCACTGACCTCTGACCTAGTGAGGAAGCATGGGCACTCTGCCCCATGGGTGGGGAGGAGGTCTGAGCCTTCATCGCTCACCACCCCCACTCCTTTGACCCCAGCCCAGCTAGCAGCAAGTAAGCTGACATCGCGAGAAGGCTTTGGGTGTATCTTCTTCCACGGATAAGGGAAGTTTAGCAGCCAGTAAGTCAGGGCTTCACAGAACAAAACAACCAAACAAAACCAAAGCAAATCCATCCTGGCACAACTTCCCTGATAACGAGTGTTTTCTAACATTTCCAACAGACTAAACTTGGATTGTTAGAGCCTCTTCTAGACCAAGCAAGAAAGGGATGGAGACCCCACGGGCCTCATTCACAGAGGTCTTATTCACTGTGGTGTGGCCTACAGTGGGGCGGGGCCCATGGAGGCCTGGCATCCAAGTCCAAGGGTGCCCTGATCTGGAAGGCCTCACAGCTTGCAGCCTGAGTGGGGAAGGGTAGCTGTCCGAGAGGAGACTGGTGTTCATAGGCCACTCCAGGGACAGCAGGAGCCGATTCCACCTTTTCTGGTCTTCCCTGAGAGGGAAGGAGGAAGTAGGAGGGGAAAGAGGAGGAGTAGGAAGGGGCCTGGGAGGTGGGAAGGGGAAAGCCAGGAGAAGGGTTTAAATAAAGTGAGAGAGGAAGTGAGAAGGAGAAGTGGGCTGGGTGAGGAGAGCTGCACCAGCAAAAGAGGGCAGGAACAAAGTAGCCCTGCGCCCACAGAAGGCCTGGAGTCCCGGCCTCGCAGTGCCCCCTTGGCATCTCCTGCTCCTCTCCCTGCCTCACCCTCAGGGAGACGGGCCCTGCGAGCAGGGCCTGCCTTCCTTGGCAGCAGACAAAAGGCTATTTCTGAATTACACAGAAAACGTGTTACTTTGCCAGAGGGCCTGGTAGAGGCCGCCTGGCCCAATCCTGGGCCAAGGAGAGCGTCAGTGGAGGGGGGCTGTCAGTCACTGGGAACCCTCCGTGAAAGGGGCCCCTTGTCAACTTCCCCTGCCTTTGAAGTGACTGGGATGGAGGTGCTCAATTAAAAGCCCATCAGTCTGTAAGTAAATCAACGCCTATCAGGCTTGTCACATCAAACAAACGATTATTATCCCAGCCCGCCCACCCCATTAATCTGGCTGTTCCTTCTTGACGGCTCAGGGTCAGGGCACCGTAAATCCTGAACTGGATTCTAGCCACCTGGATCGGGATGAAAGTGCTGGCGCAGGGACCAGGGGCTGCACTCAGGCATTTCCCGAAGTCCTCGGGAGGATGCAGGAGGAGGCCCCTTGGGACAGAAACAGCAAATGACACATAGAGACAGGGCCATGTGAAGAGGTCCGTGGCTGGGCAGAGACACAAGAGATAGAGACAGAGGAAAAAAAGAGAAAAAAGAGGTGGAGAGAGCCTGAGAAAAGGCACCAAAATAGAAATGACTGGAAGAGGAGCCCCAAAGTGGCTGAGACAGGTGCCACTAAACCTCAGCCAGAATGTTAAGGATGAGTAGATGCTGCTAGAAGACGGTCAGGTGTCTGGACGACATTTCTCAGACTCTGGGTTCTGAGTCTGAGTCAGAGAGTGATCAGGGCTATGCGGCGGCTTCCTCAGCTCCCCTCCCATCCCCACAGCAGCCCCCAGTGCCACTCGGTCAAGGGAATGGCTGTGGGGAGGGCGTAGAAACTCAGGACTTTGCTAAGTGAAGCCCTGCGTTGGACACCGAAGTGCGTGAAGGCCATAACTTCATCTTTTTGCAGTAAAAGATTATGAGCAGACAAACTGGACCGGAGTGTCAGGTTCTGAGACTCTGCTGAGTGTATCTCTAAGAAACACTTTGTTCCGGGTCGGTTCTCCCAGCTCTGTGGGTTGCTTTGTAGGTTCTTTCTGCTCTCGAGCTTGACCTCTGGCTTTCATCCACTGCAGACCAGAAAGAAAGGCAGGGTAGGGAGGAAGCTGCATTCTAGGCTCGAATGAGCGTTTGGGTAGGAGGTGAAGGGCGAGGAGGAGGAGGCAGGAAGGAGGTCGAGCATCCAGCCTGGAAGAACAAGGCATGCTTTTTGAGGGCAAGAAAGAATAGCTTTTTCCCACATGGCTGTTCCAGAGGTGCCCCAGGGCATAGCTCATTCTGACTCATGCTGTTTCAGTTTTAAAAAGGGCCATCACATGTCTCCCTCATCGCTAGGGGACTGATTCCCAAAAGAAAACAAGAGACAGAAGTAGAGCAGGGGAAACTGAGGAAGGAAACTTCTTGCCCTTGCTCCCAGCCTGGAAGCTTGTGGCGACTTCTTGCTAAACAAAGGGAGAAAATTCTACAGAATGAAACGGGATCTCTATCTTATACCGTACACAGAAATCAACTGAAAACGGATTAAAGGCTTGAGTGTGTGACTCGGAACAGTAAATCTTCTAGGAAAAAAGCATAGCTCCTTGACATCAGTCTTGGCAATGATTTTTTAGATTTGGCACCAAAAGAAAAAATAAACAAGTGGGACTACATCAAACTAAAAGTTTCTGCACAGAAAGAAAACCACCAAAAAAAAAAAAAAAAAAAAAAAGAAAAGGCAACCTGTAGAATGGGAGAAAATTTTTGCAAATCTTATATTTGATAAGGGGTTGATATCCAAATATGTATAGAATTCATATAACTCAATAGCAAAAAAATTGATCTGATTAAACAATGGGCAGAAGAACTGGATAGACATTTTCCCAAAGAAGACATATGAATGACCAACAGGTGCAGGAAAAGGGCTCAACGTTCCAAATCGTAAGGGAAATGCAAATCAAAACCACAGTGGGATGTTATTACCTCATGCCCTTCGTTACAATGGTCATCACGAAAAAGACAAGAGGTAACAAGTGCTATCGAGGATGTGGAGAAGACAGAACCCTTGCACACTGTTGGTGGAAATGTAAATTGGTACAGCCACTGTGGAAAACAATATGGTTTCTCAACAATTAGAAACAGAACCACAATATGATCCAGCAATTCCACTGTTGGGAATATATCCAAAGGAAACGAAAACAGGATCTTGGAAAGACATCTCTGCACTGTTGTTCATTGCAGCCTTATTCACAACAGCCAAGACGAGGAAACAACGCAAGTGTCCACCAGCAGGTGAATGGCCAAGAAGATGTTCTTTCCTTCCTTCCTTCCTTCCTTCCTTCCTTCCTTCCTTCCTTCCTTCCTTCCTTCCTTCCTTCCTTCTTCTTTCTTTCTTTCTTTCTTTCTTTCTTTCTTTCTTCTTTCTTTCTTTCTTTCTTTCCATCCTATCAGCCATGAGGAGGAAGGGAATCCTGCCTTTTGTGAGAACAAGAATGGAACTTGAGGGCATTGTACTTAGTGAAACGAGCCAGACAGAGAAAGACAAATATTTTACATTATCGCTCATATGTGGAATCTAAAAAAGCCGAACTCAGAATGGTGGTTACCAGAAGTTGAGGAGAAGGGGGAAAGTAGGAGACATTGGTCAGAATATAAACTTCTAGTTATAAGATGAATAAGTTCTAGGGTTGTAATGTATAATAGGGTGATTATAGGTAACAATACTGTATTATATAGGAGTAGGGACCACCCAAAAACCCAGAATTATCTTCTGGAGGGCATGCCCTTTGTAGTACATGCTCTCCTGACTAGGCAAATGTTCTAGGAACCCATCAATATCACTGGACCAGCTGGTGTTGTTGTGAGAGGTTGTGTTCGGTTTCTGTGAATTTTTTTGAAGACTTAAGGCATTTGCCAGTTTCATGATGGGTGATTTATGAGCATACCTGCCCACACTACACTGAGTGTTCAGCAGATTTGGACCAAAAATGGCATGACCCTTGTGCCCCACCCTCTCTATTCACCTGATCTCCCCCCAGCAGCTTTTTTTGTTTCTTTGGATGAAGCAAGTCCTCAAAGGAAAACATTTTGTTGTTGCGGCAGATGTGAAACAAAAATGGCCTAAGCACTAAAAGGCATCAAAATCGACAAGTTCATAAACTGTTTTGAGCAGTGAAAAAATGGAGAGTACTTTGAAGGTGACTGATATTTCACCATGTAAGAATAAACACTATTTTTCTCACCACAAACACACACACAAAATGGTAATTATGTGATGAGGTAGAAGTGTTGGCCAACACTATCGTGATACTCATTTTGCAATATATAAATATCAAATTAACACATATGCCTTATATTGCACAGGGTCAGTGATATCTCAATAAAGTTGGACTAAAAAGAAAATTTTAGAACATACTGGAGGCCTCCTCTATTGCACGATAGGTAAGAACTGCTCGCTGCACCCTGAACATAGCCCATACCACCACCGCCACCTGCGGGGCCACTGCAGGGTGTTTTCTCTGGCCGGCGGCTCCCGGCTCTGTTGTCAGCTGCTTCAGTTCACCTTTGAGAGCCAGAGTGCAGCAGACATCCCTTATTCCTCTGCTGGGCACGACGGACATGTTGACTCAGCCCACGCAGTGAGGCCGTGCACAGGGATGAATGGTACACAGGCACTTTACAGGGTAGGAGAATTGTCTGTCCTTCATACTTTCATTCATTCAGCCGAACTTGGTGTTTAGGATGCACCAACTTACAAGTATTTAGTGTTTACAACTTACAGGCCTTTTCTTAAGGCCTGGGGGTACAGCAGTGAATGTGACAGGCCAGGGGAAAGGGATGTGTGGAAGCTTTTACAAAGAACTGGGGTGTTTGACCTCATCTTTGTTTATGTGTCTTGTATGCACTCATCACCCAGATATTTGCTAAGTACCTACTATGTTCAAACAATGTGTACCTCAAGGAGGCAAGGAAGATCAGAAACAAAACTTATCCTCCTAGAGGGGAGGGGAGGCAACGGTCATGATAAATTGAACGCATTTAGTAAAGCAGTCAGTGCCATACACCAGGAAAGGATTGGAGAGAGTTTAGAGAGAACAGGTAATTCATCCAGGTCGCTTCTTTCTTAGTGAATGTCTGGAATGAAGAAATGTGTTAACTGTTCAATCATGGCAACTTTTTAATCTACTCTGTAATATAGCACAGTGTGGGCTTAATGTTTCTTGTTATTGTTACTGGAGGTAATGACAATGAGATTCATTGTCATTGTAATTACGGACACATCACGACACTCCTCTCTATGAGGCAGGTATTAGAAAATGCTGGAGCTCCATTTCAGGCCTTGTCAGGAGTCTGGAATGGTTGAGAACTTCCAGAAACCATAGATGTGTCTCTTACAAGAGGCAGAGCGGTGCAGAGGTTAAGTGAGTAGGCTCTGAAACCAGACGGTAATTCAAAACCAGCCTCAAATGCTGCCTCTCCCGCTTGCCTGCTGTGAGGCCACCAGCAAATCACTTTGGCTCCCTGTGTGTGTGTCCCCGTCTGTTCAATTGGGGTGATAACGGTACCAGACTCACAGGGCTGTACGACGATTAAATGCATGTAAGGCATTCACAACAGTGCCCAGAAGACAGTCTATCTGCCACAATGTCTGTCATTATTATCGTTCTGCCTCATCTGAAGCGGCCTCTTGAAGGCGCAATCAGCAGAATGCTAGGGCACCTTCGATTAGTGCAGTCGTCTTCACGTTAATTTTACTTGAAAAATTCTTTCCAAGTTCAGCACATGGGTTTTAAATATTTGAATAATTTGTTTTCATTAAAGTATTGTTTATCAACATTTACGGTTATAATGTGATGTTTGACACATGCAAAAAAGAGTGTATGCACTCCATGGATCAAGTATCAAATTTAGGGCACACCTGGGCTTCTTTCTCTTCTTCTGGCCTTCACTCCAGGAGCGACCACTAGGCTGAATTTTGTATTTGTTACTTTTTTGCTTTTAAAAAGCTATTTTTGTGAATTAAAGCATAACATGCAAACCAGAAAATGCACAAATCTTAAGTGTGCAACTTAATCGATTTTTGCAAAGTACACATTTATGCAACCATACCTAAATCAAGACACGGAATACTATTTGTACTCCAGAAGCTTCCCTCGGATCCCCGTCCAGCACATTCCTCCCCCGTCCCCACTGCGGTGCAACCGCCGTTCTGACTCAGGTCACCATAGGTCACTTGGGGAATTATTAGGTATGTGTTCTTGTGTCTGCCTTCTTTCACTCAGCATTATATTTGCAAGGTTCATCTATGTCGTCATGTGCATTAGCAGTCCTTTTTTCATGGTTGAGTGATATTCCATTGTGTGAATAAAGCACACCATTTATTCATTCTTTCTCCTGTTAATGGACATTTAGTTGTGTCCATATTTGGCTGTTGTAAGTAAAGCGTGAATTTTCCTGTACATGTCTTTTTGTGCACATATGCACTCTTATCTGTTGGGTATAACAGGAGTGTAATTGTGTTACAGGGTTTGCACATGTTATGTGGACACTTCCACACAATTTTCCAAAGTGGCTGTACTGACTTACTGATCTAGCAGTGGTGTGTGGAAGTTCTAGCTGCTCCACAGTCATACCAGCACGTGATATTGTGTGTGTGTGTGTGTGTGTGTGTGTGTGTTTTCTTCTTTTTTATTGTTGTGCAATTACAGGTGTCTCCATTTTCCCCCATTAGTCTCCCCTTCCCTACCCACCTCCACTTCCCACGTTCAATCCCCAGCCCCATTGTCTTTTTCCATGGCAGCAATAGTGTCAATTTACTTTTTTAAAAGCCATCTTAGCTATTTCTTTTTTCTCTATTTTAGTTGCATCCAACAGTTTTTCATGTTATTTTCATTGCTATTCCATTCAAAACATTTCCATATGTATTGCAAATATCTTCTTCCATTCTGTGACTTGTTTTTGTCTTTATTAACGGGGTTTGTGTTGTTATTGGCTAGAAGCTTGATATTTATTTATTTTTTAATCTTCACCTGAGAATATGTTTATTGATTTTAGAGAGAAAAGAAGGAGAGCAAGAGAAAGAGAGGGACACAGAGACAGAAATGGATGTGAGAGAGAAACATTGATCATTTGCCTCCCGCATGGGCCCCAACTGGCCATTGAACATGCATCCCTGGCATGTGCCCTGACAGTGTATTGAACCCACAGCCTTTTGGGGTACAGGATGAGGCTCCAACCAATGGAGGCACCCAACCAAGGCTAGCAGGTTGATATTTTATGCAATTTTCTTTTTACTTTGATTTATGAGTTATTTAGAAAAGTATATTTCTTAATTTCTGATCATTTGGGGATTTCTCTCTTGCTCGATTTCACTGTCTTCAGAGGATATACTCTGAATGATGCCAGTTTTTAAAAATATGTTCAGGGAGATAAGTTAAAAATCTCCAACTGTAATTACAGATCTGTGTTTTTCTCCCTTAGTTCTGTCAGTTTTTGCTTTATATATTTGGAAGCTATGTTATTGTGTGCGTACAAATTTAGAATTGTTATATTTTTCTGTTGAATCTATCCCTTTATCATTAGAAAATACCATTCGGTAAAATGGCTCACTTTAAAGTTTACTTTGTTTGATACTTGTCTAGATACACCACCTTTCTTTTGGTTGATGTTTGCTTGGTATATCTTCTTCCATCCATCCTCGTAGTTTCAACCTTTTCTAGTTATCTATTGCTTATAACAAACCATCCTAAAACTTAGTGGCATAAACCAACAACCGTTTTATCCCACTTGTTTTGTGGGTCAGGAATTTGGACAGAGCATAAAAGGGATGGCTTATCTCTGCTTGGTGTCTTGGCTGAAAATGTTTGAATGGTTGGGGTCTGGAATCATCTGAAGACTTTTTCACTCACATGCCTGGTGCCTGGACCATGAAATGAGACTGGGCTCAGCTAGGACTGTTGGTTGGAGTGCATGCCTATGACCTTTCCAGGTGGCCTGGGCTTTCTCACAGCATGGCAACCCCAAGGCAGCCACACTTCTTACACAGTGGCTGAGAGATCCAAGGTTGACTGTTTCACTGAACAAGGCAGTATCATTGTTTTATACAGTAAACATTAATTTACATTTATCCATAGATTTTACTTTTGTGGCATTGTTTCTTCCTTTGCATTACTGGGTTTCCATCTCAAATTATTTATTTTCTGCCTTAAAAATTCCTTTTAATGTTTCTTTTAGTGAAAATATACTAGTTATAAATTCTCTCAGTTTTTGTTTGCTTGACAATGCCTTTATTATATTTTCAATTTTTAAGGATACTTTCACTGAGTATAAAATTTTAGGTTGACAATTATTTTCTTTCAGCATCTAAAAGTTACCTTTAACTGTCATCTGGTTTCCATTTTTTTTATCACTTAGCTGTCAGTTTTACTGTTGCTCTTTTGAAAACAATGTGGGCTCTCCCCTCTGGCCACTTATAATGTTTTTTTTCTTTGTCTTTGTTTTTTAGCAGGGTTTTTTTTTGTGTGTGATTAACTAGGTGTGGTCTTTTTGGTATTTATCTTGCTTGAGGTTTGTAGAAGTTCTTTATTCCGTGCCTCGATGTCTTTCGTAATTTTTGGAAAATTCTTAACTAATGTATTTCTTTAAAAAGTACTTCTATCTGATTACCACTCTCTTCTCTATCTGGGACTCACATTACAAATATGTTGGGTGTTTTCACCATGTGTCTGGATCTCCTGTGCTCTTTTCTCTGCCATTTTTCATTCTTTTGTGCTTCACTATCCCCTGTTTGGCTACAACGAATCTGCTTTTTAACCCATCTATCTCATTCTTAACTTCAGTAATTTTATGTTTTAGTTCTAAGAGTTTCATTTGACTATTTTATTAACAGATTCCAGTTCTTTGAGAAAATCCTCTGTCATTTTCTTATTTTCTTGAACACAGTGATAATAGTTATTTGGAAGCCCCTGCTTGCTATCTCCAATGTCTGCACTACTCTTCTCTGTTGTGGGTTTTTCCTCTTACGTTTGAATCATTTGATCCTATTTCTTGGCATGCCAGGTAATTATACTTCTAAGATTCATCTGCATTATTGCAAGTTGGTGTAATTCGTCTATTTTCATTAATTTATAATATTTCACAATGTGAATGGATCACAGCTTATTTCTCCCATTGTCTTGTTGATGGTCAGGTGATTTGTTGAGTCTTGAAAGAAAAATCACTTATTTTAAACTTCTTAAAATCATTTAAAGTGATTAATCTTGAGGTTATTCTGAGCCTGGAGGGCAAGCCAGTACAATGTGTTTGGACCACACTGACAAAGGACCATTTCAATGATGTAAGAACTAGAATGTGCTGTGAACATTATTAGAATTTCAGAGCTATTTATTTGCAGTTGCTTTGGCCATGTGTGTGGGTAGGTGGCTTTCCACTGGGGACGTGAAACTCAGGAGCTGGACTGGGTCAGCTCATTCTCTGTGGCGTGAAATGGAGGCAGCATGATTTATTTAGTCATTCTCTTGAGGAAGCCATGAATGAGATTAGAATAAAAACTCAGGAAGCTGGTGCCCATGCATGCTTCTGGTCTCCTGGGAAACAACTGCAGCTCCAAAACCCATGTGCATCCTCTGAAGTCCTTGAGACAATGATTCAAAGTGGCTGGGTGCCCCTGGCTGTTGTGGGAGCACACGTGCATGCAGGGGGAGTGCCGTGGAGAAGTGAAGATAACACAAATGGCATTCGGACTGATCTGGCCTTGAATCCTGGCTTTGACATCTACTAGATTTTTTCCAGGGATGACTTATGTAGTTTCTTTCATCTTCAATTTTCTCACCTGTAAAATGGGTATGGTAAGACTATACTTACCAAATTCTGTGCCAAATTATGTTAAAGATGCCTAGCATAATGCCTGGCAGTATTCAATGTTCAATAACAGATATGTTTATGTCATGGTCATCATTGTCATTATCGTTATCATTACCATCACCATGTGGGAAAGCTATGGGGATGAGCATGGCTCTGGGCCTCTCCAGAGGTCCCAAAAATCTTTCTTCTATTCTATTTGGTGTGGCAAGTTTGTTCCCCTATGAAAGTTCGTAAGTTACTGCTGTTTTTCAGGGCTTGGTCTTTACACTTGGGTTTTTTCCTCCAAGAAGGAAGGGAAAGTTTCTAACTATCTAAGAGTGGGCTAGTCAGATTTAAGACTAGGTCTATTCTAACATACAGCCAAATGTCTATGGGCTCACTATCAGGTTGAAGAGGAAGACAGGGTACATAGCAGTCTACACCAGGGAAATCCACACAGAGCAAAGACTTTCATCATGCTATAGGACTCAAAATGGTCACTGAATTCAGCTGACTTGTAAATGCACTGACAGGTGATGTACATGTAGGCTAAGAAGAAGAGAACTGGATTAGGGAGCCTATCAGGTCCTAGGGAGATGCCCTAACAATAGGCCGTCAGCTTGGTGTTGTGCTCCCGTTCAAGTCAGAGGCCCACAGAGCAAGGCTCTGATCAGTTTCTTACATGGCTCTTGTTCCTTTGTTTGACTGTTTATCTGAGACATTTGTGGAGCCTCTCCCACGTGCCCAGCATGCTATGGGAGACAGAAAGAAGCATATGTATATGTGTACTGCTGCCAGGAGCCTGGAGATCAGCAATTTTTTTAAAAGATTTTACTTATTTATTTTTAGAGAGGGAAGGGGGGAGAGAGAGAGAGAGAGAGAGGGAGAGAGAGAGAGAGAGAAACATCAATGTGCGGTTGCTGGGAACCGTGGCCTGCAACCCAAGCATGTACCCTGACTTGGAATTGAACCTGCGGTGCTTTGGTTCGCAGCCCGCACTCAATCCACCGAGCTACGCCAGCCAGGGCGAGGTCAGCAAGTTCTTTCACATGCTTCACATGGATGACAGTAGCTACAAAGCATGGAATGGAGTGGTGAGGTTGTAAGTCATAAGAGATGTGCCAGGTAAATTTTAGGGGACTTCACAGGAGGGAGACAACACGACCTGTAGGTACAGAGCATGAATGTGGAGCCTCTTAGCTGTTCTTTGGCCTCCAATCTCAGCCTTCTCCATTTAATTCTGCATGTCACTGCCACTCTATTCCATCACACCAGTTTTTGTCCAGCTTTTCCTTAAAATCCTAAAATGATTTTCTATTTCCGACTGAACCAATATCACAGTCCCTTTTGGATTTTCTATTATCTCTAGCTTTTCAGATGTGAATTCTTTTCTTTCTGGGTTGAGACTTGGTGGTGTGGTGTCTGTAGATTGCCTGCTATCATTCTGCCTTTCTCGCATTCTTACAATTTTTGGCCTGAGTGTTTCTTCGCTTGGGGATGTTGTCTGTGAACATTGTTTCACTGCTGTGTCTTACATTGTGGGGGCCTGCTCATGGGACAATTCCATGTTTGCCTCTGCCTGGGGCTTAAGAATATCTGTACTGATAGGTACCGAATTAGGGTTTTTACCTCCAGAGGCAAAGGACTTCTACACGTGGCCCCTGAGCTGTATCCTGCGCTGATGCGGAGACATTCTGATTTCTGCTTAGGGATAGTCCAAGCTCTGCCAGTGCTTAGTGTTGTGTAGGGAGCCTGCTCATGCTCGTGAGGCCATGGGACCTCCGACCTTGACTTCACACTACAACTCCAGACTGTGGGGCTTGTATTTTATTGAAGTCCTGAAGGCTTTATGCAGATAATTCCCTAAATCTGTACCTCTGGCCTTGACCTGACCCCTGACCAAATCCCAGAGCTGCAGGCTGCTCTATCCAACTGCCTGTTTGTCGTCTTTATTTGGCTATTTTATGGCCATCTTAGATTTAATATGGTTAAAACAGGACTATGATTTGTTAGTATATATATGTGTGTGTATATATACATGCACACACACACACACACACATATTTAACACACCACCAATGGCGTACATATGAATAGACACCTACTGAATGCCTATCACAGGCTGTCATTTACATGGCTGTTATCTCAGTTATGCTGTTATCTGTGTGTACATTATAGCTCTGTAGGTCGAAATGCTACACGGCACGTACGTGTGTTTGTGTGTGGTATGTGTGTGTGTAGCCTAGTTATCTCAGTGAGTTCAGATATGCTTTGCTTTAGGGCGTCCAACAATCTCAAGATTTACAAAAAAGTGCTTTTTAGATAACAGCAGTCCTAATACCAAGTGTTCTTCCACAGTTCTGCTTTACTTACCATGAGAGGTAAGTAAACAGCTTTACAGCTTTCGCCCTGTGCCGGAGGTTTTGCAAAATGTGGCCCACTGATGCCCTGCATCAGGATCACTCGGGGTTCTTGTTAAACAGGCTGCTTTTTTGGACTCTCTCAAGCTAAACTCTCTGGGGATAGGACTCAGAACAGCATATTTTTAAACAAGTTCTTCAGGTTTTTCATAAGTGCACTGTGGTTTGGGAACCACTGCCCGAACCCCTGTTCTCCTTTGGCAATTCATCTAAAATGTTTATGGAAGAGACTGTTCCAGGGAGCCCAGAAAGCAGGGAGCTGAAGCACAGCCATCCTTTGCTACACTGAAATGGCCATGAAAGCCGGGGAGACCTGGTTTGGCCACTCAAACACCCACGAACATCTTGCTGAGCTGTAGCATGGGACCCTACTTGAACTTTCCAGAACTATAACTGCTACTTAAAATTTATTTTAGTACTTTTCATCTTGTTGCTCTAAACACAGAAATGTTTGCAGAGGGTGATGAAGCTCAGATATCATTAGAGTTTCACTAACTGTCCCAGTTTGCCTAAGAAGGCGGTTTTCAGGAAGCATGAATTTCGGTGCCCAAATCACACAAGTTCTGGACGAACTAGGATGAGATGGTCATCCTAGCAAATGTCTCGCAGATTAGTTTATGAGTTGAAACTAAATGCATCAGGAAGGACTATCTGAAATCTACATGGGCTATAAAATAAGGAAGACTGGTGTAGGATGAAATGTATTGGGGATTAGTTAGATGTGTGGTGCAGGATTGAACAGTTCATGGCATGGACGAGTGGGCAGTGTCTCTCACCCTTTGATAAAGGCTTTGTGTCCAGCACTTTATATGGGGTGGCTGCCCATCCTCCAATTCATGTCGTGTTTGACAACAGTGGTGGGGACACAATCGGAGTGAGCAAGTTTGTTTCCTACCCCTGCAAGGAGGCTGCCCTTTCTGACCAACCACGAGCTGTCTGGTGCCTTGTTGCATGTCCCCAGTTGTGGTGACAGCAAAGAGTACAGTCTATTACAGGGTGTGGAGACATGGTGGAGGGACTTACTCTCCGAAGTCTGTGGTCAGAGCTGGTGACGGGGTGCCCTGTCTTCTGCCCCTGTTAGTATCCTCTCCAGCGGGGCAAGCTACCATGAAACATGGAGGATGGTGCCTAATGTCTATGATACTTTTAAGGATGCATGAAAATGTTTTAATTTCTTTAAAATGATGAGAGAAAAATCTTTTAGGTTGAAGAAAATGTTTTTTATGTAATGTTAATGCATTCACCTTTATACCAATGCAGTCATAAAATACAGTTTTTAACATGAGCAGTTAAATTAAAACTTTAATAACTTTTAATAGAGTAAAAGGCCCATGAAGGCAAAGTGTCCAGGCTCCATAAACGTCAGAATGTGGCCCTGCTCCCCAGGGTGGCAGCTGTCAGCCACTGTGAGCTGGGGTGGAGGGACGAGCCTTTGGGAGGAGCCACTCCCTGAGACCATTAGAGCTTGGAGCGTGGGGGGCTTTCCCAGGCGTGGGCCTGTGGCAGCAGAACAAATGGGACCCACCTGGAAGACGGGGGGTTTGCAGGGAGGAATGTTGGCTGGGTTCACTGCTCGGCAGACTGGAGCAGGGGTGTGAGTTCTAGCGTAATGGTGTATGCTCCCCGATGCAGTGTCCCGCTGCCCTGGGGCAGGGGTGCGGTAGTGCACCAATATCCGTTCCCCTCTTCTTCCGTTAGCAGTAATCGAACCTCCTGTGGTGGGTTGAGTTGTGTCCTCCAAAAAAATATGCTCAGTTCTTAACCTCATACCTGTGAGTTGGGAAATAGAGTCTTGGCAGTGTGACCTCAAGTTGAGATGACTGGTGTCTTTATAAGAGAAAATCATTGGATACAGGGACACAGAAGCCATACGATGATGGCGTCAGAGATTGGAGAGAGGCAGTCAGGAGCCCAAAGCCCCAAGGATTGCCAACAACCACCAGAAGCTAGGACAGAGGCAAGAATGGTTCGCCCCTCAGCCGCCAGAAGGAACCAACTCTGCCAACACCTTGATTTTGGACTTTGGCTTCTTGAGCCATGAGAAAATATATCTGTGTTGTTTTAAGTCACCACGTTTGTGGTACTTTGTTATGGCAGTCCTAGAAAATCAGTATCCCCGTCCTCCCGCTGTTCTAGGCACACAGCCACTCCACATAGGACTATATCGCCCAGTTTCCCTCCCCACTAGATATCTCAGTGCCTTGTTACTAGGCTCTGGTCATTGGGAGGTGAACTCAAGTAACGTGCACAACTTTCTAGTTGTGCCTTTTAACAAAAGCGAAGGATGCCTTCCCTTGGCTCTCCTCCCTCTTCTGGCTGGAACTGGACAGAATGGTGGAGTTACAGGCTCCGTCTTGGATCACAGTGTGGGAACCACATGCTGAGGCTGTCAGAGCCATATTTAGAAGGAACCTGGGTTCCTGATAGTGTGGAGCTGCTTTATCGCCCTGGAGTATTTATACTACGATTCTTATGTATGAGAGAAAGATTATAGTGAAGTCACTATTATTTTGATTTCTGTTAAGCATCTGAATGTTTTATGTAAGCAATGTAGTTCTCTATATGCCAGAGCTCTGCTTCTTTGCACCACCCCTCAGGTATTGATATTTGAAAAGGACCTATATACTCACTGTTAAAAGGATCAATATTTTGAGTTTTTTTGGCATTTAAAAATTTAAATCATTATTTGTTTTACAATTACAGTTCACATACAATGTTATATTGGTTTCATTTGTACACCTCAGTGATTAGACATTATGTAGCTTACTAAGTGATCATCCCGATAAATCTCATAACTATCTGACAGCATACATAGTTATTAGAATATTATTGACTATATTCTCTATGCTGTACTTTACATCCTTGTACCTATTCTTTAACTACCAATTTGTACCTCTTAATCCCTTCACCTTCTTCACTCATCCTCCCAAACCCCCTCCCCCCATCCAGCAACCGTCAAAATGTTCTCTGTATCTATGAATCGGTTTCTGTTTTGCTTGTTTGTTTAGTTATTTTTTTGAGATTCAGTTGTTGATAGATATGCACGTATTGCTATTTTATTGTTTATATTTCTCCTTCTCCTCTTCCTCCTTCTTCTTCTTCTTCTTCTTCTTCTTCTTCTTCTTCTTCTTCTTCTTCTTCTTCTTCTTCTTCTCCCTTTAACATTCCATATAATACTGACTTGATGGTGATGAACTCACTTAGCCTTTTCTTGTCTGGGAAGCTCTTTATCTGCCCTTCAATTCTAAATGATAGCTGTGCTGGGCAGAGTGATCTTGATGTAGGTCCCTGCTTTTCATCACTTTGAATACTTCTTGCCAATCCCTTCTGGCCTGTAAAGTTTCTATTGAGAAATCAGCTGACAGTCTTATGGGAGTTCCCTTGTAGGTAACTAATTTCTTTTCCCTTGCTGCTTTTATGTATCTCTCTTTGTCTTTAACCTTTGACATTTTCATTATGATGTGTCTTGGTATGGGCCTCTTTGGGCTCATCTTGTTTGAGACTCTCTGTGCTTCCTGAACTTTTATGTCTATTTCCCTCACCAGGTTAGGGATGAGTACTGTCATTATTTTTTCAAATAGGTTTTCGATGTCTTGCTCTCTTTCTTCTTCTTCTGGCACCCCTATGAGGAGAATGTTGGTGTGCTTGAAGTTGTCCCAGAGGCTCCTTACACTATCCTCATATTTTTGGATTCCTTTTTATTTTTTGCTGTTCTATTTTTTTTATTTTTTGCTTTCTTATATTCTAAATTACTGATTTGATTCTTTGCTTCATCTACCGTGATCTTGATTCCCCATAAACTATTCTTCATTTCAGTTAGTGTATCCTTCATTTCTGTTTTTAGGTTTCCATGTCCTTTTTTTGTGAGTGCTCACTAAGTTCATTGAACATCTTTATAACCAGTGTATTGAACTCTGTATCTAGTACATTGCTTGTTTCCATTTTGCTTAGCTCCTGTTCTGGAGTTTTATTCTATTCTTTCATTTGAGACCTGTTTGCCCCCCTTCTGGCAGGCTCCCTGTGCTTGTTTCTATGTATTGGGTAGAGCTGCCATGTCTCCCAGGCTTAGTGGCCTTATATTGTAGCAGCTGAATGTTTCATCTAAGTAATGTAGTTCTCTGTACTCCAGAGCTCTGCTTGTTTGCAGAGCCCCTCAGGTATTGATATTTGAGCAGGACCTACTGTATACCTTCACTGTTAATGAGACCAATGTTTTAGGAATTTTTTCCAGATGATATTACAGATTGCATTTAGCCTTTACTCCTCCTAACCCCCAGGCATAGCTCCTCCATCCAATAAGAAACACCCATGGGTGGGTCAGGGCCAGGAGGGAGATTGTTGCCAGGATAAATCTCCTTATGGGGCTTGAATATGCAACCTTGACCTCATAATCAGCCAAGTTCACCAGGCTTTGCCTTTCACTCAGCAGATTCCTAGCCACATTTGGGTGCTCTGGCATCCTCTAATCCTATTCCTGTCAGATCAGGGGAAGGGCAGGGGAATAAGGTGTCTCCTGGCCGCTTCTAGTAACCAGCTCTTCTTCCCTGGGAGCAGAACTGCCCTTTACATTCTTAATCTTATATGCAGTGGGCTTCTTCTCCTTGGAAATGGTTCCTTTTAATTTTTTTCATGGGAATTGTCAGCAAAGCTTCTCAGAGTAAGGCTTATGAACCGTGCGCCTGTGTGTGAGTGTTTGGGGGGGGGGGTGGACAGTGGGTGAGGTGTGGATTGGAAGGGAAAACAATCCACCATTTACTGGGTGGCCTCTTTGCCACAAGTGCTTTATCAGACATTACACCATTTACTTACCATGACAACCCTGAGAGGTGGGAATCATCCTCCATATCTTAAGCATGCGTGCACCGGCGCCCACCCGGGCTGACAGCCTGTAAGTGGCAGTGTCAAACATAGTTCCTCCATTTGCCTTCCATGAACTTTTCCATACAAACTAATCACACCGTTGTTATGTCTTTAATGCACAATGGGAAAGGAGAAATTCTATAAATATTTGGCTAATCTGATTACGGAACCGGCCGCTCTGGAAATACAAGTAAAAGAATTGTCTCTGGGGACCTGTGTTATTTAGCTGCTTCCCCTGCTCAGAGTTGACTTCTGCCTTCTTGGTCTTCCTCACCCTGCATATCAAACAACAAAGACAGCAACAGACGTGCTGATCTGATCGTATTAAAATGATTCCCCAACTAACAATGCTCCTCAGAGCTTTTGTTTTAACCCAATACAAGTGTTTTTAATTTGTTTCCTTATTTTCTAATATGTCAATTCTTTCCATAATAGTGTAACATTTGAAATTTACGTTCTAGACTGTTTTTATCCTTTAAAAACCTTATTTATATTAGAATTCATCTTATTATACAAAACTTAAATTAAGCATTTGTCTTCACAGATAAGGGGAGTTTCTCTGTGCAGATTCAGACTGCCAAGTTGCATGTGAGGAAACCCATGGAAAAAGAGAAGTTTCTTTTTTTTTTTTCAGTGACATGTCCCGGTTAAAAATGAACACCCAAGCAAAAGTAGCATTAGAGTGTATTGACTTCTTCTCGTTTCCCTGTAATTAAAAATATGTAATGGAATTGAGATGGAACTTTATATTTCATGTTACACATACAAAGGGGTCTTTTCTGTATACGGGTTTGACTGTGTGCACACACACACACTCTCATACACACACATGCACACACGCACACATTCAGCTCTCCTCCTTTCCAACCACTGGAGGATAATGACACCGCCCTCCTTTCTTCTTCAGGTTGCAAACTGGCACCAGGAGAGTGAGCAGAAACACTGTCCCTCCGCCCCCCGCCCCCCAGGGCTGACTTCACTTTTCACTGAGTTCTGATGTCCCAAGGTGAGGTTGAGAAAGGGCACCCGGGAGTTTCACACGGTGCTGCTGTGTGATTTTCTCGGTGGCTGCCGAAGGGGAAGCCCGGCTCCACCCTGGCTCTGCCTTTTCTTGGATTGTGACAGAGCAACCCCCGAAGCCCGCAATCCTCTCTTCTGGGCATCATAGAGCACTTCAGTGGGCAATTTGATCTTTTTCATTTCGTCTGCTTCACTCATGCCGCCCCTCCCTACTCGTGATCAGGGTTCCAGAACAAAGCTCTTTGGGTAATACAGTAAGTGTTGGGAATAATAACCACCACTACTTTTTAGATCAACAGATTTCTTAAGGTATAACTTTCATACAATAAAACTCACCCATTTTAAGTGTACAATTTGACTAATTTAGTGAATTTATACAGTTGTACAACCATTACTACAATCCAGTTTTAGAATGTTCCCATCACCCCAAAGTCTCCTAGTGCCCATTAATGTCAATCTTGATTCCTACCTCTAGTCCCAGGCAATCACTGATACACTTCCTGTTTCTACAGATTTGCCCTCTTCAGAAATATCTTATAAATAAGCTCGCATATTATTTACTCTTTTGTGCTCGGCTCCTTTAATTCAGCATGATTTTTTAAAAGAATCACTCATTGCAGATACCAGTAGTTTGTTTTTTTTTTAAAAGATTTTATTTATTTATTTTTAGAGAGGGAAGGGGAGAGAGAGAGAGAGAGAGAGAGAGAGAGAGAGGGAGAGAGAGAGAGAAAGAAAGAGAGTGAGAGAAAAGAGAGGGGAAGAGAGAGAGAGAGAGAGAGAGAGAGAGAGAGAGAATCATCAATGTGCGGTTGCTGGGGGTTATGGCCTGCAACCCAGGAATGTACCCTGGCTGGGAATCGAACCTGGGACACTTTGGTTCCCAGCCCGCGCTCAATCCACTGAGCTATGCCAGCCAGGGCTACCAGTAGTTTTTTTTATTGCTAAATAGTATTCCATTGTATGGCTATATCATACATATTCTGTTTATCTACTCATTTGTCGACGGACAGTTAGATTTCTTCCACCCTTTGGCTATAATGAATAATGCTGCTATGAGTGTACAAGTATCCATCCCAGTCTCTGCTTTCCCGTCTTCTGGGTATACTCGAATACCTAAAAGTGGAATACTGGATCCCATGGTAATTCCATGTTTAATTTTTTGAGGAGTCACTCTACTGTTTTCTATTGTAGCCACACCATTTCACTTTCCTACCTAGGAATAAACAAGGTCCCAATTTCTTGCCAATTTTTAGGTTAAATTATTTTATTTTATTTTATAACACTTATCCTAATGGCTGTGAAGTGGTATCTCATTGTGGTTTGATTAGCATTTCCCTAGTGATTAGTGATGTTGGGCATTTTTCATGTGCTGATTGGCCATGTGTATATATTTTTTTAGAAATGTCAATTTATGTCTTTTGTCCATTTTAAAATAGGATTCTTTGTTTTTTGCTGTTGTTGAGTTGTAGTTTTTTTTTTTTCATATATTCTGGATATCAATCCTTTTCAGCTAGATGATCTGCAAATATTTTTTCCCATTCTGTCTGTTGCCTTTTTACTCCATTGATAGTGTCTTTTGATGCACAAGTTTATTTTGATAAAATCTAATTTATCTATTTTTTTCTTTTGTTGCCCATGCTTTTGGTGTCGTATCCAAGAAATCATTACCAAATAAAATGTTAATATATTTTCCACCTATGTTTTTGTCTAAGGGTTTTATAGTTTTAGCTCTTTTGCTTAGATCTTTGATCCATTTTGAGTTAATCTTTTATATATGGTATAAGGCAAGGGTCCATTCTCATTCTTTTTGCATGTGGATATCTAAAATAATTTTTTGAAGGCTGTTGAATGGTCTTGGCATTCTTGTCAAAAACCAGTTAACCATATATGCTAGGGCTGCATAGGGACTTCTGGGCTCTCTGTTCTGTTCCATTGGTTCGTGTGTCTGTCTTGATGTCAGTGCCTCACTGATTACTAGAGCTTTGTAATATGGGTTGAAGTCAGGACATGTGAAACCTCCAGTTTTATTCTTTTTTAGATATTGTTTTGGCCAGTCAGGATCCCCTGAGATTCTGTGTGGATTTTATTTTATTTATTTTATTTTTTTAAAGATATTCTTCTTAAGCCCTGGCTGGCGTAGCTCAGTGGATTGAGCGTGGGATGCGAACCAGTGTCAAAGGTTCGATTCCCAGTCAGGGCACGTGCCTGGGTTGCAGGCCATGACCCTCAGCAACCCCACATTGATATTTCTCTCTCTCCCTCTCTTTCTCCCTCCCTTCCCTCTCTAAAATTAAATAAATAAAATCTTTTAAAATTTTTTAAAAGAAGAATATTTAAGAAATAAAATCTTAAAAAAGAATTCATTCCTTTTTAAAAAATATTCTTCTTTTTAAAAATTTTAAAAGATTTTACTTATTTAATTTTAGAGAGGGAAGGAAGGGAGAAAGAGAGGGAGAGAAACATCAATGTGTGATTTCTGGGGATCATGGCCTGCAACCCAGGCACGTGCCCTGACTGGGAATTGAACCTGCGATGCTTTGGTTCGCAGCCCGTGCTCAATCCACTGCGCTACACCAGCCAGGGAGATCTGTGTGAATTTTAGAATGGGTTTTTCTATTTCTGCAGAAACATTGTGAGCATTTTGATGGACATTGCACTGAATCTGTAGATCCTTTTAAGTAGCATTGACATCTTACCAATGTTGTCTTCTAATCCATTAACAGGGCATGTTTTTCCATTTTTGTGTCTTCTTTAATTTCTTTTTGCAATGTTTTGTAGCTTTCAGTGAACAAGTCTTTTGTTTTGTATGTTAAGTTTATATCTAAATATTGTATTCTTGTTATTATAAATGAAATTAATTTCTTAATTCCTTTTTTGGATTGTTAATATATGGAAATGCAACTGATTTTTGGTTTCCCCCATAACTTTTAAGACACTGATCCACCATCATTTGACATCTAGGACGTCTTCTAGACATTTGGCTCCTTCTGAGTCCCACTTCTCTCTATGCACCAGCTCCTCCCACCTTCCTCTTTGACCTGTGGAATGTTTATGGATCATCTCTTTATCTTTGGTGATCTGGAATTTTCACTCTGATGTTCCCTGATGTGGATTTTTGTTTTGTTTGCTTACTGTCCTAGCCATTTGGAGTATTTTCATGTCCTTTAGTTCTGGGAAATTTATTTAATTTTCCCATTAATAACTTCCTTTCCATCAATTTTTCTCTTCTGTCTTTATAAAATTCTTGTTATTTGGATTTTGGCCCTTTGAGTTCACACCAGATTTTCACATATTTTCCACTTCTGTTTTCTAATTTATGGAGATTTCATTAATTCTAATTTTTGATTAATGTTATTTTAGTTATCAATTTTAATTTCTAACAGCTTTTTGTTATTTTCAAGTTGAGCCTTTAGAATAGCATTTTGCTTTGGCCTTATGGTTGAAACTCAAGTCATCTCTTGGGGATATTATTGCTTTCTCTATTTTCCTTACAGTTTTTTTCCCTCATGTTTATTTTCTATTGTGTCTTCTATGAGAAGGATTTCCTCAAGGACCTGATGGTCCTTGGCTCTCTGTCCGTACTTTGTGGAGGCCGTTCGTGCAGAGGGGAGGAACTTCACTGGGAGGGGTGCAGATCGGGGTGCAGCGACCCTCCTCCCTCCATCCCTCCAGTGTCAGGGTATGTCTTGTGTCCCTGCCAGGGAAGCATCACCCAGTCTCCTGCTTCAGAATTCTGGTGATGGGTGTCAGGGTGCACCAGGCTGTTTGCATTCTGGGAGCGGAGCAGGGGAAGGTGGAGGGGCTTATGCTTCCCCGTGTGAAGAGTAGACTTTCATCAAATCCCCTTATGTTTACTCTTTGTTTAGCTCCCACCCTTCGATGAACCCATCTGTCTTCCTGAATTTGGTTCCTCTTTAGTTTATTTATTTATTTATTTTTCAGAGAAAAGACTACCAGCTTTCTTGAGTGGCAGGGAAGCTAGATGCTTGGCTGTTTGTGCTGGTGCGGACTCCTGGGAAGCCCATGTGCTCTGAAGAAAGACTTTTCCATCTTTTCTCTTCTTTTCACCCCAAGTCTCACATCCACCTTTTTGTTGGCTGAAAGTTTGTATACAAGCTTGCCAACACCACACTGTTTTGAACATGTCGGTTTTGTATTTAGTATTTGGTGAGGTGAGGTCTTCCTCACTCTTCCGAATTTTCTTAGTTATTCTCAGACATTTTTATATGTTTAAAAAAATTACAAAGCATTTCTATAGTATCATACACATGTTATAATAATAATTTAATTTAGTTCCCCAAATAATCCTGTTGGGATTCTAATTGAAATCTTCTTTTTTTTTAACAAATTTTTTTTTATTTTAATCATTGTTCAAATACAGTTTTCTCCTTTTTACTCCCAATCCAGCCTCTAATTGAACTCTTAATCATTTCTTGCATCTCTATTGTCTTATGTAGGGCCTGGATCATGATCGGCTTTTGAAAAACTCCTGTTAAATGAAAATAAAGCTCTGATCCCAGTGCCTGTGTTCTTTCTATTACCTTGACCTTTCTCGTTTGTGCTCAGGCCACAGAGCCAGCTGGGAGAAGAACCAGAAAAACTCAGGTGTCATAACTCACCATCTAGTACTTTTTGTTCCACACTTGTACCTGTAAAATGGTTCTTAGCCATTACACAGTGCAGCACAAGGGCCATGCCAGTGCAAATGGAAGGTCGTAAAGCCACAGGAGCCAACATCTCAAAGCACTGTCTCTGCCTGGGCCAGTTTGTCTCAATCCCACAACTAGCATCTGTGCAGGGGAGCAGGACATGCAGGGACCCGTCCTCTAGCCTGGATGGGTACATTTAAGGTGGGGTAGAGGGAGTGTTACTAAGGTGGGGTAGAGGGAGTGTTTATTTGTCTTCCCATAGGAGAAGCCATATTTCAACAGCATGCATGTGAGTGCAAAAGTATTGTAGGATGGTTTATCTGCCACGTCTGATCCATGTGGAGTTTAAGTAATAAAGTTTATTAGTGCCCCTGATTTAATATGACACATTTCCAGTGCAAATTACTCTGAGATCATCGTGTTCACAAAATATGACAGAAATCTTTTAAGTGTGAGCATAAGTTCTGAATTAATTTAATAACTGGGTCTGGAAAAAGGCATGTGGTTTAGAACATAACATTATGCACGGGGCTCCTACATGTCTCTTCCACCCACCCCCACTTCCCGTGACACTTTTCAAAAGCCCTACTTCCTGTCTCAAGTCATCTGGCCTCTTCTCAGAGCTCAGGGTTTTGCCTTCTCAAGGAGGTTTGGAAGAGGATGTATTAGCGTGGCCAAGGAGAGAGGGTCCATCCTCCTGTGCCTTGGGGGCCCTTGAGCACAGCTGGTTTTGGTTCTTAATGGTGCCCACCCTGAAGGCATGGACAGGGACTGATTAGCATCTATGATTTATCACCCTTTAGTGGGCTGGGAGGTGGTGGGGGGAGTGAGCAAGACATAACGTAACCAAATGCACGCAACCCCTCCATCCTTCCAGATGGGAAAACAATGACAACAGTGGAGCACAGCCCTCCACTCTGAAATGCACATGAAATAGATCACTATGTAAATTGTGAAATATAGGCCATGGTTCTGTTTATCTTCTGGCAGTGTAAAGCAAAACAGAAAGAAATGTTCATCAAGATAGAAAATAGAAGTAAAGAAAAACTATGATCCCTTTGGTATAACTCGACTAACACGCCTTTTGGCATTCCATCTTGTGGGCAGAATTGTGACCATCATGTCCAAGACAGGAGTAACCCCCGTTCCCCATTCCTGTTCAGATGTTACAGGGCCTGGGCTTGGCTTCTTGCTCACTCACTAATTGGCTTCCTGGGAAACCCTGTGTTTTTCCTGGACCTTTGGGTCCCCCTTTGTTCTGTTCAAGGAGGCTGGGACCGTGGGCCAGAGGAATCCTGAGCCCTCCTAAGACATACTCTGGGAGGTCCTCTGGTTTCTTTCCTATTTCAGCATCCAAGCAGAGACAGGAAGTCCCCCTAAGTGCCCAGGGATCAAGATGTCTTTCCCGACTGGGGTGCTTCCGACACTAAAACGGGGGAGTGTGCTCCAAGTGGATAAGCTCCGCAGAAGTGGCTGCTGGCAGCTCAGAGCAAGGCTCTTCCACAGCCCTGATCTCACCAGGGGCACCGTGGAGAGTGAGTCTCATTCCTATTTCAGGCACCCCCACCACATCTAGAAACTGCCAACTGCAGGAGCTCCAAGTGACTTTCAGCAAGAGACAACACCATTCCTTGGAGGGAGAAGCGGCAGTGCCGCCACATCAACAAGGGGGAGCTGTTGGAGGGAATTTCTGCTGGGCCGAGGAAAGGACACTGCATCCACCCCACACCCAGAGGGTCTCTGGTGCTGGGTCACTTTCTCCTCTGTGCCTTGGTCCGTGGGAGCTGCCTGTCTGGTTGACTTTCTTCCATTCCCGAAGCTTTCTTCTCCTTCAGAGTGCTGCTCTGGCCCCACCTCCTGCATAAAAGTTTCCCCGGAAAAAACAACTGGCCAACAATGATGCATTTCTTCATGGGTCTCCCATTGCATTTAAAATATACCCTTGGTACTCAATGATATTGCCGTTAGCTATTATATGGTGTTCTGTCTTCTTTTGTTCTCTAGTGGTTTTCTGTGGGTAAGTCTTGTCTGACCAGCCAGGCTATAAATGCTAGCCCGGCCAGGGGCTCACAGTACTGGGGAGGGAGGCTTCTGGTGAATCTGTGCCTGTATAAATCAGGCAGAAGATCAGAGACTGTGGGATGAGAGTCAGGGCCAGGGACGTGCCGGCTTTCCTGAGGAGGGGGCTGTGCCCTCAGCGGGGCAGGGTCTGAGGAGCTGGGACACAGGACATGTTCCCCTCTGGTTTCCTACGCCTCCCCTTGGCCGTCCACACTGGGGAGAACGGGAGCAGCCCGAACCTCCATCTGCCCTCAGGACCTCTGGCTTCTGCGCTTTTCTCCTTGCTTCTCTCTCCAGTGACAGCACTTGACTCCCCCATTGCCTTGTGTCTAAGATCTAAATCCTTTAAAAATCAGCTCTGATGTCACCTTTTCCAGAAAGTGTTTCAATTCCTCAGCTAAAAGTTCCCTTTCCCTCCATGACCTCCACTGGCACATATTTACATCTCGTTGATGATGCTGATCTCTTTCTCTTTTTAGTTACAATATTTGTTCACAAACTTTCTCTCTTTTTTTGTGGTAACTTTTCTATTGCTTCTGTAACATATGACCACAAACTTAGTGGCTTAAAAGACACTCATTTACAATAAACTAAAAATGGAACTGCTTCTTGACCTGGCAACTCCACTGCTGGAATTCCACTGCTAAGAATCCTGAAACACCAAATCAAAAGAACCTATGCACCCCAATGTTCATAGCAGCACGATTTATAATAGCCAAGTGTTGGAAGCAGCCTAAGTGCCCATAAGTAACTCAGTAGATAAAAAAACTATGGTACATTTACACAATGGAATTCTATGCAGCAGAAAGAAAGAAGGCACTCCTACGCTTTGCAACAACATGGATGGAACTGGAGAGCATTATGCTAAGTGAAATAAGCCAGGTATTTGTGAAAGACAAATACCATATGATCTCACCTATAGGTGGAGCCTAATCAACAAAACAAATAATCGAGCAAAATAGAACCAGAGATATTGAAATAAAGAACAAAACTGACAGTGACTATAGGGAGGGGGGCAGGGGATAACAGAGGAAAGAAGGGGAAGGCTCAAGTCAAGGAACGTGTATAAAGGACCCATGGACAAAGACAACTCGGGGAGAGGATTGGGTGTGGGAGGTATGTGGTGGGTAGGGCAGGAGAGAATATTGGGGGGAAAATCGGGACAACTGTAATTGAACAACAATAATTTTTTTTCAAAAAGGACACACATTTACTATCTTACAGTTCTGCAGGTCAGAAGCCCAACATGGATTTCACTGGGCAAAAATCGGAGTGTCAGCAGGTCTGCACTCCTTCTGGAGACCCGAGGGGGGGATCCGTTTCCTTGCTCTTCCCAGCTTCTAGAGGGCACCCACACCCCTTGGATTATGGCCTCCTCCTATCTTCTTCAAAGTCCGAGTGTGGCATTTCTTTGCCCCTCCTTCCATTGTTACATCTCTGTTCCTCACTTTTGAGGGTTCACATGATAGATTGGGCCCACCTGGACAACCCAGGGTAATTTCCCTGTCTTAGAGTCCTTAACTTCGATTGTATTTGCAAACTTAATTCCCTTTTTGCCATGCAAAGTAACATATCCACAGGTTCTGGGGATTAGGATGGGGACGTCTTTGGGGGAGGGTGTTGTTCTGTGTACCCCTTCCCCCTTATCCAAAAAGCTCCTTAAGGTTGTTCAATAAGTATTTTTCAAAATTCAACTAAGTGCCAGGCACCGTGTAAGCAGCTAGAGATGCAGAGAAGGGTGAGTCATCACCTCTACCCTCAAGAATTTTAGAACCTGGTGGGTAAGACAGACACAGAAACAATGGCAATGCAACATGAACAGTGTATCGTGGAAAAGAGTTTTGGGGGGTAGAGGCAGTCCAGAGGAGGGGTAGGCGACTCTGGAGTAAGTAGAGTGGGGGCTGGCAGGGGAAGACCTCCCCAAGGACATGGCAATTGACTAGGTTCTGAGGAACAGTTTCTGCTCACCAGGTCGGGTGGAGAAAGCTGTTCGAGGGGAGGAGCGTGCATGCAGGAGGCAGCAGGAGGCGGCATGTTGTTTGGAGGGATTTCATACATGGGTTGCGTGGCTGTAGCATTAGGTACAGGGAGAGGGCAAGGGATGGGGAGATGAGTCTGGGCAGCAGTTGGGTCACAAGAGGTACTTTATGCTAAGAAGTTTGGATCTGTAGTTTTTGGAGATGGGGAGGACTTTGAGGACTTTAAGGAAATCATATGTCGGAAAGTCTGGTGGAAAACCTAAGGGAGTAGTGACACACAGGGCGAGAAGAAAAGATTTCTCAGAAGAGTGATACATCAACAGCGTGAGCATTCAAAGGAGGTTGGGTAACCAGAGGAATGAGCCTCATCACTGGGTTTGATGGTGAGGAGATTTCTGGTGTCCTCAGTGGGAGCAGCAGCAACCTGCAGTGGACTGAGTGGTGATTGGGAGGAGGGGAGGGAAAGGTACCTGGTAACAGCAACTTGGCCAGCACAATGAGGAGAGCTATGGGGTAGTAACTAGAGATCACACTGGGCTTGGGAAGATTTTGTAGGCTAGATCTGTATCTGCTCTACCTCTGGAAGTCCCCTGCTGCCCTCCAGTACCTACCACAGTGTCAGACACGTAGTAGATATTTGGTAACGGTGTGAAGAATGATGAACACATCACACACATTTCCTGGAAGAGGCTGAAGCAACCTCGTGGATTTGCTCACCAAGGATTCTTTGCTGTCCAGCGGTGTTCTGGGAAGCAGTTGAAGTCATGAGCTCTGTTCCCAATCACGTGCTTTCCCGAAGCTCGGAAGGCAGACGGCCAGGGTGTCAACACCTCAGGTCACACCACATAATACAGAGCCTAATTTGACTTTCAGGCTGATGTCAACATTTCGTTACCTTGCTGAGAAGCCCAACCTGAAGATTACATTAATTTACATTTGCCTGTGTTCAAGTAATGCGTTCCAGATCAGAGCTGGCAACCCGGGACACTGAGGTAGGCTGGCATTTCCTGGATGAAGAAACCCCCTCCTCGTGTGCACAAGACTGTGTTTCTGGGGCACTGGTGCCTTGGGAGAAGTTCTGCCAGCTTACCAGGTAGGGTAGCCCCACTGGAAACAAGCATCCTTTTTGACTGTGAGGTGATGGAATTCTGTTGCAGATTGCCTGCATACGGGCTCCCGAGTCTTCTCAAGGTTAATATAATTTCCCCCATAAAGTTGGATGCACATTCCCAGCCCAGCATGTGGGGAAAGGGACTCCTGCAGAGTTGGGCATCGAGACCCAAGACACTGGTCACAGGGAGGGTCCTCTGGACTCCGTGACAGGAACACCGACCCAGGTCCAGGTGTGTGATGAGCCCTCCTGACGGGTGTGCATGTTTCTAGTGCCGCAGCTCCCACCTGAACCCTGTGTGGAGGTGGGTGGCGGGGAGGAAGAGGGAGTTCTCCGGTAGTCCGGGTGCACTGTCTCCCACGCCCGCCTCTCTCCCCAGCACTCCAGCCTTGGTTTTGTTTTGATCTCTGTCTTTCCCCCGCTTTCCCTCGGTCACAGTCCTTATGGCCTTGTCCCTTTTCCGCCCTCCAGCACCAGCCGATGAACAACTCCTTCCTTTGTGTTCCCTATTCTAGTTTTATTATTTTATTTCCATCATTTTTTCCACTTCCGCCTCTGTCCCTAGGCAGTGGACCTCGGTGTCTTGTCTAACTCAGTATCCCCACTTTCCAGCACAGTGCTCGGGACCCAGCAGGTCCACTGAACAGATGAACGAATTCATGAATATGCCACTGTGATCTCTCCTTCAAGGCTCAGCCCTCACTCTCTCTTGCCCAATGTCTTCTAGATCAATGCATGATCTCTCAATGCGTACCCTTCATGCAACAAACATTTACTGAGTGCCTATTATGGCATTCGACGATGAGTAAATTTGACTAGATTCCTGTCCTTAAGAAATTTTATGAATAGCTGAAAATATAGGTAGGTTAATCAACAATTAAGTGAGACAGATGCTGTTATAGTGAAATAGCAGCAGAATAATAAAGGCCGTTTTCAATAACCTTTGAAGATTTATTTTAGTGAAGGTTTTATCACTTTGGTGCTAGAATGAAATGTTAATGGAGCTGAGTGTAAAACCCTGAATTTGCTGTTCTGTTGCATCATAGATTAAACGTTTTTTTAAATCAGAAAAGAATGTGTTTATTACAGAAATTCAGAAAAATATAAAAGTATAAAGGAGAAATAAAATCATGAACCCACATTCAGAGGTAACTACTAGTAACTTTTTGATGTATATCCTTTTAGCCTATTTATCATCTACCCATAAATGTCTGTTTTTCTGTTTTGGGGGGAAACAAAACCTAAAACTGGAATACTGAAAGATTTCATTCCTTCTTCCTTTTTTATTATAAACCCTTTATTTTTAGTATTATGAAAAATATTATTATTATTAATGACTATATAATATGACTGTATGATTAAAGTGAAACTATTCTTATTGCTTTGGACTTAGATGGCTTACAATTTTTCTTTACTATAATTAGTGGGAAAAATCTTTGTATAAAATTCTGTATTATTTATCTATTTTTTTTCCTTTTGGGTCATTCATCTTTTTCCTATTGATTTTTAAAAGCCCTTTTACATATTAAGAGCATCCATCTCTGAAATATTTATTAAAAATATATTTCCTGGTCTGCCTTTTAATTTTGCTTAGTGTCAGATTTTTAAAGCTAGAAAGGATCTTTGAGGACTTTAAATCTAACTGTCTCAGCTTAAAAACAAGGAAACGAAAGCCGAAATATTTAGGTGACTCCCAGATGGCTCAGAGCCGGCCGCAGAGCGAGCCCAGAACCCCGGACCCTGGGCCCTCCATGCTCGGAGCCCGCAGGGTTCCAGCCAGCCACGCGCACCTCAGTGCTGACCGTCCGTCAGGTCCTTCGCTTGCCAATGGTGTCATTTGTGCTGGTTTTGCCTCCCTATATGGAGGCCGGGGATTGTCTCTGAAACCTGTTCTTTATCTTCCCATCTGTTCCCAATTCCCCTTTTCTGCTTCCTGCACATTACTCAGCACACTATTAGGGATTTAATAAATACTTGTAGGTTGATACACTGGTTTTTAAAGAGCGTCCAGTAATGGCAATGCAAAACATCTCCTTCGATGCTGACAACAAACCCATGAAGAGGACAAAGCCAACACTACCGTCCCTGCTTTACAGATGAGGAAACTGAGGAAAGGAGAATTTCAGGGACTCTTGCAAAACCTCACAGCTGGACCATGGCAGGGACAGCAGTGCAGCAAGGTCCTTTCAACCTCAGACTCTCGGTTCTTTCTGCTCTCTCTCCCACGTCTCCCTAGCTTCTGCCCCATGACTGCCAGGGGGAGCAAAAGGCTGGCCATTGTTTCTGGCTCTTAGGTGGGTTCAAGAGGCGAAGCCAGAGGTGAACTGGCCGCCCCTTTTTGCACCGGGAGCCCGGATCATGAGCGAGGTCTTGACGGGGTTTCCCACTGAAAGATCAGGAGCCAGTTTCATGGATGTGGAGGGTCACACCAACCTTAACCTGGGTTTTTATTTTCTTCATTGTTTTTATTAAGGTAAAATTGATATAACACCAGATTAATGTTTTTAAAGTGAACAATGCTGAAGCATTTAGTAATTTACAATGTTGTGCAACTACCACTTCTGTCTAGCTCCAAAACATTTTTATTATCCCCCCCCAGTAAAACCTGTACATATTAAACAGTCACTCCTCATTCTCCCCTGCCCTGCCCCTGGCAACCACTAATCTACTTTTTGTCTGTATGGATTTACCTACTCTGGGCATTTTTTAAAGTTATAGTTTATTGTTTATGCTATTACAATTGTCCTGATTATTCTGGACAGTTCATATACATGGAACCATAAACTATGTGACCTTTGTGCGTGCCTTCTCTCACTTTGCATCATGTTTTCAAGAATTGTCCATATTGCCTTGGCTGGTGTGGCTCAGTGGATTGAGCACCAGACTGTGAAGCAAAGGGTCTGTGGTTCGATTCCCAGTCAGGGCACATACCTAGGTTGCAGGCCAGGACCCCAGTAGGGAGCACATGAGAGGCAACTACACATTGATGTTTCTCTTCTTCTCTTTCTCCCACCCTTCCCCTCTCTCTAAAAATAAAGAAATAAAATCTTTTTAAAAAAGAACAGTCCACATTGTAGCATATCAGTCCTTATTTCCACTTTATGCCTGCTTGGTATTCCATTGTGTGGATTTGTCACATTTGTTCGTCTGTTCATCTGTTGATGGACATTTGGGCTGTTTCCACTCAGCCTGGGTCCTGAGGGCAAGCGCCCCTGAAGGCCAGAGTGTCTCCAGTCCTAGAATCAATCCTCTCTAGAACCTACCCCATTCCCTGTTTGAAGATACTTTCCTCTAGGGAAGAACAAGGCTCCTAAAGTGGGCTCCAGGCGTGGGGCTCTGGGAGCTCCGCTGATGGGCAGAGGTGTGGATGTGGTGAAGAAGCTCCCTTTTGGGGAATTGTTAGGTCCCCGGAGCAGGTGACTGCCGTGACCTGGCGGAGTGTGTGGACTCCGTCTCCGCCCAGGGCTGCTATACTGATCCCCACAGGCAGGACAGAAGCTGCCCCCAATCCTCTCTCTCCTCTGCTTCGTTAACAACTTCAATTAGCCCATGGGCCGGAGATACTTCATCAGCTGGCTGGATCAGCAGCAAAATTAAGCCGTCACGTTTATGAACTGCCCTGTGAGTTCTGGGAGGTACTCTGCATATTTTACATGTAATAACTTGCCTCTCGTTTTTATTTATAATGTTAATAATGATTGGGGGGTGCTCTGGGTGAGCTCAGGGAGAGAGAGAGAGAGAGAAAGACAGTGACTTCGACACAGAAAGATGGGAGAACATGTGGCAGGGATGACTGCTCTTGCCCCTGTCATTACCTGACCCTGCCCTGCCCTCCCTCACAGGTGGGAGGGGCAGCCCCACTGACGGGTGGTTGGTCTGAAAAAATCCCTGCGCCTTGCAGACTGCTCTTCCTCTGGGGGCCCAAGACCAGGGGCTGGGGAGGAGTCCTGCGGTGTTACCGTCTGCGTGCTCTGACTTGGGTGTGGGGTGCAGGGCACTCAGCAGGCTTTAGCAAGGCAGTACACAAAGTGCGGCCTTCTTCCCCCTCTTTCCTGTCTGCGGGGGGGCCCCCCTCACTAGCTTCTCAGATGGCTCCTTTGTGGGGAAGCGGGTGCCAGACTGGGTGAGAGAAACAGGGCTTTTGCTCCAGAAATGTTTCACAGGGTGCCTGTGTGATTGCAGAGTCCCTCGGCATCTTCCAGAATGAGTGTTTTAGTGACTCCTCACTTTGGATACGAGGACACTAAGGTCTAGTTGGGCTAAGTGACCTTCCTGGTGACCAGCGGGTGAGCCGCAGCACTGGAGGGGCACCCGTGGAGACTGGGGTTTTCCATTCCAGGACGGGGGCGTGGGGAAGCTGGGCCTCTTAGCACGTCCCCCTGGGCCCCTTAGCACACCATGCGTGCTCAGGACCCAGCCCTGCCTCTGACTCCCGCATGTCCCTGGGCCTCCATTTGCTCTTCTGTAACACAGAAACCCCCGAGATCTCCATCGCACAGGACTGCTGGGCGGTGTACTCACATACGATTGGTGAACGCTCTTGTAAACTAGAAATTGCCATACGTATAATAATCATTGATTGCCTTCTTTCTACTGGGATGCGGCCTCTGGCATGTGGTATCGCTGGGGACACTCTAGGGAAGGGGTTTTGGAGAGGGCTCGGTCAGTGAGGATTGGAGGCTCCGAGAGCCTCCCCGTCTCCCCAGGCTCACCTCCGTGGTGGCAGCTCCGACCAGTCCCTGACGACACCTAATCGGGTGGGCGTGGCAGTGTGAAAATGAAACTTGATTCACACGCACTGGTCATGGCCAGATTTGTCCCGCAGCACAAAGTTTTTTGACACCTGCTCCAAAGTAGCATGCTCTGGGGCTGCAGCCACTGACTTCTGAGAATACAGGCCTGTCTGGGAGAAGAGTCCCCTGAGATGTGTCCATTGCACCACAGTCTGGTGGCTTCACAAGAACATTATTTTCCTGCAAATTTTTCCTACCAAGAGTATAGGGTTAAAACCTCCATTACCCGTGGCCTCTTGTCCTTGGGCACCTCCACACGGAACTAACTGCACAGACCTGGTCTCTACACCCCGGGAGCTTGGCTCAGCTTCTGCTCAGAAAGTCAGAAATCATTGTGTTCACCTGAGCTGCTCTCATTTGGGACAGTCAAGGAAATACTGCTGTGCCACAGACCTTGTGGTTGGAAAGATGATTCCTACTTTCTTCCATAGCTGGCTCTTCCCTGAACATTTCATCACCACTGTGCTGCAGGGTGGGGGGTGGGGTGAAGGGTGAGGAGGGAGAACCCAGAAAATGCTGGAGGAGGTGAGTGGGGCAGGACGGAAGTCCCTTTCTTTTCCTGTTCACCTGCCACATGCCAGGCTTTGAGCTCCGTGTCTCGTGGACACCAGATCTAGTTAGTCTTCTCTGCCCCCTTACAAGGTAGATCACCCTTGCCATCTGACAGGTGGAGCAGCAGAGATCCAGGTAGGTTAGTAACTGCCCGGAGGAGTGGGAGGCGGGGCTAGATTTAGCCTGCTTCTATCTGATCCTCCTGCTGCACCCCACTGCCAGCAGGCTCTGCAAAGCTCATCGCCATGCATTTCCCAGCTCCATGCACACGCTCTTCCTCCAGGGCACACGTGAGATGTGAGACATGAGACGTGGAATGGTAGGGTTGGGAAAGGAGGGCCAGAAAAAAAGGAATCCAAATCTGAGTTCTGCTCCTAAATTGCCGCTTGACCTTGGGCAAGATGTGGACGCTTGCTGGGCCTCAGTTTCCTCATCTGTGCACTGAGATCGTCTTGACAGCACCTTCCAGCTCTGTGATTCTCAGAGCTTTTCTGCAGATAGCCTGTGGTGGCCAATGCATCCTGCTTCTCCCCATCTGGCTGCTCAGCAGGAGGAAGGGAGGGAGGAGGCAGCAGCAGGGAAGCAAGGTCAATCAATTCCAGCCAAGACCAAAGCCTAAGAGATAGGGCGTGGCGTGCTGAAAGATGATGGCTGGCAAAAATCATTAGACGCATCTTTCAACAATCTATATGCCGTTATCGATCTTGTTATAGATCATCTTCCATTCCTCTCCCTACCTTTTCCCCCCCCAAGATCTTCTAGATCAATACAGCAAGTGCATTGAGACTGTTGCAACACATTTAAAACCTTATAAAAGGTTATTTAGTTGCTAACAGTGCAGTGGTTTCTGCAAAGCCTGCCAAAAGGTTACAGCTTTTTGGGGATCATAAATTACAGACGACAGGAAAAAAGTAAGTGCGGTTTTCTTTATTGTCTCGATGATGGATGGACTCCTGAACAGGGCAGAAAATACATCATATCACCTTTAATGGGCGTGCATTTCTGCAGCCATAACTCACAATTTTAAAATAGAAAATGGTGAAATATGGCATTGTATATTCCACTTGTGACATATTTATGAGTCCTTGCCTTCTTATAAATACAGTGATTGCTATTTCAAAGCACCATGTCAGGTATGAGCCGAGCACAAACAGCTGGCGCGGCTGAAAAATTATAGCCAGAGTGGACGTTTTCAAAAACTCTCTCTCGCAGCAGTAAATTTACAGTGTTTGCACTAACTGTTATTAAAACCAAATCCATATCTTGGCAACAGGAATCCATTGCTCAGGAACAGCTGGAGTGACAGTGCGCCCTGACAGCTGGGGTGAGCTCTAACCTTGGCCACGGTGCACCTCCAGGAGGGAAGGCTGTGTGCCCCGGGCTGCGGCTCCCAGATCTGGAGCCTGGCCCGTCCCCGCTGGGCCGGCCTCTGTCTCCTGTCTGACCGCGGAGCCTAGGCATGTTGCTTCCCGCTCTTCTTCTCCTGGGCTGGCCAGGAGTCCTCTCCGTACAGTTTCCTGTCTAGGCCTCTGAGCCGCTCAGCCCTACTCCCTCCCAGCTCCCTTCTCTCCGCCTGGTGAGTCATTCTGGCGTCTGGAGAGGGAAGCAACAAAGCTGCAAACGGGGAGAGACCCTGTGCACAGGCCACAGAGGAAAGACAAAAGAGGGGGGGGGGCTGGCTGGTATTGGGGGCTGGCAGGGGTGAGGTGGGCGATTAGGCTGCAGGTAAAGAAAAGATGGGATATAAAAGGCCAAGTGGTCTATGCCATCATAATAATTTTCAGTCCAATCATGGAAATATAACAAATGAATAAGACATCGTTTTGACTCTCAAGAAGCTCATAATCTATAGATAACTTAAGACTCAGCTAATATTTTTGTTTTGTGCTTTCTAAATTCTTTCCTTCTCTGATATTTTATTTGGCTGTTTCAATGACTAAAGAAAACATACGGTAGCTTAGATGAAACTCCAGATATTATGTGGAATGAAAGGAGACCAAAGAATACACAGTTAGGGTGCAACTTATATGGAGTTTAAAAGCAGGTAATACTGAACTATGGGCAAAGAGGGCAGAGTAGTGTTAACATTCTGGGGGGTGGGTTGCGTACATGAGAAGGGGCACGAGGGCGTCCTGGAAGGTGCTGGAGAGGAATGGTTCTGGATCCTGAGTTGAGTAGAGGTTGCACAGGGTACACATAATTGAAACCCATTGCTCTGCAAACTTAAGACGAGTCCACTTTACAAACTGTGTTTGTTATGCCTCAACTCCCCTCTCTCCCCCACCCCCAAGCGGGCACTGGTAGCGCTGCTTTATAGGTGGGTGGGGAGACTGGCACTCGCCCAGGGATGCACGGGCGGTCTCAGAGGAAGCTGCAGCTCTACTCTCAGGCCAACACCATTTACTTCAATGACATTCTCGCATTATAGGTGAACGCAGGTTGGGCCTGCTCATCCAATGGTGGCCCCTCAGGCTAAGACAGCTGTGTTTCAGCCTCTTCCTCAACAGCTGCAACAGCTTCCCCTGCTTTTGCCCTGCAAACACACCATCCCTGGGAACCTGGGTGTGAGGAGCAGAGAGGATCTGCTGTGGACCACATGGGTGGATAGGGAGGGTCCCACAGGGGCCCTCCACCTCTGCTGTGAACCTGGGGTCCCTGGAGAATGAGGTTTGAAAGCAGATGGCCCAGTGACTTCTGACTCTGGCTTGACAATCTATCCAGAACATTTCCTCTAATATCAAGGGGTAGGTGTAAAATTCACACGAAAATTTGGGACTAATATATACTCAATTGCTCATTCCTTGTTTCAACATTTGCAGAAATCCTATTCTGGAAGGAGGTGTTGACTACCCTTGTGCAGAAGGAGGGGAATTAGAGATAATAATGATGTGGTCCTCGTTTTCAGGAATTTGCTTATTTGTGCGGAGGCACTTTCTGTCTACACTGGCAGCAAAGACAGAAGAATAATGCTGGGTCATGGCGGGAGAGGACTTTACAGAGCCAGTGAGGGTGACGCTGGATCTTGTAAGATGAGTACAAGTTCACCAGGAAGAGCAGTGAGGTGAACGGAGCAGGAGGAACAGAATCTGGGGTACTAGGGGCGTGGTTTGCCAGAGGAGGGTGGCCTGTGATGACACGGAAAAGCTAAGGTGAGGCCGTCTTTTGGAAGATGCTAAATGTCACCGTGAGGAGTAAGGCTTTACTCTGTCTGAGAAAGAAGTCCTAGATGGCGTGGCCCGGGGGCTGGGTGCAGTCTGACCTGTGACCGAGCCGGCAGCCTCTGCGGCACGTGGAAGTGCGGTGTGCAGTGAGGGACGCCGGAGCTGGGGGAAGAGCTGAGTCCACCAGGACTTCTGAGCAGGAGGCACGGTGGGTGCCATTGACCTCTGAGAGGACCGCAAGCTCTGAGATCGTATAATCTTCAACAACCACCATTCAAAAAAGGTTGGGAACTATTTATAAGTCCGATCTAATATTCTTGCCCGTATGTTTTTTTTGGTGGGGGTGGGGAGAGGAGGTGCTAGTACTTTTGTGTAGGATTTTAATAGAAATATCTGTTCGATCATAAAAGAGATACATGCTTCTTATAAAAAAAACCTCAAACAGTGTGACAAGAATAAGTTAGAAATGCACTGTAGGTCCAGTTTGGCCTTGGTGCTCTGCCCACGTCTGGTTTTTGGCTTTAGCTTTGGGCTTGGCTTTTGGAAAGCCAGATGGTTGATGCCAACCAACTACAATGTCACTTCTGGCATCCTGGAACCTGTGTGTGATCAGCGATCGTGTGAATGCTTCATGTCTAATCACGGTAATGGTGGGGACGAGAACAAGGCATGGCATTCAGGTTTGGTTATAGTTAAACTTTAATTTTGAAGTAGGGGCAAGCCCTCCAGATGTAACTTGGAGTGGTAATCCCATTGGTGCTTTACCTGTTGAAATCTTATCAATCAGATGAAGGGAAACACGCATTTGTTATTGCAAGAGCTAAGTGCTGCTGTAGGTATGAGTGTGAAAGTTAATTTTACGTATAAAGATTATGGACTTTCAAACAGTCTATCAAACAAGGGAATAACTGACCCTTACTATGAATGGTAGGAGGGAATATGCTAGGTAGACCACTTTGGGAAAAATATTATGTCTTCACATCCTTTTTGGGAACCAAAAATATTATAAAAAAATCTAAAAAATAACAAGATAAAAACACAGATTAGTGCTATCGACTAAATGTTTGTATTTCTCCCCAAATTCATGTTGAAACCCTAAGCCTTGGTTTGATGGTATTTAGAGGTCAGGAATTTGGAAACCAATAAGGGCAGGTGAGGTCCTGAGTGTGGGGTCCCACGATGGGGTTAGTCGTGCCCTGGTGAAAGACCAGAGACCCCGCTCTCCTGTTCTGCTGTCTGAGGGCCTGCAAGACGACCCCGTCTGCAAACCAGGAGGAGGGTCCTCAACCAGACAGTGCATCTGCTGGCACCTTGATCTTGGACTTCCAGCCACCAGAACTGTGAGAAATAAATGTTTGCTGTTTAAATCCACGGCAATCTGTTATAACGGGCTTAGTTGACTAAGACAATTAGATTATGTCATTGAGTCTCATTTTATAGAATTATTTGTTGTAATAACATTCATGACATGGAGCAAAACAACCTTTCAAAACCGTTTTTAATTTTTAAGTGTTTAATTCTATTTAGGCCGTGGATCTTTCCAGGGAAAGCCGCATCTGAGAACCCTCCACATTTGTGAGGATGAATAAAGACAGAGTGTCGACTTGATTACCTGAGCATTTCAAAAGGAGGGAACGCTCCGAAATCGCACACGGCATCTGTGATAAATGAGGCGGATTCGACATAATAGAGAACAGGAAAGGAATGGAGAAACAAGACACTGTTGGAGAAAAATGAGACTCTTCTCAAAATGTGTGGCTTCTCGCCTCCCTCGGCCGCAAGTGACCCTCTCTTCGGTGACACAGATGCACAGCAGAGAGACCACGGAACGTCCCTTTAAGTGGACGACCCAGAAAAATTGTGTTATGCTCCCTGTCAGCCCCCCAAACTTCAATGTAGTTTTAATGTAAAATTGCAATAATTAGGTTGTAATGTAAATTATGCACACACTTTGGTTTTTTTCTCTGGCTGAATTTTAACACTTGACCATTTGGCCTTCTGGTAGAATGTACCTTTAGCTACACCAGGTCTGTCCAGAAAGTATCAAGCCATGTACCATGAAGACTAGAGACATTTATTGAAGAGGATACAAGATACAAGAAACACTTCACATGGGACAATGATGCCTCAGTCTTCTTCAAAGTAGGCACCTTGGGACCTCACACAGTTCTCCCAATCGCCATCAGCTGCCCTGTCATATTTTCCTGAATCTCATGGATGATCTGAAATCTCTTCCCTTTCAAAAGTTATTTTAGTTTTGGGAAAAGCCAGAAGTTGCAGAGTGCTGAATATAGTCTATAGGGGGCTTGAGTCACCTGGGTGATTTGATGTGTTGCCAAAAATCTCTGTATGAGATGTGATGCATGAGTAGGCATGTGGTCATGATGAAGCTGCCAATTACCAGTTGCCCACAGCTGCAGACTTCTGAATCATCCGAATAGTTTCCATAGAAGAATGTTCAAGCTTAATGTAAAACCTGATGCTGATTCATTGTTCTACTCACTCAGTCATTTTGAATGTGGTGGCCACACAGTACACATGCTCTCTCAATAGCATCTACCACCCCCGCTGACTAGTACAGTGAAGTCATCCTTGTTCACACATGTGCATCCCAGTCCACTCTCCTGGGCTGCCAGGTTACATTGATGTCATGCACACTGTTTTCGATATATTAACAGTGGTTGGACTTTTTCTGGACAGACCTCGTAAACTGAAAACCATTTCTCTCTCAACTCCCATTCTATTCTCTGTACATAACCACTGAGTCTACTGTATATTTTTTTAGACTTTTGAAATGTAGCTATAAAATATTTGTGTTTTTTTCTTGCAACAATGGGATTGTACCATAGTACTTTCCAATAATTTCCTATTTATCACTCAGTAATTTAATACAAACATCTTTCCACAAGACTATCTATTTTGTAATGACTGCTTATATTCCAATATGTGGATGTGGCATTATTTATCTAATCAATCATCAGTTGAAGAACATATAAAGAACTATTTTCAATCTTTACCCATTGTAAGAAATGCTGCAATAAACACGTTTGCACATTTTTTGTGAGTAGTAATTATTTCCTTTATATATATCTATGCATATATATAATTTTTGGTATGTCTTTCCATATTGTCTTCTAGAAATATTGTACTAATTAATATTCCCACCCACAGTGTTTATATATAAGAAGCCTGTTTCCCTCACCGACACTGAGCATCATCTGCCTGTTGAATCTTTGCCAACATGTTATGTGAAAAATGGTCTCTTGATATTTTAATATGCATCTTTTATTATTAGTGCAGGGGAACATCTCCCTATATGTTATTGCATTGATTACTTTTAATCACAGAGGAAATGATGTCATCCTAAGTGGAGGCGGAAACGCCAACATGTGGGTGTGATATTCTAGCTTTGGATGACTCCACATCCATGCAATGTGTGACCGATACTTGATATTTGTTCTACCCTTTGCCACAGTCAAATCACTCTCACTTCCTAATTTCAGTTAATCCTCACAATTGCCCCGTGAAGGATTTATTGTTATTGTTAACGTTTCCAAGTGTGGAAAGACGGGGCTCTGGGAGGTTGATTGGTCTAAGGCCTCATGGGTAAAAACACAGATCTGAGGTCTGAAGCTCAGTTTTCCGCATCCCTGTCAATCTTCATTCCACTTTACCCCATTGTGTCTGCAGCCAAAACATTTACATCCAGATTCCTGGGCTAAAAGTGCTCTAATAGTAAAAAATGCTAGATTATTTGAACACAGCGCTGTAAATACTCGATCTCATTGAGTCCTTATAACAATTCTATGAGGGAGGAGCAAATTATTCTCCACGTGTACAGAGAGGCAGCTGACCATGGTCACACAAGTAGGCTTTAACCCTGTAAGGCTCATGGGAGCCCATGCTTTTGAGACTATGCCACACAGCTTCCCATGCCAGCGAGCACCACGGCCAAACAAACAGCCTGCTCACGTGAGCTAATGAGTTCCTCAAAGTGTAGGGCATTGCAGGAGACTGTGAAATTAATTCAAGGAAGATGAAACAAAAGCAGGCTGAGAGTTAAGGAGAGTGGGTATCGTGTTTTCTCAACAAGGACACTGTGACATTTTGGGCAGGACAGTTCTTAGTGCAGGGCTGTCTCCTGCCTTGCCGGAGATTTGCATCCCTAGTGCTTACCCTCTAAAGGCCAATAGTATCTCCCAGATACTATGACCACCCAAAACCCACATCCTGAGATTCTGAATGGCCCACGAGGGGTACTACTGCCCTGGTTGGGAACCACTGGGCCAATGGGCCCTTGCTTGATTACGGTACATGTTGATCTCAGCTGTGGAATCTGTGTTGTGCCCGGTATGACTGTACTATCTCGGCCAGCCCCCCAGCACAGGGCTCGGGTGTGCGGAGTGTTCTGCACAGGTAATGAGGTATTTCTGGGCCTTCCCTTGAGGCTGATCCTCAGTAACCCCCGGAGCTCTCGATGCAGCCTCTGTCTGCAGACAGTCAATAAATGTCAATACTTGCTCTTGACAGATGTCTGGGTGTCTGCTGTGCTGTGCTGGGCTCTAGCCCACAGCAACCACTTTTCCAGGCCCAGAGTTTTCTTCCTTTTGATGGCAGAGACAGCAGCAGGAAGGGGGAAACCAGCCCCCCAGTCATGTTGCTACAGGGAAGGGCTTTCAAAGGGCTGGAACCTGAGCTCTGCGGGTTGGCTCTTCTAAAGGCCAGCCTGGCCCACTCCTCCTGGCCACGGGAGCAGGCTCTCTGGATCGGCTGGGCTCCTTCTGCCAAGGCCGTGTGTGCCCAGAGCTGCCTCGTGAGCTCATGCTGCATTCAGGAAGAGCCGGGGCCTCTGGGGCACAATCAGCAGAACTTCGGGAGCCTTGGGGAGGAAGAGGCAGTGAGTGGCTACTTGGGGTTTGGCTCCAGGCCTGCAACCTCGCCAGCCAGCCGGCTGTGCCCACCAAAGTGGCCTAGGCACTTTTCACATGCTTTTCACAGAAGTGACGGCGGAGCCGCAATATTGAAACCGTTGCCCGTCTCCAGTTTGCCCAGCGAAGAGAGGTTGTTACGGGGCAGTCAGAACACGTGTGCAAGGAACGGTCCTTCCCCAGACAGGAAGTTCTTTACGGCAGCTGGATTTGCAACACAAGGGAGTGTGTTCTTTCTGGGTTCTCCTTCCTCACTTGTGTGAACAGCAGTCTCTTTCACCCTCGTTGTTGTTGAGGGCTGGACTATGAACAAGAAAGCTCACTGTTAAAAAAAAAGCTATTGATTTTTAAATTGATCCATAACGCCATTTATTATAAATAGCTTGTAGGTCTCCCTTGTCGTCTATATGGCAGGCTTCCGCCCTGGGAGGGCGATGCTAACAGGAGGCGAGGGGTCTTTTAATCGTCTCCTGTGGTGTTACTTCTGATGCTGGGAGAAACCTGGGCAGAGACTTTTCTAGTCTGAGGCTCTTCTTAATGGGCTCCTCCTTGGGAAGCATGTGACAGGGGTCTTAGGTACTCTGGGGAGACATGGGTGATTCACGGGACCTTCCCACCCCTTCCTTGGGCAGGCTTTCATCGCGGACCTGCTGGCTGTGTGTGCTCCCTGCGCATCCTCCGGGACACGCTTTCCAATCGATTTGCTTTGTGGCTTTGCAGGAGTCAGCTCGGCAGCATGGTGGGTTCTTTGATAACTGCAGGTTTGGGCACTATGAGGGCAGCATTTCATCTAGGGCAGGAAATAACACAGGAGGTGAGGGCTGCATCCCCTGTGCTGGTTTCACTCTGTCTTCATGAACTTTGAAACGCTGCTAATGCAGACCGGGGCTGCAACCAAACTGGCTAAGCCTTCTGCAGAGGTTAAGCCTCTCACTGGACGGCTGACTGCAGGATGCTCTATACCAGGGGTGTCAGACTCATTTTCACTGGGGGCCACGTCAGCCTTGAGGTTGCCTTCAAAGGGCTGAAATAATTTTAGGACTGTATAAATGTAACTACTCCTTAACAGTTAAGGAGTTGAAATTACATTTGGCCCTTTGAAGGCAACCATGGGCCGATGTGGCCCCCCGGTGAAAATGAGTTTGACACCTCTGCTCTGTACAAATGCAGCATGTTATAGACACACAGGCGTCTCTGTAAAAATCCACAGACATTTAGTGTGGAAACTGCCAGGCTCTTGGGCTCACATATTCGTTAGCTGGGTTTCAAGGAACCCTACTGGCCTCTGGCTCCAAAGCTTCTTGAGAAGTAGGGATGACACATTTCAGGTGTCCCCATAGAGCTGGGTGTGGTTTACAGTGTGGCAGGTGGGACAAACTTGGAATTTGGATTCAACCAACCTGATGCCAGTAACAGGAGGCTGCCACTTAGTAACTCTGCAAATGGCCCGAGTTTTGACCTCCTTGTCTCTAGCTAAAAGGGGGTAATGACACTATCTTACCTGACATGACTGCTGGGGAGGCTCGGCTGAGAAATGGGAAAAGGCTTTGGCACCTGTAAAATGCTCTCCAAGCATTGTGTCTATCATTCTCTGCTCTGAGATGCTGAACTTTCAGGTCTCTTTGAACTGCGATGAATTCTGCGATGTTAAACTTTTCCCGGGACAAAGCGCTCTATTCTTCCTTCCCACGAGACACCCACGATCACAAGAGACGCATAAAATCCAGGTGCAACCCAGTGAGTTGATGCTGTCTTTTCTCAATTTAGTTCAATTTTACATTTTCTCTGTCTTTTTTTCTTTATTTTTGTTTTAAGTTGACTCAAACAGACCCTTAAGGCAACAATGGGTCTGGGAAGAGCAAGACAGCGTCCTTGCCAAAGCTGCAGTATCAGACATGAGGTCAGCAGCTCAGCAGCTGTCTAGGAAGGCTGGCGGAAGGGGGGCTGCCCCGGTTTGGTGCCTTCTTGATGAGGTGTTTGTGCAGGAATGACTTATATATGCGAGGCAGAAGCATTGAGTGTTGAGTTTGGCTAATGCTCACCGCAGAGCTGTCATTACATCAAGGTTAGCTTATGGCTCAAAAAATAATGTCTTGAATATCAATAGTTTCTTCTTCCTGTGAATTGGAGGTGAAGTTGGCCAGTCTTGCCAGGATTGGGGGTTAGGGGTGAGGCTTTGATGTATAGATGGGAGCAACAGAATACAGTAGAAAGAGTACTGGCCTTGGCATCTGGAAACCTAGATAGAGTTGGCTTACCACTTACCACCTGTGTGACTTTGGGGAAATCACTTAACCTCTCTGGTCCACAGGAGGCATATATGTACATGAAATATAATAATGTTTGGGGGGGATAATTACATGTATCCCACCGTATGGTAATTACTTTTGTAGAAATTAAATGTTTAAAAATTAATGTATAATACACATTCAGAAAACTGCCCAAGTCACAGAGGACACTTGCAAGAGTGTCCAACCTGAGGCCTGCGGGCTGCACGTGGCTCAGGATGGCTATGGATGTGGCCCAACACGAAATCATAAATTTACTTAAAGCCTTTTTTTTTTTTTTTTTTGCTCATCAGTTTTTGTTAGTGTTTGTGTATTTAATGTGTGGCCTAAGACAATTCTTCTTCTTCCATCACGGCCCAGAAATGCCAAAATGTGAGCAACTCCATAGGGAGCCCAGTCTCGTAACCACCACTCAGACGAAGACCTAGGATGTTACCAGAACCCCAGGAACTCCTCCCTGCCCTCTCCCCACTGCTCCCTGCCTCCTTTCCCGAACGACCACCCTTCTCCTCCTAACACCACAGATTAGTTTTGTCTGTTTTTGAATCATTTATATAAATCAAATCATACAATATGTACTTTTTTGTGCTTGACTTCATTTGCTTGTGAGATTCACCCATGCTGTTGCAGGCTGCTGTGGCTGATTTGTGTGCATTGCTGTATAATATTCCATGGGATGGTTCAATCCAATATCTCCATTCTCTGCTGATGGAGATTTGTGTCTTTCTAGTTTTGGGCACTTCCACATAATGTCAGTTTGCTGCATTCCTTCTTGGCATGTACCTGAGAGGAGAATTGCAGATGTAGATGGCTCAGATTTAATAGAGATTGTCAAGTAGATTTACAGAATGGGTGTATCCATTTCTACCCCCACCCAGCAGTGTGTGAGAGTTTCTGTTTCTCCCCATTCCCCCCAAACTTGGTATTGGCAATTTTTTCATTTTGCCATTCTCATGAGGTAAAGTGGTTGTCTTGTTTTGTTTTTCATTTGCATTTTTCCAATGGCTACTGAGGGTAAGCACATTTTGATATACAAAGAGAAACCCCAAACTCCTGGAATTATCTTTTGGAGGATGGGCCCCTTGTAGTACAGACTTTCCTTGCTAGGCGAGTGTTGTAGGAGCCCATCTATACCATTGTACCTACTGGCGTTGTTGTGAGAGGGTGTGTTTGGCTTAAGGGAATTTTTCTGAAGACTCAATGTGTTTGCCCACCTCATGACGGGTGATTTATGAGTGCACCTGCCCATACCACACTGAGTATTCAGCAATTTTTGACAAAATATGGATTGACCCCCATGCCCCAGCCCCCTACTCACCCGATTTTGCCCTAAGTGATTTTTTTTTGTTTCCCTGGATGAAAAAATCCTCAAAGGGAAACATTTTGCTAATGTGGAAGAGGTGAAACAAAAATCGGCAGAAGCACTAAAAGGAATCAAAATCGAAGAGTTCAAAAGCCGTTTGGAGCAGTGGGTACATGTATTGCATCAAATGGAGAGCACTTTGAAGGTAACTATATAAACATGTAGGGATAAACACACTATCTTTTATAAATAAATTCCAGGTTTTTCTGGGGTCCCCCCTTGTATTTATTAGCCATTTAAATACCCTCTTTTGTGAAGTGCTTAAGTCTTTTGGTCACTTTTCTATTACATCTTTTTTTTTTAATTTGTAAGAATTCTCACTATGTTTTCACTGCAAAACATTCTTGGATGTCTGCATTGTATGTATCTTCTCCTGCTCCGTGGCTCGCCTTCCCACTGTCTTCGTGATGCATTGTTATGAGCAGGACGGAAGCTCCTGGAAGCAGCATGTCTGTCAGGACGCCCGCGCCCCACTCCCACGATGCTCGTGGGGCACCCCTAGCTCGCCGGGACATCGGGGCCTGGCTGGTTGGAAGAACCCGCTGGAGGCTTGAGGCTCCTGACTGGAATCGGAGGCTTCATAAAGAGAACACAGGGCTTTCGGTTTCCAGGAACCATGTTATTCGTTCACCTGATTGGGAGAAGAGATGGCATTTGCTGACAGTTTCCTGAGCACTGTATTTCTAGAACCTTCATGGAGATAAAATCTCTGACTCAGTTTACAACCCTTTGTCTAGGAATTAGACACAGAGGGCTCCTTGCTGGCCCAAACTCCAGTTTAGGGACCCTTCTGTTTTCCTGTGGCCCGGCTGCATGGGCAAGGCCCAGCAGCCCTGGGCCCTGCTTCTGTCACAGTCCATTGGACCAGGTGTTGTCATGGTAGCCAGGAGTGGCTTGAGTATGGGCTGGCCAGAGAACCATCAAGGGTTTCTGTGGACTGGGACAGAATTTTCTCCTAAGCTAATGAGTCCCTTTTTGGGGAACCCAAACCAGGAACCAGAAGGATATTTCTGGGTGGTGCTGGGCACATGTGCTGGAAAGCCGTGTAAACTCTGGGTGAGGGGAGCCGTTCGGGGACTGGGTCCTTGCTGAATGTGTAAGGGACCGAGGCTCCGAGAAATCAGGCAGGAAGGAGGGGGAGGGCCTGGGGAAAGAGCAGAGAAATCATTGTGCGTAAAGACAGCGGGAGAGCAAATCCCTGTTTTCTGCCCTTCCTGAGGCCTGCTCCGACCTTTCCTCATTTCCTTGGAGACCTCTGTGTATCCTTGTGATAATACGTTTTATTCGAGCTCATTTGAATGGGCTTCTGATCTTTGCAATCAAAAGAATTTGGACTAAGATAGTCTAGATCAAAGGTAAGGAAAAAAAGAGGAAAGATTTATGACTTGTATTTCGCTCAATAAACTTTATAGAATTCTAGTAAAAAATGATTCCTCTGCAATGTAGATCACCTACCTTATCGATTAAAATCGTGTCTGGGAGAGTAACAGTGTGCTTCTCCTTGGCCGTTAAAACGTTAACGCTGGACGTGTGTGCAAGGAGGCAGCGTGGAGGCGGCTTTCTGATCCTCGTCTTGTGATTACAGCGTGGCCTTGATGCGAGCCAGGGTGGGGGAGGGACAGAGGCACCTGCGGCCTGTGGGCTGCAGACCCTCCCCTCTGGTCTAGACCGGTGTGCTTTGTGCTGCTTCACAGTTGTCGCGTTAAATAGTGGTTACAACCTCAAGGGCCGAGAGTAGGGGAATGGTTAAATAAATCAGTGGTCTCCAAATGAGGAAGTACTTACGGAGTCATTAGAGGTGATGTCATTAGAGAGGTTTTTAATGATATGGAAAATTAATTATATAATAACTTCTAACACTAAGTGGAAAACAGATGTAAAATGTTTTACACAGGTTGACCTCAACTATGTTAAAGTAAACATGTGAAACTGGTAACAATAGTTCTCTCTCTATATATGTCATATCTACAAGTTACATATATCTGTGCCTTTCTGTATTTTCTAGGATTATTTTTTGTAATCAGCAAAAACATTTAAAATTAAAAGCCAAATGAATAGGCTTGGCTGGTGTGGCTTAGTAGTTGAGTGCCAGCCTGCTAACAAAAAGGTCTCTGGTTTGATTCCGGTCAGGGCACCTGCCTGGGTTGCAGGCCAGGTCCCTGGTAGGGGGTGCGTGAGTGATAACTGATGGATATATCTCTCACTCATCAATGTTTCTCTCCCTCTCTTTCTCCCTCCCTCTCTCTCTAAAAATAAATAAATAAAATCTTTAAAAAATACAAACGAATAAGCCGTTTACTCATATTCTCAAAGTGTGACATGCATCTGTTCTGGAATTTTCCTCCAACATCTATTCCTGGTCCTCGGAGGATTTCTCCAGGTTGTGAAAGAGGGTGAGCCCCCAGCTCCGTGACTACAGAGCCAAGCTGGGATCTGGTTTATGAAAAGTGTGGGAGAAGCAAGTGGCCACAGAGTCTACAAGTGCTTTGAGATCTTGGAGAGGAAGCTTGTCTCCAGCAGCACTGGCCAGGGAGGGCATGTCTGAGGATTTTGTCCTGGAAGGGGCTGGCTTACCTTCAGGTGGGACATGGGGCAGGGTGAGGACAACAGGGACAGAGGCAGCAAGAGCTAATGGGGACTTCAGAAACCACCCAGGTGGACCCCACCGCTGTACAGATGATGACAATTACTACCTGGACTCCAATGCCTCCTGTGTACCAGGTGTGCACACAGGTGAGAAGCGCCAGGGGCCACATGGCTCATATTTCATTTAACTTTCACAACGGCCCAGTGAGGCAGGTTTTATGACCTCCATTTTGCTAATGAGAAAACTAACCAACCCCAAAACAGAGCAAGGAAACTGGCTTAGAGGGGTAAAGTGAAATTCACAGGCAAGTGGTGGCAGGTCCGGGACTCAAAACCATCCTTCCTTTTTTTTCTTTTGACCCCTGATGATAATACTCAGATAATAACCATGTATTGGGCCTTCACTGGGGGCCAGAACTTGTACTGAATGCTTGTCCTGCTTCCTCTCCTCCCATGCTCTCCTTTAATGCTGGGCAGCACGTAGCCCCTCTCACCTGTGTGCACACCTAGCACGTTGGGCCAGGAAACTGGATCTCCTCCTTCCCCCGCTCTGTCCCACCCACCCACGGGAGCGGTGTCCATAACATCTGCCATCGTCGGCAAAATACAAGTTCCCGGGCCTCGTGTCGGCCCTGTTTTCTTTCCTGCACACTTGCAAAGACCTTTGAGTCGGCAGCTCGGTTTTATAAGGTTGCTACTTCCTGCCCTTGCTTTATTACATCTGTTCTTTGGGGCATGGTGTTATAAATTGGGTATGTGATGATGTGTAATCACTAACTGAAAAGCCAATACATTTTCACTGTACCGGCAGCAAGACAAATAAAAGGCAAAATGAAAGGCTTGTGCTCTTTTGACAAAGGGAAAAGCATGCAACACACATATTGAAAGAAAAAAATTAGACTGCAAATGGAAAATGTTGTCATCTTAGGGGAGTTGTTTTCTTGGGGCCGTCTGGCTTGGGTTTCCCTCCTGGGAGTGGGGTGCCTGGTGGCTGGGAGGTAGGGAGAGTGGAGGGTGATCTTTTCTTCCTCTTGGGGACCACATTATTATTAGGTTTTGTAAACCTCAGGCTATCGCCCCAGGTGAAATAAGATATGATTCGGGCAGCCTCTGAATGAGAGCGACTGTGGTCAGAAGATACAGGACAGAGAGAGACAGTTGTGGGGGGGCAGGGGAGGGAGAGAGAGAGAGAAGCGAACATGTTTGTGTTTTGTGGGTGTGGATCATAGAGTGATTTTCCCTTAGTGGATGTTCTGCAAACCATCCTGGTTGGCACTGAGGCACGCAGTACGTAGCAATCCATATAACAAAGGTTTACTGAGGGATGATGCTCTGTCCGTCCTGATTTGCTGCTGTCGCACAGCAGGGATTGAACAGGGCGAGGGTGTGTCTGTCGAGTTTGGTGTGAGAGCTTTCGGGGAAGAAGTCCTCCTGCTCATTCATATTCAGCTCAGAGACCTTGCAGAAACAGAGTCCGCAGGGCCCTGGAGTTTTGTTTTGCTTTGCCTTTTTCTTCTCCAAAGCCCTGAGGGAAATGCAATAGAGATACGGCTTGGGGAATAGTTTTTTGAAACTGATTAAAGCAAAAGATAATAAGAATAATGTATATTGTTAGTGTATAAAGGGCAAACCAGAGAAAATAAAAGAGAAAAAGTCTTTAGGCCTGATAACTAATTATGTTCATGAAGCGAAGATGAATGTGTACAGAGATAAGGGGTCTCCCCCTTGTGAAGAGGATTCGACTATGTGAGCAGCCTGGAAATTTGGGCTTCAGTTCATCCAACACACTGATATCATAATAATAGTAACGATAACAAAAAGTAATAATACATTCATAAATCACATTTATTGATCACCTGCACACAGGGCAAAGGTGAGAACCCAGTGCGAATGCCCAGGGCCCAGTGGGCTGGAGGGGCCTGGGACTATGTTACATATCAATGCAAATCTGCCTTCTCTGGGGGCCCCCAGTTTTTTTCTGGGGAAAACCCAGCTCTCAGCTGTTTCATTTTCAAAATTATTTCATAATTTTTCTCATTTGGATTTCTTCAGAGCTCTACGAGGGAGACGGGGAAGGCATTCCTGTCATTCCAGAATTCAGTGTGGGCAAGGCCGACTCATCCACCATTGCTAATGGCGAAGCCAGGACCCGACCAAGGCCTTCCAAGGCCAGCTCCGGTCTTCTCTGAGCCATCCCGGAAGGGGCTGTGAAGGGGCTGAGACCACCTAAACCACAGAACCAGCATAGCCTAGGGCGTCTGCCAGAGCCAAGGATTGCTGCCTATTTCAGCTCTGGAACTTTGATGCTTTGACTGCATCGGCACCCAAGGGGCCCCAGATGGGAGAGCACAGGGTACCTGATGGGCTCACTAGTGAGCCCCGCTCCTGATCGGTCAGTGTGGCAGAACAAAATAAACATTCCCTGTCTGTGGTCCTTGCGTTCCTGCACAGGGCAAAACCATACCCCTTCTCTTTGGGATGCTACTTCACAGTTGGAAGTCATTTTCTAAGATGCAGAGGCTGGTTTCTTAAGTTATTTAACATAGACCTTACTCGATTGCATTAAAACCACATGTTGTATGTATCAGTGTGCTATTTTAATTTTTATTGACTCGCTCTACTGCTAACTCCCCAATCTGAACATACGATCTGTGAAGGCAAGACTTTGGGTCTATTTTTTTTACTTAAGATCTCAAGTGCTCAAGATGGTGCCTGACATTCATAGTGCTCAGTAATTGTCTTTTTGCTTGAATGACTAAATGCTAAAATAAGGAGAAAAGAGCAGAGGCTGACAATCTTAAAGAATATGTTTGTGTCCAATGAAGGTAAAGAGGTGTCACTTTTCGATGTCCAGCTGGTACTTCAAACAGAGAAGGGAAACGACAGAACTGAGCTGCCCCATGGTCCAGGGGACGCGAAGCACACGGAATCCCGAGGTGCCCATCCCCACCTCAGATCCTGCCTTTGTAAAAAATATCAATTCTTTAGCAGTGATAGGAAATAAGCAAGAAAACGTTTGTTAATTTTTTCTGGAGTTGAGTTTTAGAGTGAATTATTGATTGACTGGTCCATAAAAATAATAAATCAATAGTTGAGAGTGAAAGTTGTTGTTAAAAGGCAAGAGGTCAAATGATGACATAATAAAGATGATGGATGAAATCAGGAGTCATCACACGATGGCCCTGGGGCCAAATTCTGCCTGGCACCTGTTTTCATAAATAAAGTTTTATTGGAACGCAGCCAGGCCCATCCATTACTGTTGTCTATGGCTGATTTCATGGTGTAACAATAGAGTTGAGTAGTGTGTGACAGAGCCCGTAAGGTCCACTGAGCCGACAACATTTACAATCTGGCCTTTTACAGAAAATGTTTGCTGACCTCTGGATGAAAGGATGGTCTATCATGTTAAAGCCCAAAGAATCAAGCTGACAATGAAGTGAAAGCTGAAACAATGATGTGTTTCTTGCTGATAAGCCCTACATTGGAGACTTAGCTTCTGCAAAGCGTTGTTGTTCATCACAGAAAATTAATGTTGTTCATTTGAATTGTATTGGTTTGGTAGTTTTAATTGCATTTCTCCTACACATTTGTTCTTATTTTATATTTGCATAAGAGCTAGAAGTGTAAAGATTTATACCCAGGTTAGTGTTTGTTATGTATTAAAACAACTTACACCAACCCCATAGGGAATGGTGAGATGTTTCTTCTTTTAAATGTGTTCTCATCCATTACCACTTAAGCTTGACAATTAGTAATCTAAAGGTATCTGGTAGGAGCGTGTGTCTAGTTGTTTGCTAAGTTATACTATGGTCACTGTTAATTGTCCTCGCATTTGGGCGTGAGAACAACACTACTAAAATTTCTCTTCTTTCCAGTTTGATTCATTAAGTGTTTGCCTTATTACTTGGAGAGTTCAAGAGAGAAGAAACTTATTGGGAGGTAATTACTTGAGTCCTGCTTCTTTGTCCCATTACAGTTCAGGGACGACCGTTTTGTACCATTACACCTCATCTTCTCAAAAATGGAGGCATGTTTTCACGGCTGTGGCTTTGAAAGTCTGTCCTATCTCCCGAGTCAGACTCCTTGAGCCCAGCGGGCCTGTGCTTGGGGGCCTGGGGGCCTGAAGCCATTTCCTGTTACTTGTTCTTTGGAGTAGGACTGCCGGTAAATCCCCAGAGACTGAATCTGACAAGCAGTCACTGTCTGACATAAACGTGCATGTTGCTCATAGAATCTCTGTATGTCACAGGATCACAATATTTTAGAGCCAGAGGAAAGACTGAAGTTCAAAGAAGTCAAGACTTTTGCCCAAGATCACAGAGTAAGAGGCAGAATCAGGACTGTGTTAGCTGCATTAAGGAAACAAAAGCCAACAAAACGAAACAAAGCAAACCAGAAAACCCCCCAATGAAACAGAACAGCTCGAGCTTTCCTAGCTCTGAAGTGAGAAGTGTAAAAACACCAGCACTGTAGAGCTAAAGATTTTGTTCATGGCATTAACTCTGAAACGTCATCTATTTTTATTTTCAGCAACACTCTTTGATTTTGTCCTGAGTTGATTTTTATGGCTGATGTTATAGGACATGTTGTACCTTCTCTTTGTTTTCTAGCCTTATAGCAGCCTTTGATGGTGAAAAATCTAATTTTGACCTCCAGTTGGTAGAATGCAAATATTCTTGTAAGGATACAAGGCCTTATACCTTCTGGGCCTCCAATCTGAAAACAAGCTCGGCTTCTTAAGCTTGCCATGGTCCCTGAACCAGCACCAGAGTGAGCTTTTGAAACACAAATCTGCTCATGTTTCTCCTGCTTGAGCCTTGCAGTAGCTTCATGATGGAAAAAAGCTCCTCAACATGCAGAGCCTCCCACCTCTGGCTTCTTCCAACAGCGCCTTCCCTGCCCCCCACCCCTACCCCTTCCTCTCCAGCCCCGCTGGCTCCCTTTAGGCCCTGGTCCCCACTCTGCAGCTGTCCTTTGGCCTGGTGACATCATCTCATCCTTGAGCTGTCAGTTCAGTTGTCACTTCCTCAGGGGAAGTTCATCCGCCCTCCCTGACCCAGGCAGCTCCCCCTTAATGTGGGGACAGCACCACACATGTCCCTTGGAACACAGATCGCTATTGCAATTTTTCATTCGTTTGTGTCAAGCCCTGAGCTTGATGGCGAGCTCTGTGAGGCAGAAATAGTGTCTTATTCTCTACTGTATTCTCAACCCAGTGCCTGGCACCTAACAGATACTCCAGAAATGCTTGCTGACCCCTGAATGAATGAACAAGTAAGTGGATGAAGTTCTGGCCCAACGTGGGGGGAAGAATCTTAGCACAGTTGCCAGCAGAATGTATTGAGAAGAGAATCCAAATTGGAATCACTAAGACCTTGCTTCAAATTTCTGGGCAAGGGGACCTCTTGGAGCCTCAGTGAATTCATTTGAAAAGAGGCCTAAACAAGGATCCCCAGCATACAGGTGACTTCAAAGGCAAAGCAGACAACCGTGGAAACCCCAGGTGTCAGACAGAGACACAGACATGGCCAGCAAGGCCCTTTTCCATGTCCCATAGTAGCTCAGTCAACTTCAGACTCCCCGTGCCCCAGGTGAACCAGCTAAGCGGGACACGCAGGGTGGGGCCAGGGGTTGGTCTGGCTCCTGGCGGCGGGCTTCCCATGCCTGGGCTCAGAGAGCAGCCAGGGGCCCGGACCCTGCGAGGAAGTGAGCTGAACCTGGGAGGCAGGGGTTAAGCGGCAGCTACTTAAGATGGGCCCATCCAGGGGTGTACCCGTTCATCATGATAAATGTCATAGTAAAATCAATTCTCTGTGTACTTTTGGGAATTACAACCATCATTTTGGTGTGATTTATTTGGTGTATAACATGAACATGGCCATTTGTTTCATCATTCTGAAAGTTCATCTAAAATTGCTTCGAGTTTCTGGTTTTCGGGAGTGACATGTCCAATTGTTATCGTCTCCCCTATGAAATATGGATCGAGGGATACACGGCTGCCGGCCTTGTTTTCTCCCTGGTTACCTGCGTTAGGTGGCAGGGGAAGTTTTATTGCTTTGATTTCCCTTCCCCTCTCACCGCCCTCCCCAATCTGGATCCATCTTTAGACCAATACAGGGTTGAACCCAGGGCGTTCCTCCCTGCCAGCCCTTGGGAAGTTCTCTCTCCCGCAAAGAAGAGACATCATCTCTGAAGTGTACTGGGCTCTCCACCCGCTCCTGCAGTCTTCAAGGGGGCGGGGGCTGCTCACGTCCCTTCCACCCAACCACAGTCTTGATCCTGGCCTTGAAGCCCATTGGCACCTGGCTGTGGCAGTTAACGACTACCCTTGGGTCCTGGGTCAAAACAGAGTCTTTTGAGAATTGTCCCACCTCTTAACTGGCTGTATAACTTTGGGCCATTGCCCGAATTTCTCTGAGTTTTCTTATGTACAACATGGCGGTGAGAATAAGGCGAGGGTTACGTGAGCTCATAGCCTTAGCATGTGTCTAGTACTGGGCTAGGATGCAGTAAATACAACCTGTTGCCATCACCATCACCCTCGGTTTCTACTGTGAGACGAGCTGTGTGACTGGGGCCTCGCTTTGCACCGATTGGACAAGGGCCTCCTGAGGTGAGTTGGAGGCCTGCGAGAATACGGGAAATGCAGTATGTGGGGCAAATGACAAAACGGCCCTGTGGGAGACAAGGCGTGCTATTGAAGTTCTGGGTGTTACTGCATCTCCTGTCTCTGCTTTGCTGATGGGCGTGCTTGTTGTCTAGGCTCTTCGGGGCAGACTTCGTGAGCACCCTGGGACACAGGGTGCAAGTGAGGCCGAGAGACTGCCAGTCCTCCCATCTGGCAGTGCCATCTTTGGGGAAGCCTGTGGTTTATTCCTGACTTCTTTTTATAATAATAACACCACCCACATGTATCACATGCGCAGACCCCAAAAAAATCAGTGTCGGATTTTTTCCCCCTAAGACACACATTCCAAGTTCTTCAAACGGAGCAGCTATCTTTGTACACATTCCTCCCAAATTTTAGGTCAATGCCTGGCGCACCCAGGGCCATGATGCATGTTGTCATCAGGAATAGTCTGTCATAACTCCTTTTCTACAGAGTCTCGCATTCGCTGTTCTTTCGCTGGGAAATGGTGCTGTCCTCATTGCTTCACATCACACCTTCTAATTCTTCAGAGTTCAAATGCCACCTCCTCCAAGAAGCCCTCCCTCATTCTCCGGTGAGTTATGGACTCTCCCTTCCTTTTGCTCCCAGGACTCTTTATCAGCACCTCTGTTTTGGCATCTATCACTTACCCCTTTGTAGCAAGGATCTTTATCTACACAGTTATATTTCAGTTCCTTTTAGGTGGGCCTCTGTCTTTTTCCTCTGATCTCTAGCTCAGTGTGTGGCACAAATAGACACTCGATGCATCTTCCTCGACTGTGAAATGACTAGAAGGAAAGATACCATGCACTGTTGTTTCTGAAGAGCCTGTGTGGGACCTGGCATTCACAGACTTACCTGCCACTCTCTCCCACTTAGAAACCTTTGGTTTGTCTTTGGGTGATAATTTCTGCTTGGGGAAGCCTTTGGTTCCAATCTCTCTTGTTCTCATCAAGACAGGCACTATCTCCAAGTTCCACAATGGAGACTTGTGCACTTTCTGTGGGTGGCAAGAGAAGGATGCCCTAGTGAAGATTTAAAGACCCGGAAACTGAATGGGGAGAGGCCAAGGGGAGAAGGTGCGCCTGAGGGAAGGGGCAGGGACAAGCTGGCCCTGGGGGCCCAACGACGAGGACAGTAGATTTGCCCTCCTACACCGAGTCCGGGCTTTGTTCACGGTAGTAGGAAGCAGGAGAACATTTCCAGGAGCTACAGCACTAGCATCAATGGCTGGCCACCGCCTGCCCCCCTTGAGCTCAGAGAGAGCCCACCTTCCCAACGGCAAGGTAGCAGGGCCTTCTTAAGATAAGCGTGTCTTCCCCTCTCCCCTCTTCCTCTTGCTCCAGAGTGAGGGAGAGGAGAGTCCTCCCACTTACTCCAATTATGTGGATGACTGGGGAGAGCTTCAGCACAAGTAATAGAGTCACCTGCTTGGACCAGAGGGAGGCCAGTCCCCCTTCCTTCCTACCCTTCCCTCAAGTTGCTTAAATGGGCACCATTGACCTTCGAAAGGCATGCCACTAATGCAGGTGTTAACCTTAATGCCACTGACTAGGGCCTGTCATTAGCACTCATGCCTGCGACAGGTGTTTGTTCTGGCTCTGGCAGGAAGGTCGGCACCTTGGAGCTGCTCAGTTTCCCAATCTAAAGTTGACACTTGGGGGTTGGCAAATGGCCAGGCTCAAGTTGGCTGCGGAGTCACCTCAGTGGAGGGCTGGATGGGTTGGGGACAGGGAAGGCTTTGGGAGTGCTCAGAGCCAGGAAAGGGGTTTAAGGTCCTATGCCTTTCTTAGTTCCCAGAAGGCTCCTTTCTCTCCCTTCTCCTCCACCTCGGCCCTCCCCTAGATGGTCACAGTGGTGACCTGGCTAGGGGACAGCACCCGGACAAGCCCAGGACAGTCTTGCTGCCTGCCTCAGCCCAGGAACTCCGGAAGGCCACTGGACTCCCGTCTGGCAGTTCTGCTCTTTGGAGATGGGCCTTGGCCAGGCAGGGAGGTCCCCAGGGGCAGCGAGGCTTTGATTTCAGCACCAATAGGGGCCAGGTCTCATAGGTGCCGCTCTGGGTTTGGGCCTTGCCATCCTGGGGACCTTGACTGGACAATGGGGGCAAAGCCCAGAGGGCACCGTGGATCTTCGAGTCAACCGGTGGCAAAGGGCAAACCAGGGGAAAGGGCATGCAGCGCAATCCACTGACACTGGTATTAGAGAGAAAGGAAATTCTGGAGTTCAATTAATTATTTCTCAACTTTTTACTCCCCATTCTGTTCATAAGCAGTTACCCTAAGTCATTTCTGTCACAGCAGCTGTGGCTTGGATTCCTTGTACCTAATTTGTCTTTTCCTCTTGGGGTTAATAGTAACAATAGTAATCAGAGTGACAACAACTTCCAGCACCAGCGGCATTTATTACACGTTCATTGCACACCAGGGATTTTGCACACACTCTGCCACTTAATTACTATAACAGTACTATGACGTTGGTGCTGTCACCCACGCTTCATTGACTCGGAAGCTGGAACGCCAGAGAGGATGTGTGCCCGACCTGCTCACGGGGGAGCCCGGGTTCAAACCCAGGTCCCAAGTACTGCTGGTGCACTTAGCCACACCCCTTTGCTGCTCCTGTTGAGTGTGTCAGTCACTCTGTGCTTTGGGTCAGGTGACCCTGCCAAGCTCCAGAGAACTGAGGCCCAGAAAGGTGAAGCATTTCCCCTTGAGGCCCACAGCTAACCTGGGACAGAGCTGGGATTCATCTTTACCCAGCCGAGGGATGATGGGTTGTGCCCAGCATTGCGCTAGGTTCTTTAGGGGGTTCCAAAAAGAATACCATGGGCCCTGCGTATCCATGGGTTTTGTGTCTGTGGAATCAGCCAACCATGGATGGCAAACAGTATCTCTGCTCCATTGTTGGGGATGTGTGGATTTGGAGGGCTCACTGTGTGCGTTGGTTTATGCCAATTTTTAAAAAGATTTTATTTATTTATTTTTAGAGAGGGAAGGGAAGGAGGGGGAGAGAGAGGGGGAGGAGAGAGAGAGAGAGAGAGATCAATGTGTGGTTGCTGGGGGTCATGGCCTGCAACCCAGGCATGTACCCTGGCTGGAAATCGAACCTGCGACACTTTGGTTCACAGCCCGCGCCCAATTCACTGAGCTACGCCAGCCAGGGCTATGCCAATTTTATATAAGGAATTTGAGCAATCTCAGATCTGGGTATCTGCTAGGCATACTGGGACCAATCTCCTTTGAATACAGAAGAATGATGGTATGTCCAATACTCTATGAGCTGTCATTTGCTGGAAAAATCAAACTCTGTTCCTAGGTAACTTTGATCTTTTACTCTGTGTCAGGCACGTGTTTTACATTTAACTCTCATAACTGTGACATATGTACTGTGATTATCCCCCTTTTACAGCAAAGAGAGCAAAGCTCAGAGAGGTAAAGCAACTTTTCCAGGGCCACGCAGCTAGAAAAGGGGGGGTGGGACGCACACCCACGTCTGGCTGACTGTAGAGCCTCGCGCTCACACCTCCGACACAGAGACCCGTGCCTGCCCAGCTCGGATGACCTGACTGACGGGATGTTGGAGGAAGGGGAAATATGTATGTGTGGGGGTGCTGGGCAGGGCAGCTCCTCAACAGACCCTCAGCAGGGCTGTGACTTGAGCTGGGCTTTTGTTTCAAAAGGAGAGAGTCTGGGGTGGTGGCCTAGGTGGAAAGAACATCCCAAATAAAGTGTGGGAATGAAAAAGGGTAAAATGGGTGGCATGTGCTTGCTTGATGTGGAGGGGCCGTTTTCTATCTGACTGTAGCTGCTTGATCCTTAGCTCTGCAACCCTCGGGGGTGGGTACCAAGCGTTCTTTGGAGCAGCTAAGAAACTTTGCCGATGAAGAGATATGAGCGTTTGTATGTTGTGGGAGTGCGTGGCAGAGTGGAAAAGCATTCGGTTTGGAACTGGGTTTAAGTCTAACACTGTCTTTGGGAGACTTTTAGGTACACTGAGCTCAGTTTTACCATCTGTAGAAACTTGATAGTAATAATAATAATAATAATAATTAGCATATCCACTTGATGATGTTATTTTTGATATTCAAATGAGATGAGGTTCAAGTAGAAAGCACCAAGTTGAAATGTGCCCTCTGTTATGATTATTAATTAAAGGTGAATGTGAGTGAGCAGGCTGTGCAGCTATGTGTGCATTTGAACGGTTATGATTAGGTTTTTGTCTTTAACCATAGATGTGACAATTGACACCTACACATATGGTGTGTGCGCGTGTGTGTCCCCTGGTCTCAGGGGAACCATTACCTATTGACAGGCCCCAGGAGAGACCACCCTTCGCTGTGTGACGCTGCATGCCAGGCACAGCGGCTCCCGCTCACTGTCCTGTGGCTGCCCAGGAGCCCTGGGTGTCCGCTGCCGTGCTAACCACTTTAACCTGCAGCACAGCCTGGAGCTGGGGCTGAACTGAGGTGTGCTGACCCTGCAGCTGCTGCCGCTCCTTCCAGAAAGCAGGAGGGGCCCCTTGAAATGTAGCAGAGGCAGCTGGTGCCCTGGAGCAGCCCCTGCCAGGCAGACACCTTCTTCCTGGGGTAGCCTCGAACTACTATCTCCTAGCACTTTGCACCGGCCAGTTTTCCAGGGAGCTTCCTTTGCTCTCCCTGGATGCTATGGGCACCTCCCAGCTCGCACCTGAGACTGAGCCCACCCAGGCTCCTGAATGCTTAGCCAGGTCTCCTGGCCTTTTGGAGTCTCTTTTGTTGACTCTGTCCTCTGAACCGCAACCCTATTCTCAAGACATCTTTTCTGAGACTTACCCTCTGGCCTGCTCCCAGATGACAGGGAAGCAGTCGTGTGGCTGGATCCGAGGCCTGGAGCTCCACTGGGAGAGGAAGGCAGCAGGGGTGTGGCAGGATACTTAGAAGCCCCTGCAGGATTCATTCCTCTGTTAGCTGCCGTGTGGTTGGTTCTGGGTCCTGCTAGACTTGTGTCACACGCTTCTCTGCAGAAGGCCAAGATGTCCCAGAGAGGCGTTAAGGCAGGCATTGAGGACCCCAGGGTGAGCCACGAACCTGGGAAGCTTGTAGAAGTTTGACGGTCACTTCCTACCTGATGTTGACATCCGGAGGGTCACACACTCCACACTGGTCAGCGTGCCTCCTTACCTACCCATCAGGCCTGATAGGACATCCACGACACGCCCAAAGGTAGCACTGCATATATATTGGTGTATAACTTGGAAGTACGGTATAACTAATTTTCCCTAATTGTAAAATAATGTATAACTATTGTAAGAAATTACAAAATGTGCATATGTATAAAGAAGAAATAAAAGTAGCCCATCAGCTTACTACTGAAACAGATTCACTTATTATTTCTTTCCCTGGTCCCTCTCTCTCTGACTAATACGCACATATGGCCCACACGGCTGTGTGTGTATAATGCGTATGTACATGTATTGAACACACTTCTGTTTTCCCCAAACCAGAGGAGTGCAAACCAGGGGCCTTGGAGCTACTCTGGACGGTTTTCCCCCCCTGCCCCACCCCACCCCACCCCCACTGCTTATCGCCCTCTCCTATCACAGAGTCCTACAAATTATGCCTCTGTCATTGTATCCTAGTCCACTGCTCTCTAAGTTCCACCCTGTCCCACCTGAGATACGGCCTTGGCTCCTAACTGGTCGCAACTTCCTCTCCCCTCAATTCCAGCACAGTCGCCAAGTTCTTTGGTGCGGGCTGCCGGCCTCTGCCTCTCACTGGCTGCACAACCTGGGCATGTCGCTTCACTTCCTCAGCCTCGGTTTCCCTATCTCATGTCCCCGTCAACTGGAACACGTTTTCTGTTCACCTCTTCTACCCACAAACTTAATGCCTCTTCTATCTGAACTAAATACTTACCGTGCTCTGTGGTCGTGCGTTTGTGGTTTGAAGCATGACAGCAAAACTAGCACACATTTCTTTCTTCTTCTTCATAATTTCACAAATAAAATATTGGTTCTTACCATAGATCTTACCAGTCTCAGCAAATTATTTTTTTTTCTCTCCTTATCAACTTGAGAACTTTCACCTTTTCACTTAAGGAAGCCCTGTACAGCTTCCCTTGGGCGTGTCCGAGTTGCCAGCATCACTTGGGCCCCTGTGAAGGAAATGAAAAGGGTCTTGAGCACAAGCACCACAATACGGTGACAGTGGGTCTAGTCCCTGGGATGGCTACTGGGTGGCAAACAGGCGCGGAGAGTGTACAGTGTGGGGAGGCTGCAGAAAGGGGTGAGTCACGTCTTGGGCAAGACACAGAGGGATGGAGTGAGATTGTATCACGTCACTAAGGATGGCATGCAGTTGAAAATTTAAATTGTTTGTTTCTGGAATTTCCTATTTAATATCTCCGACCATAGTTAGACCCCCGCGGGCAACTAAAACGGCAGAAAGCGACATTGCCAAGGAGGCCACCGCCGTCTTGTCTCCGCTCTGCTTGAGACTCCCTCCCCTCCCCATCCGCTCACTTGCAACGTGCTGATTATCCATGTGCTTTGTTCCCGTGCTTTCTGTTATAAATAACAGAAAGATGTCTTTGCACATAAATCTTTAGGCAGGCCTCTGTTACGTCCTTAAAATAAATCCTTAGAACTGAAATTTCTAGGTCAAAGATTATGAACATTTTTAAAGCTGTTGATGAATGTCACCAGCTCACTTTCTGGAAAATAAACACGTACTCCTTAGTCTTCTGGCCACACGTCCCTTCTCGGGCTTCTGCAGCACGCTGTTTGACGCTTCCATGGAGAGCCAATGACGTCTCCTTCACATCGGAGTTACTCGTTACTCTGCCCCCTGAACTGGACTGTGAGCTGCTTGGGGGTGGGGGCTGCACAGTCCACGGCGGGTGCCCGTGAACGTCTGCTGGGTTGGACTGACTTGAACGTAAGAGTTGCTGACGGTCCCGTGCCACAGTGGGATGGAAACCAGGAATGCCGATGTTTGGTAATCAATCAGTAGGTCCCAAAATGTTTAAAGAGAGGGAAAATCCAACGCTCTCTACCCGCCACCCTACCCCAGTCTAAGAGAAGATCCCAGTGGAAAAGTTGGGTTTCTTATTCCCTAAGTAGAGCAATGGCAATAGCTGCATGAACAGAGGTTGAGGCGGACCCTGGGGATGGAGAAACCCAGGTTCTTCAAATGCTGGTTCCTTTGTGGGGGTGGGGTGGTGGGCGGAGCTCCCAGGACCTCACTATTCCCCGTGTGAAGCTAACATTTTCCCTTTGCCTCTCCCGTGTCCTGCCTCTCAGTGACCGGCAGAAGAAGCCGGAGCAGGTGGGTCCCCTTACTGGTTTCACAGGGGGTGTCCTGTTCTCCCGCACACCCCAGGGCCATCAGCCCTCCTGCTGCAAGGGCCCCTCAGAGCACATGGTGGCTGCGTCCTGCTGGGCCCCGCTGGGCCCTCTGGCTCCTGCTCCTCTGTGGGGATGGCTTCCTGGCCACTGAACACTCAGGACCTTCAGCGCAGCCTTTCTGAAAACCCTGGGAAGAAGTCTCCATGTCCCCTCATGGCCCTTTGGCCTCCGAGGCCATCCTGTGTTTCCCAACTCAGAAGGCACTTCTACCCCAGAGGGAAGCCCTTAAGGCTGCAGCCAGGATGCTGGGTTTGGAAAAGCTGTGGAGCTGCACCCGCCTGGCCTCTCGTGGCCCATCCGGGCTCCCTGTGGCCTTCGTATGTGACACACGCTTTCTCGCTGTTCTAAGCGTGGTACAAAGAGTCATTGCATCATCCCCCAAACCGTACGAGCTAGGTGTTGTTATCCTCATTTTACAGACAGGGAAGCTGAAACTCAGACAGGCCACAAGCTAGGGTGGGGCTGAGCCGGGAACTGACCCAGGCAGTCTGCTCTCTGAGAGGGGCTGAAGGCCGCTTCGGGTCCCTGGGTCCTGGGTAGGCTCCGTGAGCCCATGGGTGTGCATGTGGGTGTGTACGTGTGTGTGCATGCACGTGTGTGTGTGTGTGTGAGAAAGAGAGAGAGAGAAGCTTTGTTCAGCCTGATGCGAGGCTCTCATACACCAGCGGGGCAGTGTGGTCTGGTCACACAGTGCAAAACGGAAAGGGCTCAGCACTGAGCCAGACCCGAGTTTGTGTGACTTGAGCCACGCTGCTTGATTCCTCTTGGTCTGGAGTTCCTCATCTGCAAGTGTCTGCCTCATAGTCTTGTTGTAGAGATTACGTGTGCTCGTGTGGGTCAGTGATTTTCAACCTTCTTCATCCGAGGCACACCTAAATTAATTACTAAACGTCTGCGGCACAGCACAAAATAAATTTTATTTTTGTCCATTTGACAAAAAAGGTATAATTTTCATTCATTTACACCAGATGGCTATCGTTGTATTGGCTGTTGTCATTTTTTTATTTGACAAGCAAAGGGAAAAGAGGCCAGTGCCCCTGACTCAATAGTCAGGTGTTGTATGCTTTAAAAATTCTTACAGTGCATGGCATGAAAATCGCTGATTTAGGTCAATGGCTAAGGACAGTGTCTAGCACATGGTAGTCTCTGCTAGAAATATTATCTTCACCGTCTCGATCATTCCGGGCAAGCTGAGAGGGAGAGGGAGTGTGCCCTCTGTTCCAATTTCCAGAATCTTCTTTCTCCCCAAGCACCCTGTCCTGTCACTTACTCTCCAAAAAGCATCTGTTTCATTTGCACCAGAGTACCGCAGGCCTTAGGTTTTATCCCTTCTGTCCATTTTTGCACTGGCTAAGGGACAGAGGAAGAGGGCAAGGCTGAACCCTAAAGCACCAGACCTTAAAAAGGGCGGGAGACCTCCTGGTGCCTCCCAGATGCCCGCCACCTGTCTATTCCACCCGTGTTAAGGCAGATTCTGGGAAAGCCTCTCCCTTCCCTGTCTCTGGACTTGTGCTTGGAGGCTTTTCTCAGGGCTCAGACTCTCTTCTTTGTCCCCGGGCACCGTCCCCTTGGCTCCGGACCATGCCCTGCCTGGCCGAGCTGCCCTCGGAGCTGTCAACACTGGGTGTGCGTGCTGGTATGCCAGGCTCGGGGCTTCAGAAACGAAAGGTGCAGGGAGCAGGCAGGAATGTGCTGGGCTGGTTTGCATCACCTGCCAGCATGGACACCACCAGTAAATCACCGTGCGCAGCTGAGGGTGCCCGGAGCGGGGGTGAGAAGGGAATGTGCGGCTGGGCCGTCACGTGGCAGAGAGCAAGCCTGGGTCCCAGGACAGTAGGTGGAAGCTCCAGGCAGGCTGCTTGTAGCTCAGGGTGAAAACAAGACAAAAGAAAACAAAATATAAGTAAGAATTGTTTAATGCTGGGACGGCCTGCTGGAAGGCAGTGGGCGCCCCATCCTCACAGGCATTCCAGAAGCTGACACTCACCCTCTGGTGCTGTGGTTGGAAAGGCTCTTGTCCTGGGAAAGAGGTGGCTCCTTGAAACCCTGAGATTCCCCAAGCCCGGGACTGCACTCCTGGCCTGGGATTTTAAAACTAGAGGGTCTAGGCATGTACTTTTGTTTTATAACATGTATGCTGTCCTAACCATGTGCCAGGCTCTGTTCTAATTGTTTACACATATTAACTCATTCCATTCTCAATACTAACCCTATGAGGTAGGTACTCTTGTTTCCATTTTAGAGATGGGGAACCTGAGGCATAGATAGGGAACTTGCTCAGGAGCTTCCAGCCAGTCAGCCTGACTCCAGGCTGTTCTCCTAACTGCCCTGCCACTGACGTCCTATCTGGGGCATTTCCAGGGGGTTGCCCCCTGGAGTATCTTGGTCTGGGAATGGCTGGGGTGGGGTGAGGATCTGGTCAACTCCAACAGCAGGCAAGCAACGTACCCTGGAGGAGCAGACCTTTTGAGGAGTTCTGTTCTGCAGGCATATCAAATAACCCAAAGGATGTGGCGACAAGGTAACAACCCAGGTGACAGAGTGAGGAGATGGACCCTCCTGAAAGGCAGGAGGCTGCCAGTGATGCAGAATCTGGAAGACTGGAAGTCCAGGTAGGCAAGGGACCTCATGGATGTCTGTTACTCATCGCGGAACTCAGGACCTAGGGAGTGAGGAGGCGACTCTGCCAATCTAAAGGAACGTGGAATTTCCTGAGAAGTGGACTCAGGCCCGTGCACAGGTGAAGATGGTGGCATCAGAAGTGGTAAGCAATGTCAGGGCACTCAGGAAGAAGGACTCCATGTGGAGCCCCGGTGCTGGGATCAGCTGCCCGAGGAGAGAAGGACCGACTTCGGACCTCAGAGACCAGGGTCTGACGCCTGGATCTGCTGCTTTTCCTCCTTATGTGACCGGGACAGCTTGGTTAACCTCTCTGACCCTTGGGTTCCTTTTCTTAAAGGGTGGGTAATGATAACTATCTTGCATGATGATTGGAGGGTGAATCAAATCAAGTAACAGTTGCTTGCTTGGAGCCTTGCAAATGTCCTTGTGCTTGGAGGCCTTTCCGTGGTTCTTGTCTTGGAGGAGATTGATTCTAGAGGCCGAGAGTGGACTCTTCAGCCAGAAGGTGAGAGTGTGGATGAGGGGCTGGAGCAGATAAGGGGCAGGAGGGCTACGGAGGAAAGGGCTAGGAAGGCCAAGCCATTGGACAAACTGCCTGTCCACTCTGGTGTCAGCAATCCCCTAGCTGGGGTCATCACGATAGTCAGTGGCTTTGCAAGACCTTCCGATTAAGCCCAAGATCAGGTAACTGGGGGCTATGAAGGGGAGGCCACTGAGGCACTACCTGGGATTTCAAACTGATGCATCGAAAATCATGCCCAGGGCCAGGGAGCAGCAGGCTGGCCCCAGTCAACAAAGCTTGCTCTTGGCATTCCCTCCCCAAACCTGACCACTTCTAGCATGTTCTCTCCTGTCTTTCTCCGAGTTCCTGCAGGTACCCTCCACCCCCTCATCTGCAAAATGAGTAGATTTGGTTAAGAGGATGACTAAGGTTAATCATATAACTGCCCAATCTTTTTTTTGTTTTTAAAGATTTTATTTATTTATTTTTTAGAGAGGAGGGAGGGAGAGAGGAGGAGAAGGGAGGGAGAGAAGAGGAGAAACATCAACATGTTGTTGCCTCTTGTGCGCTCCCTACTGGGGACCTGGCCTGCAACCCAGGCCTGTGCCCTGACTGAAAGGGTCTATGGCTACCCTTTGGCTTGCAGGCTGGCATTCAACCGCTGAGCCACACCAGCCAGGGCACAACAACTGCCCAGTCTTCTTAAAGAGCAAACATTCCCATTTTCCCCTAATCTGAAAGCTTAGAAGAATCCCCTCCAAGTTAGAGGTCTATGTTTAAGGCAGCTAGACTAACTGAAAGGATCACAAATGGAGAATAATGACAGTATGAGCGGGAGCATTAGGTTGAGAGTGCTCCAGAACTGATGGGGGCGCCCCATGTTTCAGGGTTAGCATTTACAGTATTCCTATCTTGTAGATGAGGCCACCGAGGGCCAGGGGAGTTGAATGACTTGCTTGAGGGTCACACAGGTGGTTAGTGGTCAAGTCAGGCTCTTACCCAGGGCTCTCCAGGCCTGATTCTCATACAAAGTAACTATGGGAGGGTAGCGTCTGTATCTGGGCCTCAGTCTCCCCATCTTAAAATGGGTGGATTGTCCTTCTGGCCATAAACTGTTACAATCTTTTTCTTTCCCTGTCCCTGAGGGAACAGGGTTTTCCCTTGGTGCTGGCTGATGCTATCTTGGTCTCCAGGGGGTTTGGGAGTCACCCTATTTCCTCCTCTCATTGCTAATATTGCCCTCTGCCAGCCAAGGCCTGGAAGCAGGTCCTGAAGGGTGGTCTTGCCGATGGCCCTGGATTCTCTTTTCCCCACATAGGGCGTGGAACCAGCTTTTTCAGAATCGCAACATTTGGACTGTGAGGAACCGTAGAGGTCACCCTGTGTCCAAAAAGTCCTTGCTAGGTGGCCATTTAGTCCAAGCCCTGGCCTTCAGGAGGATGGACCAGATGACCTAATAAAGCTCCTAATAAAAGTGCCCGGGCAGATCACCAACCTCCTCCTCCTTTAAAGTCTCATTGAAAAAGGAATGTCCACAGCAGTCCACGGGTAACACATTACCCTGTTTCACAACCCTCCCAGCCAGGAAGCTGTTCTTAATGTTTAACTTGAATCCCGCCCGCTGTAATTTAAGGCCCTTTCCTCTTGTTGAGTGCAAATGGAGAACAGCTGCTCACGCTCATCGTCTGACATCAGCTATTTCTCAAGATGACCCTGCGAGACAGGCCAGGGTCATTAGACCCAATTTGGTGCTCAGCAAATATGTATTTATTTCTGCATGCGCGGGCTGCAGCTGCTTTGCTGGGCACGGTGAAGACCTGCAAGTTTCTTGGGGTGTCTCGTCGGCAGTTTGTCTCCTGATGTCTGTATTACCCTGCAGGTTCCAGGGGACGCCTTTCGGCGGCTTGTGGAGGCCTTGCTTCAGCCCTCCACGACAGAGGCCACTTCTTGGATGGGCGCTGTTTTATCGAGGTGGCCGACACTTTAAACTGGAGGCAACCAATCTGAGGACGCGTCTGGGTGAACCCATCTGGCTCCTCCTTGGTTACAGCCATGTTGTGGGGGTATCTTCTCAGTGGGCAAAGCTGGGGAGGTTCCCGAGGGCACGTGGCTTTCCCGCCCTCCCGGTGGAGGGGGGAGGGCTAGGATGAGGGCAAGGGGTATGGCCAGGATGGTTCCGTGACTGCAGAGAGGTGTCCTGCTCATGTCCGTTCTGAAAGGAGGCAGGGATGAAATATAATCCAGCCTTTTACCACCCCCACCATTGCCAAGAACAACAGTATCGACAACAAGAACTGGGACAACAAAAGCCAAGGGCCTGCGGGTTGAAATGTGCCCCTCTCAGTGCAAACCTTATCTGGTCACTTCCCTCTGGTTTATCTATGTTTACAGAAACATGGGAACAGGTTAGGAAGAACAGGTGAGCAAGTGTGAGGGAATTTCACAGGCCAGAGCCAGGGCCTCCACCCCTTCCCGGCTTAACTTTTGACGGGATCATCGCCTCTGTCTGAGTGGCACTGCTTGTGGTTTCAGGGGCCCTGTTCCTGCACCTGCCACACCTCTGTCCCCAAAGGGCAGGGGCTGGTCCAGAGGCTCTGCTTGACGAGAGGACTTTAAGGCCCAGCCTGTCCTTTCTCGGGGAGGCTGCATTCCCATCCATAAACCTTCCCCTCTCTAGGGCTCAGAGTCAACTGTTCCTGATGTTTATCAGAGGCCGGATCAAAGCTGTCCAGGTTGTAAATCTCTCTCTGTGGCTGGCAGGCCCCGGGGCAGCTGAAGAGGGTTGACAGCCCTTTGGGCCGCAGAGAAAAAATTTGCTCTACTCCACCCACTCCCGTGTCTGCCAAGAAGCTGTCCTCTCAGGAGCCGCGGCCGCCGTTCCATTGCTGGGAGCTGCTTCTGAAGGCTGAGACATGCTCGTTCGTGGGGGTGGGGTGAGGAGAGACAGCAGAGCCTGTGTAAGGGGAGATGCGAGTGAGGGGTGCAGCGGTGGCTGCTATATATGTGTGTGTGTGTGTGTGTGTGTGTGTGTGTGTGTGTGTGTGTCTGAGAGAGAGAGAGGTGGGGGGTGGTGGGGATGTTGTGTGCCTTCACCTGTGTGATTGTGAAATGCTTTATGGTGTCCTCACAGGTGGATGCATGGGGTGAAGGAGACAGAAACTCAGAGCTACAGGTTCTCTCAAGGGCCCTTGAACCCAGCCCCGTCAGGAGGATGAAGAACGTGCTCACATCCCACAACTTAGGCTCACTAGGGAGGCCAGACCACGCAGCCATTCTCCCAAGTCCCGGTCAAGAGCAGCCGATCCAGGCTGCAGGGACCGTCTGCCAGGCTTCAGAACTCAGAGGCAGGGCCCCTACTGCTTCAGGGAACTCCTCCCCACCGTTCCCTAGTGTCCACGGAGCCAGCACCTGTGGGTTTTTGCAGACACCTCAGGGGCTGACATCCATCAGGAATTCAAGCCTGGTGGAGAAAGTGGCAGGAAGCTGGAGGGTCTCAGAAACGGGTGGGGAGAAGCTGTTGTCTCCCTGGACAGACTCCCTCATCCTGGCGACGGCGGGCTGCAGGGGTTTCTCTCGTTGGTACAGCTGAGGCCTGGAGTGTCTCCGTTTGCCTCAGGACACACGGGAGCTCTGGGGCTGAGAGTGCAGCCCTCCAGAAAGGGGTGGAAGGACAGTTTAGGAAACTCTCACCGTTCTCTTTCCTGAAGAACCCGAAGTGCTAGTGAAGGAAGGGGCTGTAGAAGTACCTTAGCTTAACCCTTTCATGCACTCAGGAGGAAAATGGAGGCCCAGCGAAGGGAAGGGCTCACACCGGAAAAGACTTCCCCTCCACCGCACCCCGGGCAGAGAGGGATCCTGGGCCTGGGGTGGGGATCCTAGGAACTCAGGCCTGAGCTGAATCATAAAACAAATTGCCATCCATAAACTACATGTGTGCTTATATAAAACTCATAAACACACATGGCCACAATTTCAGAAAAAAATGCCTCAAAGATAAAAGCAGCCTTAAAACCTCTATAAAATGGTAGAAGTCTAATTCTTACCTCCTAGCAGCTCAGCAGGCTCACAAAGACATAGCGGCGGCTCACACGGTGACAGTTCAGCAGCTACACATGTAACGAGGAGGCAGAGGAGCAAAGGGGATGAAGACACAAGAGCTGGAGTCACAGAGCCTTGGGTTCTGTGCCAGGCTGGGCCCTTGTTAGCTGTTGACCTTGGCAAATTGCCTCACAATTTCCTCATTTGTACTTACCTCATAGATAGTTGTCCCAATGAAGTGACACCTTATCTTAGGGCAGTGCTGGGGACATAGTAAGTGCTCAATAAAAGCTCACTTTTAGAGACACCTAGGGATCTTGGTCTAAGTCACACTGGAAAGAACCTCATTCTTGGAAGACCCAAGAAGAATCCTCCTGTTTTGGATAAAATGTGGGAATGCTGGCTCTGTTGAAACCTAGGGACGGTTCCTTGGGGAGACTGAGCTTCATTACTCCAGAGTAATGAAGATTTCTCCCAAGTTCAGACATTGCCAGTGGATTGGGTGGCTTTCAGGCCTTTGTTCCATCCATAGGGGACAGGGTTCATCCCTGTTCTGAGCTTTAGGGCTTCTGAACTGTGTCCCCCCAAATTAGTATCTTGAAGTCCTAACCCCCTCCAGTACCTCAGAATGTGGCTGTATTTGGATTTAGGGTCTGTAAAGAGCTAATTAAGTTAAAATGAGATAATTAGTGTGGGTTCCAATCTGATATGACTGGTGCCCTTATAAGAAGAGGGGATTTGCACACATGCGCATGCACACATGCACACACACATGCACACGGAAGACCGTGTGAAGACACAGGGAGACGGCCATCCACAAGCCAAGGAGAGAGACCTCAGAGGAAACAACTTTGCTGGCATCTCGGCCCTAGGCTGCTTTGCTGGCAGTTTGGTCCCAGAACTGCGAGAACACACGCTGCAGTCATCAGGCCACCCCGCCTGGGGGACCTGGTTCCGGCAACAGGAGCTAGTTCAGGTCCCACTCCGCCTTTGTCCTGAGTCCTGGGCAAGCAGCCGTGGCTGCCCTCCCACGGCTCCCAGACTCCTGGTCTGCCCCAGGGGAAGGGACCAGCGACCAGGCCTCTCAGTCTTCTGTGTGTTTGAAAATCTCTTCTAGGAGAGCCTGTTAAAGATGCAGACTTCATGACCACACCTGACGTGGAGAGTCTTACCTGGTAATGTCTGGGGAGGTGCCCAGGGTGGCTTGGATGACAGGGTCCACCCGTTGAGGGGCACTGCCTTAGCCCTCAGGCACCCAGACCTTCTTTGGTGTGTCTGTATTGACGCGCTGGCAGGTGTCACTCAGTCATGGAGGAGCCTAGCTTGTAGGTGGTGCTGGAAGCTCCCAGATCTGCCTGGACGCGTGCCCGCTCCCTGCACCCCCCCACCTGTGCCGGCGGCTGGAGGCTGGCAGCCCCTGTCTGCCTTTCAGACCTGTGGTTGAGTGAGTGGAGGCAGGCTGGCCCCCAGGCCATGCTGGGCGCAGCGGTGAGTGGGGAGTTTCATGGGCTCACTGTTGGGATGGGCGTGGAGAAGTTATGAACTCCTGGGCGTCTTGCTCCTGTCAGCTTCCAGCGTGACATATGCACAAAGGTACCTTTTATAGGTGGGAAATTATAGGTGCTGCCACTTCAAAGGCCTTGGCAAGCAGAACGCTTCTTTGATAGATGACAGTATTATTAATGGTGATTTATTGCTGGGGCCATTTTGACAACAGAAATAACCAGTTTCCCCACCTTCCTGGCTTCCTCCCCCAACACCTTGCTGGTTTTTTTTTTTTTTTGGCGTGGGGGTTACTTCCCTGCTCAAGGAGGCTGGGGCATCTGTTTAACGCACACAGTGAGGTATCTGGCTTATTAACTTGTCATCATGTGTCATAAAGTTTAGTGAAATGATGGCAGATTGTAATCCTAAACAGGGCAATTATCCTATTATTAAAGCAGCTTTCTTTCTTTCTCTGTCTTTATTTTTCTTTCTCTCTCTTTCCCTCCACTCCCTTCCCTGGCTGAGTTTGTTCTTACCTCTGTCCTCCTTGCTTCATTAGTCACAAGCAGGAGTCTCCTGCTTTGCAATTATCCCAGAGTCAGCCTGGCCTCGGCTGGGCAGAGCTCGCGGGAAGGTGGGCTACAGGAGAGCCAACTACCTCGCTGCTTGCTGCAGCACCTCACCAGCCAGGTCATGGGGACCAGGGACTGTCCCAGGCCAGGCACTGCAGGGAGGCAGCAGTGAAAATCAAGGGGCGGTGGGCTAGTTCCTGCTCCCCAACCCCAGTGGCAGTGAGGTTGGAAAGAGGAGACCGAGCTAAGGCGGGTACTGTAGCTTCCATTGCCTTTGCTACACACTTGGGTTTCCTTCCAGACCTTAGCTCCCTCTGCCTTTTAGCAGCTGGCCTTTGGATTGGGGAGCAGAGGTGGAGAACTGAAAACGGAGGTGGTGGTGGGGTGGGGGTGGGGGAACGGAAGGAGAGGAATCACTCCGTCTGAGTTCGAATCCACTTGCTGACATCCCTCAGCCGCAGCCTCGGTCTCCGACTAAAAAAAGGGGTGATAATTCCTGCCTCGCCTACTTCTCACAGCTTTAGAGATGAGATGATCAAACTAGATACTGGGTACGAGAGAGGATGGTTAATGGTAAATCACTCTACAAATCTGAGGGACTATTGCAATTTCATATATGCCATTACAGAGTCTGGTTTCGTGTCTAACTGAACCTCAACTCCGGTTTTCCAGAGGGCTGCAAGTATGTCGAGATTCAGTCTTCCGTTTCTCTGTCTTCCTCAAGGTTGTGATGACCTTGGTTTCTAAATGTACTTGGGAGGCGTTGTCTGACTCATGGTCTGAACGCTGGGAATTTTCAGGCACGTTCACGACAAAGAGTTGTTGCATGTACTGAGCTGGGTTAAGAAAGCAGGCCTGAATAGGCTGAGGGCAGAACTGAGACAACTGAATCTCAGTTCGCCAGATCTTGAAAGGACATTAGAGATTGTCTAGTTTAATTATCCATTCTATGGGTTTGTAAATGGTGGCTCAAAGAGGGAGAACAACATTCCTAGGGTGAAATAGAGATGGAGTGGGGACAAGCGTTCTTGTCCTTGGCACCCAGTCTGGTGCTTTCTCCACAGGGAAAAGCACCTTAACACCCTGGACTCCAGTTCCTCCTTCTCTTCTGCTGTAAGGAGAGACTGCACCTGCCCTTTCAGGTATCCTCATTAATTAGCTCTCAGGAAAGGATGTGCTAGCAGTCACTTACACCCTAGTGTGAATTTAAGTCAATATTCTGTTCTCTCAGACTTACTTGCTTATGTAGCCTCATTTTCAGTTATGCAGAGCTGGGCTTTGTTCCCACTCAATAGTTTCTAACACTGGTGAGAAGAGAGGCAATGGGTAGGGACCCATGATTCTCATGCCCTGAAATCCTGCCAGCTGCCGACTCCACAGGGCAGCAAGGGCTGGGCACCGCTTCTAGAGTTACACGGTTCTGGACCAAGATCTATGTGTTCACAGTTTGGAGTGTGTTTGTCAGGACCTGTCAGGGAGTAAGGTTAGGTAGATGAATGGAGTCAGACAGGTTTCAAATGGAACCAGCAGACGGAGTTCAAAATGGAAAGAAGCCAGACAGAGTGAAGGTGGTCCCTGAATGCCTTGCGCCTGTTTGTTTTCTGCTTTCTCTCGCAAAGTTGGAGAACACAAGAAGGCAGACTAGTGCTGTGAACTGGAAGTTTAAAAAGCCTGGTGCAAGGAGCGTGTCTGAGCCCTTACTGTGGGCCAGGCACTGTCTTACGTGCAGGGTGGCGAGGAAAAGAGACACCGTTCAGACTCTCCGAGCTCAAGTCTAGAGACATGGCCACAAGCAAAGGAGAGGAGAGACTCTCTGGCAATCGTGCCGGGTCTCCCTGCTTTTGCCGATGAAGTGAATGAACCACAGTGCTCTCTCTGGAGGTCACCTTGAACCTTCTGTAGAGTGCAATGAGATTTAATACTGATAAAATTATTGATGGAAATGTGTTGGTCAGGCAAAGGGGGCAGAGGATTTGGTGATGATTTGAAGTATCGAGCTTAGAGAGTGAGAGAGAGAGAGAAGAGACAAAGTCAGATGCAAAAGGGAGTAGAGTAACTCTGATTTTAGACATGTAGATTGCAACGAGGCGAGGTAGCCCCATGCAAATGTCCTGCAGGCCTTAAAGAAGTGTCCTGGAGCCTGGGGCCAAGGGCAGAGTCGGCCATTTGAACCTCAGCCTAGAGGAGACAGGTGGTGCCCAAAGCCGTGAGAAGAGATATTATCTCCTCAGACAGAAGGCGAGTTGCAACACCGAGTGTCCCAGTTGGGCAAGTATAACCTGAGCTGGGGTGGCGAGTGACATTGCCCTCTCCACTCAGCTCCTTGCTCGGTGGTCATCTGAGACCTGGCTGAGGTTGGCCGGTCGCTCTGTGGGTCCTGCCGCACAGAGAGGAGTGGAGGATAAAGGACTGAGGTGGGGCTCTACCCTGGCTTCGCTGGCTGTGCGTGGTCCTGATGTGGACAGACTGGCCCAACCCCCCTGGAAGCTTTGCCAGGTCAGGGCCTCCTGCTGCCCTCTGAGTTCAGAGGAAGGAGACCGGTGGTCTCCCATCTTTACTGGCAATTCTGAGGTTCTGACCTAACATATGTCATTGACTGACTATGTGATCCTGGATAATTCATTTCATCTCATTGTGACTTGCCTGAAAAATAGGGGTCTAGCACTTGCCCCGCTGGCCCTGTTGGACTGTTGTGAAATAGTGACTAAGACGATAGGTGATGCGGGGTAGGAATTTTGTAAACTTTATGGTAATGCACCCAGGTCAGTTTCTGTGATGACGGCTCTTGTCCTGAGATTTGGGACCCTGGGAAGGCTGCTGCCTTCTCTGAGGAAGCTCTAGGGGCAAATGCTCCTGACCCGGGCTGGGAGGCATCGGAAGGCCTGCGAGGACCAGGTGCTTGGTTTGCAGGACAGGGTGGGCCCCTGTTCCCAAGCACCCAGAGGTGGGGGGGGAGAATCTCCTGCTTTAGGGGTGGGTTTGCTGAGAGCCACACCACGCTCCCCTCCGTCTGAGATGGACGCCCGGCCCCAGTTCTGTGTGAAGGTAGCCTGTCTGGCCCCGGGGCCGGCTCCTGTAGCAAGGCCTCAGAGACGTCCGACCTGAAAGGCAGCTGGCTGGCTCTGCTGGCTCTGGCTCTGACAGGTGTCTCAGCCGGAGCCTGGAGATAAGGGAGATAGGCAGGTTGGGCTCCTTTCCTCCTCGAGCTGATAATTGCTGCGCGATAGCACTCTGTAATTGCTAAATAAAACCTCTTGCCCCACCACGATAGATTTATGGCCGAAACACCTTATCTGAAACGAGAATATTTCAAGTGAGTGTACATGGGTGTGTGTGGGAGGAGAAGGGAGAAAAGCCAGTTTCATAAAAATTTTCAGAAGGGCTCAGTAGATTCCTGCCCTTCCTCCCTTCCCTGAAGTATCAGCTAGAAGTTCTTTCTAGACCTGCCAGGCCTCCTATATCTATGGATCTTCTCCAGAACAGACAGCAATGTAGACACAACATGAAATATTGGCCTGTGATGATGATGATGATGATGATAAACACTGTGGCTTGGAAAGGGACTACATTTTTGACAAGTTTAATTTAATTTAATTTAATTTAATTCAGCAAGTATTTAACAAATGCCCATTCTTGTCCAGGGCTAGGAAAGCTATTATTATTTCGAGGGGTGATGGGGAGGAGGGAAAAACATTGAGAATATAAAGGAGGATGACATAGGCTCTTTTCTCTAGAGCCTGGGTCTGTTTTGAGGGGCCAGGCTTGCACAGACTGGCTTGGTGGGAGAGGCATGGTTGCAGGAGGGGTTGGGGCAACCCCTGATCCCTACCCGGCCTCTCCCTGCGCCAGCCCCCATGAGCTGAGTGACAGCACTTCTTCAGGGTCTGATAATAAAGACCAGAGCCTTCACCCCTGGAGGTGGTGGAGCAGAAGGAAGTGCTTGCTGGGTCCCCAGGGTTGGGAACACAGCTACTTTCTCATTATACTTGTGGCGACCCCGCTGCCTTCAAAGGAGCCTGGCCCAGTTTCTCTGGAGGTTCATGGGCATCTCAGCCAGGTCTGTGCATGTGAGTACTTTTCTCTTTTTCATTTAGCTGTGCCTTTTCTGGTATCAACTCTTGGGGCTTTCCCTGAAACTCCACCTTTTTCCTCTCTCTTCTGTTATTTAACCCCGGGAAGAGGAACTGGGACTGGTGACAGCCATGGGAATGGAAGGCAGCAGATGGAGGAAGGAAGTTGAATTTATCTGAGCACTTACTTTCCTATGGCCAGTGCCAGACAAAATTTTACCTGGGAAGGAGGAATCACTGACTTAGAATCTGAAAACGTTTGCGCTGCAAAGGAAGTTAAAAACCATGTGGTCTCCTTTCCTTCTCTTTTTTGACAAGGAAACGACTTGCCCGAAGTCCCCGAGCTTTCTCATTATCTTTTTCTAGGGAAGCGATTATCCTGCAATACCTTCCCTTAATAAGCACAAATATTGTATGATACACCTGCCTCGGTCACAAGCAGGATGGATGCAAGGGCCATCAGAGGCTTGGGTCCAACCTCCTCATTTCACACCAGCCGGTGAGGGACCTGCCTTCATCAGCACCCCTCTCCCCAGCTCCCTGTGTTGTACCCCCTGCCCCAAATCCTGGGGCTGCCACTGCCAGTTTTCTCCCCTCTTGCCTCCTGGCATCTCACCCCCCTCAGGACTCAAGGGGTTCTAGCACAAGTGATCATTAGTCTCTGACGAAGCACCAACAGGAGAGGTTTGGCAACTGCTTTCAGGACGGGGGACTTTACCTGGTGTAAAGGGATGAGTCATAGCCCCACCCCCAATTTACACGTTGATGTACTAACCCCTGGTTCTTCAGAATGTGACTGTAGTTGGAGAGACGGTCTTTAAAGAGGTTATTAAAACGAGGTCATTAGGGTGGGCCCTGATCCAATACAACTGGTGTCCTTATAAGAACAGGACATTTGGACACAGGCAGTCACAGAGGGAAGACCGTGTGAAGACACAGGGAGAAGACGGCCATCTACAAGCCCAGAAGAGAGGCCTCAGGAGAAACCAACCATTCCCACACCTTGGCCTTGGGCTTGTGGCTTCCAGATACAGTACATTTCTATTGTATAAGGCACCCAGTCTACGGCGCGTTGTTATGGCTGCGTTAGCAAACTAATATAATATACCTGGGCTCTTCTGCACCCACCTCACTAAGAGTGGCTCCAGTCATTAGGTTCTGAGACCAGGTAGGGGGTGGGAAGCTCCCAGGCAGGCCCTGGCGGGGAGTTTTCGGGTGACAGGTGGGCTAGGGAGGCTTCTCAGATCCTCAGCACAGTGGCCTGGGTCTTCGAATAGAACTTGGTGTGAGCGAGGCAAGCCCGGTGCCAGGAAATGTGGGCTCTACAGAGGCTCGGCCCCTCCCCTCGTGGGTTCTTATTCAAATTCCTCCACTTCTCTGGGTCTCCAGTGCCCCATCTGTGGCTTGGAGAGGACACTGCCTGCTTGATTCACCTCGCAGGCTGCGGTGTGGACTAAATGAGAAAATGTGTCAGTGTTAGCAATGGTGATGAAGATGGTGGCTCTTCCTCTCTCCAACGGGGAGGGTTGGTGCCATCCCTGGTCTTGCTGGGCCAGTGAGAAGGGACCAAGCCTTCCGGGCGGCACGAGGGTGAACATCAGAGAGCCCGCACAGAGGCGAGGCTCCCGCAGCCCCAGGCTCCTCCGGAAGGGGGAAGCTGCGGGCCAGCAGCCCTCACGCCGACAGGCAAGCCTCTCCCCTGGGGCTTAAATTTTCTAAGTTACAAATGCAAGAACGTGTTTTGTGGAAAAAAATGAGAAATACAGATACAATAAAAGAATAAAAAATGTATTATTCTACCACTGTCAGCCTTTTTTCTTTGTGTGTAGGCGTGCGTATTTTCACAAGAATGAAATGCTGTTGCACATAATGCTTTACAACCTATTTTTAAAATCAACAATGAAATAAAAATCAGCGTTGTATCACAGACGTCTTTCCGTGTTGACCCACATTCATCTTCGTCGCCATGGTTTTGATTAGGACTCTCTTCTGATGGGCTGTTCTAGAGACCCCTGAACAGGAGGCAAGGGAAGGCTTGTGTCACCGGGTAACTGCTTCTCCTCTCCGCACAGTGTTTGTTCTCAGGTGTGTGGCCTTCCGGGTCTCACCGGTGGCAGGTGAGGTTTGGAAAGAACGCTGACCTTGGGGTCAGATGGGTCAGGAGTCCAGCTGCACCTCTGCCATTTTACAAGCTGCAGATGGGGAAGGAAAGGGCCTTGGGCGAACCCCTTAAGTCCGGGCCTCCATAAACACTTAATGGCATAGGGTAAGCAAAAGAGCTTTGTAAACTGGCAGCAATTATTAATACAAGCTCATAGATGAACAAAGGATATTTTGTTGCTTTTGCTGGAGAAAATCCAATGGCCTGAGGGCCATAAAACACCGCGAAGGAATGAGTCTGGCCTGTAAAAAGGAAGACAGTGTGTGAAAGAAAAATCATATTTGAGTTTTGAGAAATGACTTGGACTCTGAGAACAGACTTCTTGGTAAATGACGAGGTGAGGAATTGCAGTTTGGAAGGAGAGAAGAAAAAGATCAATGTCTAGGGAGCCAGAGGGCCCCTAACAGACAGTCATGGTGAGGATGCTGACGCTGACGCTGACGATGAAGCCAGCGACCACTCAGAGCATTCATTAAGTGTCGGACACTGCGCCAAGCACTTTCTAAATACTAACTCAGCTCATCTTCTGAACATCTCGAGGAGGTAAATACAACTACTATTCTCATGTTATAGATGAGGACACTTAAGCACAGCAAGATTAAGTGACTTGCCTCAGGTCACAGGGCTGGTGAGTGAGAGAGCCAGGGTCTGAGCCCAAGGCACGTGTTTCCCAAGACCAGACGCACCTGGGACCAGGTAGGTAGGGCTGCAGAGAACACTCTAGACAGATGAAACCGGAAGGCACGAGTGTCGTATCTGTTTGTCGTCTCTTTGGAGACAACTGGCAGGGAGTGAGTAGTTTCACTCACATTCAGGGTGACTGGCTGGAAGGCAGTTTGGTCTATGGTAGCCTGGGAAGTGGAGGGTAAGGAAGGAAAGTGGGAGGTGCCAGTATTCATTATTTCTCCAGAGCCCCATGGAGGCAGCCAGGGACAGGGAGTTGCCCACTAGGCTGCTGAGTCATGGCATTCTAGACCATCAGCCTCCACTGGGAGGAAGTGAGATTGCTGTGAACTTCCCTTGTGGTTTAGGCTGTGTGTGTACCTTTGGTTGGTGTCCCTTGGTTCACCCAGGAATCACAGCCTTTCTCTTCTCCTTCCTTGTCATCCCTCCTTCTCTCCCGCCTGCCTTCTCTTCCTCCCAAGCACAGCCTGGTGGGGCAGCCACAGGGGGCATGGGTGGAAGGGGTGGAGAGAGTCACCTCCCTGAGGGGGATGGTGGAAGACCCCTGGGAAATTCTGTTTTTGTTTTTTTTTTTTTTTTCTGTTACAGTATCAGCATGGGGAGGAGAAGGGAACAGCCGTGGTCAGGGGGCTGACCGTTCCGTTCCCACTGCTGTCAGAGCCCAAGCTGGCCAGGCTGTCAGGGAAAGGCCCACTCCTGCTGATGGTGGTCAGGCAGGGCTGCTCAAGGGGTGAGCCTATCAGAATCACCTGGGCATGCCTGCCAAAAACCCAGTGTCCTGAAACCCTCCCTGCACCCTCTGAAAACCCTTAGGAGAGATGCTGGTCTCCTGTAATCGAGCTGAGAGGCTGTGCTGCAGAAAAAGTAGTGGCAGGACAGAAGGTGCTAGAAGCTGGAGAAGGCCTGAGCATCATGAAGCCAGCGGAGTGGTTGAGTGGTTGTAAGGAGCGGATTTACTGATTTAATCAGCAAGGTGCCATGTGCTGTGTGCTGGGGACCAGGGACCGAGGTCACCACCGCACACTCAGTGCCTCCACTCAGAGGGCTCCAGGTGCTATGCAGGTGTCAGGTAAGCGGATTAGTTACTGTCTTGTGTGCCCAAGGCTGTGCTGCAGGCCCAGGAGGGTGCTTGGGCCTGTGGAGGAAGTCAGCTGGGCTGTGCATGGAACTCCTCGCAGACAGGGGTCCTGTGCCGAGAGCTCTGCCCCTTCCCACTGTGGGTCCCTTGTCAGGGACTGTCCCTTCTCTGTATGTTTTATGGCCTACTCTTTAAATCAGCGATGTACCACTAACATCTTTCTGTGTTCATCCAGCTACAGGCCCGTCACCACTGTTTTAGTGAAGACCCTTCTGATGGGCAGTTCTAGAGACCTCTAAGCGGCAGAAAGGGGAGGCAGTTCTCTGGGAAGTGACTTCTCTTTGCGTGCACATGAGCATGAACACACTCACACTCATACACACTTCTCAAACTTAGGTACTGTATGGCTGCATGTGTACTGTTTAAAAAAAATTTAGTGTGGAAAACTTCAAACATACAGAATTAGAGGGAAGAGCAGAGTGAGTCCCCGTGTGCTCATCTCCCAGCACCTAGTCCTCAGCACTTCCCCAGTTTGGTTCCGTCCCTCACCCTGGCACATCGCGGGACCCAGTCACGGCTCCCCGTGTTCCATCAGCGCTTCGGAGTGCCCATCTCACTGCATCCTCATGGCAACCTGTTGAGGTAAGCAGAGCGGGTATTATTATCTTCATTTTATAAAGAGAATACCAAGGCTCAGAGAGGTTAAGAAACATTTCCAAAGTCACACAGCTAGGGAGTGGCACAGCCAGACAACCCAGGCCTTCCGAGGCGGAATCAGGTTCTCTCTCACCAAACTATTCCAACTTCATTTCAGGGTGCAGGAAGGGCAGTGGGGTACACGGTTCAGCTGGGGGTCCCTGGGACTCCCCACCCACCAGGTCGCCTACCCTAGGGCCTTCCCTCTCACGCCTTTGCTTGTCCTGTCCTGCCGCCCTGCTGGTCGGAGGGGCTAGGGCAGAGGAGGGCAAATTAAGCTCTCCCAAGTTTTTCATCAGCGGTTTCCTTGGATCATGTCTGCAGGATGTTTATAAAACTCTGAATCAATTTGAGGCGCAGAGATCTTCAATCAGGGAGGCAGATTGCGCTGATAGGGTCAAAAGGCCTGTCGCCAGCGAGGATCACAGCATCTGACATATTAATTTGAGCTGTCAGAACCAATATGTGTAAAGCGGGGCTGGAGGCACAGGCCCTGTTTCTGCAAAAGAATGGGAAAAGAAAAAAAAAAGGGAAATACCACCCTACGAGGGACTAACATTTCACAGATTCCTGCAGCCGCAACCCGCCAGCATGTGACCGTGGTGTTCTTGGTTCGTGGGGAGGCCAGAAGGGGCTGGAGGACTGGGGCCCTCTCCAAAGGGCTTCTGGCTGCGGCACAGCCACCAGGGGACTGCTGCTGATGTGAACTCCACCTGGCTTCACACAAGCCCTGCTCTCTGTCCCTTTCCTTCCCTCTGTACCACTTGAATTCTAAGCCTCCCTTGCTGGCAGAGGAGGCTGAACCGAACCTCAGCCGGAAGGGCTTTTGTTGTTGAGAACCCTTTCATTTCTCGCCTGGGAAACTTCTGTGCCGGAGCCAGGCTTCTGGCAGGAAGTCACCACGAATCCTACCTCCCCCAAGTCTCACACACAACACACCTCAGGCCTAGCACCCTTCCCACCTCTTTTCTGCCCGTCTGCCAGTTCTCCTTGTGTCCCTGTCAATCCTCGCTCTGCCCACCCCAGCGCCTTCCAGGCTGCCTTGGACGGTCTTGCCATCCCCTGAACACCCCATTGCTTCCCTTGCTGAGGTCTGGATGCTGATGTTCTTAAATGAACCTGGATGAACACACCCCGTGTCTGGCCTGTGCAGGGCATGCAGGGTGCTCACCACATTCTCAGGGATTCTGCCTTGTCGGGTTCCACATGTAAAGCAAGGTGGACCCAGGGAAGCTCGGTGGTATCCACACTCCTCATACCAAGTGATCATGAAAATACAGGAAATGTAACATCATGGCCCAGATGTGGGAGCCTCTGGCCACCCCTGGGCCATGACTGGGTTGGTGATCTATGTTGTGTAAAGGAAGAGTTTTTCCTAGGTGGTGGAAAAAACGACAACTTATAATATTAGGCACAGTGTTAGCCTTTGTAGAGATATAGCAATCTTGAGAGGTGGACAATATTCTCATATCAACACTTGAGCAAATGAAGACACAGCAGTCTGAGTAACTGACCCATTGCTGAAGCCCCGGGTTAGAGGCGGTGTGGGGTTCAGACTCTGTCTATGGAGCTACAAAGCTCATAGCTGCCTGGGTCAGTCTTTGTATAGCCAGGCCTGCCAGTGATGAAAGGAGACGGGGACTTTTCCGGGCAGTGGGGCTGGGGGCAGGGACCTCCTCTGGGAACAGAGAAGCTGACCCTCTAGCTCCCTTCCCACACTGGCAATCTGATTGCTTGATGACCACTTCTTCCCCTAAGACACTCTCCGCACCATCCTAAAACCAGTGTAGAATCTGGTTTTAAATATTCAAGTTTTTTTCTTCTCAAAAATTTTCTGTGTTGTGCAAAGCATACAGGTCTTTGAAGAAGATAGCTCCTCAAAAGGCCTTGCTGGAGCTGTGTGGAAGAACCCTAGGTGCCTTTTCTATGAGGGGACACCTGAGGTTTTGGAGAGAAAGTAAATGCGGGGCAGCAGTGAGCAGGCCCCAGCTTCTTCCAGTCCCCTCTCTGGGTGCACCGTCTATCTGTCTGTCTGTCTGTCTGGGAAAGGCCTAAACAGAGATGTGGCAACCGCTCCTTTGCCTTTGCATCTAATAAACTTTGCCTTTGCATTATAAAGGATGGCTTTTCAGTCAGCTTCTCTCTTGGGGTGGGGAAGGTGGGTGAAGTTTACAAGAAGAGATGCATTTTTTTTTCCTTATCAGTATTTCTCTCCGCCTGCAATGAACAAATTGAAACAAATAATGGAGAGAGAGAATTTTATCATTCCTTCTTCCCTTATTAGCTGGCACTCTTCTAGAAAAATATGCTTTTTCTTTTTTTAATTGTTGTTCAAGTATAGTTGTTTCCATTCCCCCCTCCCCACTCCCCCACGCTCCAGCCATCCCCACCTCCCACCCTAGATCCTACCCTTCTTTGGCTTTGTCCATGGGTCCTTTATACATGCTCCTTGATGACATTTTCCCCTGTTATTCCCACCCCTCCCCTCCCCTCTGGTCATCGTTAGTTTGTTCTTAATCTCAATGTCTCTGATATTGCTCGCTTATTTGTTTTGTTGATTAGGTTCCACTTATAGGTGAGATCATATGGTATATATCTTTCACTGCCTGGCTTATTTCACTCAGGATAATGCTCTCCAGTTCCATCCATGCTGTTGTGAAGGGTAGGAGCTCATTCTTTCTCTCTGCTGCATAGTATTCCATTGTGTAAATGTACCATAGTTTTTTGATCCATTCATTTACTGATGGGCACCTAGGCTGCTTCCAGCACTTGGCTATTGTAAATTGTGCTGCTAGGAACATTGGGGTGCATAGGTTCTTTTGAATTGGTGTTTCAGGGTTCTTGGGATATAATCTCAGCAGTGGAATTGCTGGGTCAAAAGGCAGATCCATTTTTAGTTTTCTGAGAAAATTCCATACTGTTTTCCACAGTGGTTGTACCAGTCTGCAGTCCCACCAACAGTGTACTAGGGGTCCCTTTTCTTTGCAACCTCTCCAACACTTGTTGTTTGTTGATTTGGTTATGATGGCCATTCTAATTGGTATGAAGTGGTGTCTTATTGTGGTTTTAACTTGCATCTCTCTGATGGCTAATGATGCTGAGCATCCTTTCATATGTCTCTGGACCTATAACCTCCTTGGAAAAGTGTCTGTTCAGGTCCTTTGCTCATTTTTTAATTGGGTTGTTTGTCTTCCTGGAGTGGAGTCATGTGAGTTCTTTATATATTTTGGAGATGAAACTCTTGTCTGAGGTATCATTTATAAATATATTTTCCCATGTGGTTGGCTCCTTTAAAAAATGCTTTTTCTTATCAACTATTTGGTTAGATTAACACAGAGTTCATGCAGGAAAGATAGTGTAAACATTTTATTTACTCCCATTATTTATCAATTTTCAAAGTGTTTTTATGCCATTATATTAATCAAAGTGCTAAGGTCCAAAGAATGGGTAGGCCTCAGAGTGCTAGAAACAAAACTTGAACTGGAGCTTTTTGATGGTCCAGCTTGTGGGCTTAACCATGGCACCTGGTTGCCTCCCAGGAAGAAGGAAAAATGGTCGTGACATAATGTTCGGTTAATCAGCAGAATATAAAAACATGTCTCTATGAATCTGTGGGCATATTTATGCATGCATGTAAAAGGATGGAGCAAAATACACCGCAATTTTTAAAGAGTTACCTCTGAAAAGTTTAAGAACAAGAAGCATCCAGAACACTTGGGTTCCTCTGTTTCTGGTCCTTTCTTAAGGGCTGCTGAGAACCCACTGAAGGTATTGAGTTTCTCTTGTGTGACCACGCAGGGCATGTTTCTGCCGTCTTTTCCTTGAATGCTGGCAAGTGTCAGGTGGGGGACTTGGAAGTGTTTCCCTCTAGGAGAGAGGGGATGTGTCACTGTCCCTCACTTCCAGGTTTCCTGTATGTTTTCTGTGGCTGCAGTGAGTGTGGTTTGGCAAGAGAGAGTGCTCGCTCTGGAGTCCGGTTGTTCAGGCTCACCTCTTCGCTTAGCTTCCTAGCTGTGTGACACTGGACCACTTACTGAGCCTCTTCGTACCTCAGTTGACTCGCCTCTAAAGTGAGGAGAGTCATAGTACTGAGCTCATAGGGGTTCAGAGGTAAATGACTTAATGCAAGTAAGACGCTGGACTTCGAAAGCACTCAGCACGTTAGTTTTCTCTAACGCAGGAAGGTCTGAAAGAACCACTGGCTTTGGGTAGTTTTGCAGTTACGAGAACGTGAGGCAGGACCTCTTCCCCAGGTGCTGGCAGGACTTCAGCCAAGCCCAGGCTCTGCCTCCTTGACACACATTTCTTTCCCCCCATCCAATTTACTTTGGCACAAAAGGATAATTCACTGGTATGTTCACATCCTGGTCCTCGACATAAATCTTCCCTCCTCGTGCATGCGGTGACAGCTTCCCAGGTCTCCTGGACTTTCTTCTCTGAGTTTCCCATTAATGTTGTCTACACGAAGAAAGATACTGGCATACCCGTCTTTCCCTGAAGCCGTAGTCCCTCAGAGGAGAGTGGCTAGGGACGAAGGGTGGGTGACTGAAAAGGAGGGAGGTGGGGAAAAGACCATCCCAGGCAGAATGTGACCTCGAGATCCAGAAGTGGGGGCTTTCACAGCAGCCTGGCCTGGGATACAGGTCAGCCACCTCCCGACGAGGCTTGGCCTGCTCAGCACGGTCCTCCCTGGCAGTCAGGGGAAGGCAGGTCTAGAATGATGCTGGCCCCGGCCCGGGGACAAGGTGTGTGGTTATTTGTGAAGCTAGATCTTGGTTTGACTTTCTCCTCAAGTACCACATTTTATTCCTCCTTGACCAAACAAGTGCTCACTGCTTGGCGATTTCCAGCCATTCACAGCCCTCATAATTCATCAGATTGACTTGCATAAACAACCCTCCCTTTCAGGTCCTGCAGGAGCCCAGATTCTCAGCTGAGATCCGCAGGAGTGAGGAAAATCATTCTATTTCTTTCACAAATGTTTGGACTTTGGGTCAGAAGCCACTGTGGAAAGGGGGAAAAGAGAAAACAATTCTTAATGAAATGTTCTTTATTTTTGGATGCCATTCAAGGTAGATTAGGAATGTATGTAAAGTTTTCTCGCTCTCTCATTTCATTCACTTATTTATTCATTCCTCAGAGAAATACTTATTAGTTCTTTTAAATAGTGCTTTTTAAACATTTTTGTAGTAGCAGAACCCTGGTCTATTTAATAAAATCTTCATGAAACCCAATATATGAGGGTCTGAAGTGAAGTTCAGATTCAGTGACTTGCCCGAGGCATCTAGGCTAGTTAATGAGGGTGCTGGGTGGTATCCAGTTATTCTCATTTCTAACCCTTAGGTCAAATATGGCCTGGCGATTTGGAGCCTTTATAGAGAAGTACAGGCAGTCCTAAACTTACAAATGAGTTCTGTTCCAAAAGTTCATCTGAAAGTCAGTTGTCTGGAACTTGGAAATATATTTTCTTATAGAAACAGAGGTATAGATGGTGGCTAGGTTCCCAGACCAGCCAACAAAAGCCCATTTCATCCACAATATGTTGGAATAATAGAACTAACAGTTCTCTATTAGTTTTGTGCTACCGACAGTGTTATGAAACTCATGCTGATCGAATGATGAGACCTCACGTGTGGGGAACTCGCCTGTCTATCAATATCCCCATGTGCAACACGCCGAGGAACTAGCCAGGGAACGAGTGAGCCCTTTGCATAAACTAGATGCTGCCAATTGTCCTTGGTCCTCATAGGATGTCAGCTCCACCAAGGAAGGGATTTTGTTCATTTCACGTGGAAGGGATTTTGTTCATTTCATTTCCTTCTGTATCCCCAGCACATAGTGGCCCATTTTAGGTGCTTGACGAATTATTGTGGAACGAATAGATGCACTAAAGCTGCACAGACTTCTTAAGGAAGAGCTCCTCAGACTCTCGCTTGGAGTCTAGTTAGTATTGTCCCATACACAATTTCAGGGAGCCTGGTTTTGTTTTCAAGCCTACTCTGTTGAGAAATGGCAAAGGAAAGGCTGATGTAGGCAGATCACAATGACAGCAAGGAACAGTGACCAACCTCAAAGGAGACGACAGAAAAAAAACTATGAAAACCAGACACAGGAACTCCAAAAGCACGCAGCCTGGGACCATTTAACTCAGGAACCCTGGGAGTCATTACTGTAAAATAAACATTAATTAATACTCTAAAATTTATCACCCCTATTTAGGGATGTAGGAAAGTATGTGTGGAAATTGTAGAAAGCTTAATAAAAAGTTATGATTCTTTAAAAATTTAAATTTTTTTTACTGACAATTGACATACAATATTATATTAGTTTCAGGTGTACAACATAGTGACTAGATGTTTATATAACTTATAAAGTGGCTATCCTGAGAAGTTATGATTCTTAAAGAAATGAACTCCTCCGTAATCTGTAAAACCATTCTAGACTGTAGAGAGAGGACTCTTCAGTTTTAAGCACTGGGGTGTTCCAGTCTGTAACATGAGAGAGTGGGGGATATGCAGTTCCTCTTTTAGGCTTTCGTCTGGAGCCCTCAGCCTTTTCTTACTGAAAGCAGAATTGGAAGTCAAAGGAGAAAATTTGTCTTTCAAGCAAACAAACAAAAACAAAACAACAACAAACTACAAGTGGCATCTTAGCTGCTGTGGACAGTGCATCGCAGCAGCCCAGTGTGGCCTGCCGGGAGCCCAGGTGGGGGCAGAAGATGGAGACAGTGGCAGTTACCTCTGCAGAGGGTGCATGGGTGGGGGAATTTTGCTTGAACACATAGCATGGGCTTCTGAGTAAGACAGACCTGCACTGAAGTGTAGGTTCTTCCACTTACTCGTGGTGTTGCCTTAGAGAAAGCCATTCACCACTCTGAGCCTTAGTTTTCTCTGCCTCCAAAAGGTAATACCTTCTTTATAAAGTTGTGTGGTTTAACTACAATGGCAGATTTAAAGGGTCCAGTATGGTGTTACATAAAAGATATTCAACAAATGTAATTCTCTCTCTTATGATTGCAGGAGATGCCCTCCTCTTACTTCTGCTGTTGAGTTTGAGTGTAGGGTGGAGTGTGTGTGTGTGTGTGTGTCTGATAGTATGGCTTACTCACTCAACAACTCTTCTCTCCAGCAGTTCTCATTTTCTGCCTTGCTCCTTGTCTGGATAGGCAGTTGGGCAAATGAGCGTAGTCTATGAATGCATTGCACATTTTTGGTATTTGGCCAGTCTGGTTTAGGTGAAGATTTGAAATTGAAAATCAGTAATAGAGCATCATTTTCATAGACAGACGTGCTTGGAATGGAAAGATGAAAATGAAACACACCCACCTGTCCCCTCCCATGCCCACCATGTCCTCTCCTATCACCATCACGTCCTTCTGTGACTATCAAGTCCATGAGGGCGTTGGCCTACATGAGGCGAGGGGGTCTGTGAACAGACCTCTCCTCTCCAGTGTCACATGTTGCTTGGGGGTGCAGGCTGAAAGGTTTTTATGGGGGTTTCATACACATTCATAATTCTGTGAGTTTGGAGGTTGTGGTGAGATGTTATCGTGAATTGCCTGGACCCTCCTTGGGGACAAAGGCTCTCATTTCCAAGCTGAAGGAAGTGTTGTTGCTGAAAGCACTTCGCTTCGTCCCTCTCTGGACATGGCCCTCAACTGAAAGGAGCTGCCTTACCTAGAGGATCCCTTTTCCAGGGGCTGCCCCTGTCCATTGACTGGAAAATGTGGCGTGTAAATATCAGGTCCCCTTGTCTCCATGTGGGACATCTTCGAAGGCCATCCCAGCTCCAGAGCTCCCTGTGGCTTTGGCCAAGGCCTCTGTTGCAGTGGCATTGCAAGTGAACTTCAACTTCTGTCCAATCCTGCCTCCTTCACACCACCTCAAGGACACTTCTCAATACATCACCTTCAGGCAAATCCCCATCTCAAAGTCTGCTTCTTGGGGGATGGACCTAGAGTATTTGGTAAGCGAAGAGGTGCTAGGAAGGTGCTACTGAATTCCTAGATTTTCCTGACCCCTCTGGGCCTGCAGAAGAAGCCCACTCCTTCCTGTTAAAGCCTAATACTACCAACCCCTCCCCTTGACAACAGTGCAGAGGCCTCTGCCTTGTAAGACCACATGCAACCACCTGCCCTCCATCCCCCCAGGATCCAGCCATTCTTCCTTCCCTGACCACCAGCTTAATAACTAGGGACAAGTCATGGCATAATCTGGTCAGAAAAGGGCTGGCCCTACTAAGAAAATAAAGGGTCTATTCCCCAAAGCAGCTGTAGATTTAGCCAGATGTAGAATTAGCTTTGACTTTCAGGAGCTGGGAGAGTTGGTCCAGAGCTTCATTCTGAAGGTGTTTGATTAAGAGTGGCAAAACATAAGGGAGCAAGAAAGGTTTCTTGGTGTTTTTTCCCCCATGGAAGCATTTTCCTCATATTCAGAATTTATCCACATGACAAAGGTCCTAGAAGACAGTGCCAGCATGTTGCTGGGGTGACTCTTGGAAGCTTGGAGAAGGTGAAGGCCCACACTCAAAGAAGGAGATATTCCAGAACTGCCATGGTAGACAGTGGGAGAGTGGATCAAGAGGCTTAAAAAAGCGGGTGTGCTAGAGTAGAGCCCCTATGTAAGGCTGGAAACCCTGTGAATTCTGAAACGACATTTCAAAAGAATATGTGCACCCTGATGTCATGGCAGCACTACTTACAGTAACCAAGATCTGGAAACAGTCCCAGTGCCCATCAGTAGATGAGCGCATAAAGAGCTGTGGTGCATCTATGCAATGGAATACTGTGTGTCCGTAGAAGAAAAGGAAATCTTACCTCTTGTGACAGCATGGAATGGACCTGGAGAACATCCCACTAAGTGAAACAAGCCAGTCAGAGAAAGACAAATACCATAGGATCTCACTTATATGTGAAATCTAATGAACGACATAAACTGAAGAACAAAATAAAAAGAGGCATGGAAACATGGAACAGACTGGCAGCTGTCAGAGGGGAGGGAGGATGGGGGAGTGGATGAAAGAAGGTGAAGGAATGAGCCAGAGAACATATATGAATAACCCATGGACACAGGCAACAGTGTGTTGATGACCAGAGGGAAGGGGGAGCTGGGGCTGGGGCTGGGAGAAGGAGGGCAAAGGGGGGAAAATGGGGACATCTGTAAGAGCATAAACAATAAAAATAAAGGAAAAAAAAGAGAAAACCCACCATTGACTAGTCTCCATGAGGGCCAAAGGACTACACCCAACCCACCCCCCATTTATGAACGTGATAAGGGCTGTATCATTATCACCGGAGTCATGGAGAAGCCCAGCGGTGGCTGTGTTCTGTAGACCAGGGCTGACCGTAGGAGATTCTGTTACACAATTTCTCTCCCTTACAGCAAATGAGGGTGACAGGGTCCCCAAATGAGAGAGGCCGGCTGGTGTCACTTAACCATCAGACGCAGGGTAGGCACAATTATCATGAAGAGCACTCCCAGGTACTGACTTCTGACTACTCTTTGAAGACTTTCTCTCAGTCAGCGGTTAAATGACTACCATCCTGATCTGAGAACCAGAGAATAGGCTTAACACCCAGCCCCTTCTAGAAGGTTAAATTCTCTCTCTTTCCACCTCTGAGGCACCTTCTACAACTCCCTCCTTTTGCCAAGACAGGGACCCCTGCCAATGGCTCTTCTTCCTGAAGAGTCAGCTTAGAAGTCACCTTCTAGTGTTCCTGAGCCCGTATACATTCTTGGATTACAGAATTTATTAGACCGTGATGCAAAGAACCGCTTGCCTGTGTGTCTCCTTCTTTGGGGTCAACATGGCGTTTAATCAGAAGGATGTAAATGCTGTAAGAATAGAAGGCTTATGGGGTCTGGGGTTCTTTTTCATTGCCCTGTCCCCGGGGCCTACGAGGACAGAACTTGGACCAGAGTGGGTGCTCAGTTAGCATTTGTCGCATGAACATCCTTTGCAACCTTTCTGTGCTGGCATAGTACCTAGCGTGGGGCAGGCACTCAGCTGTTGCAGGACGATATTTGCAAGGTCAGAAGTGTGTGGGATCTTAAGTAATCCTTGCTAGTGGTGGAGTTTCAGACGCTGTCTGTGAGAAGTCTTTCTAAGGTCTCGCTAAATAATTCTACCTAGACACGCATGCATACGCACGCACGCACACGCACACACACTCCTTTATTCCCAGGTCCCCCCTCCAGTCCTTTTTGAAGATGGAGGCCTCAGGAAACTAGTTCTTGTAAACGTAGTTCTTGTAAAGCCATTCCCTTATTTTTCTACCCTAAGAGGATAAGCCCTGTTGAGATGAGCTGCTGGAGTCTGTGCCTCCATCTCACCCACCCCCAGCCCGGGGCCCCCACCTCCAGGGCTGGCTCATCATCACACAGAATTGTTCCCACAAAGGCACAGAACTTGAGACTTAAATTGGATTTGCCTGTGGCTTTGTGCTTTTCGCGTCCTCCCGCCTTTGTTTTGGATTTATCGTTTTATTCAGTTGTAGTCAATCATTCCCTCTCCGTCTTGCTCACCATAAACACAACCCCTTGCCAAAAAATTATGACTGTATTAAATGATTTTATTAAAGTAAACTGCAGATTGTACAGTGTAAACACAGGTGCTGCTCAGACTCCACACCCTCCAGCTCTGTCCAGACCAGCATGGGCGGTGGAGAGAGGGAGGCTTCTGGACCATGCAAAAGGGAGCTGCCTCTGGGATTCTGAGGGCAGGAGGTCATTTGGTTCAACCCTTCACTACGGAGATAAAAGAAACAAAGTCTGGGAGGTGAAGCCACTGGTCTCAGGTCACATACACATGCCAAATGGCAGAGCCAGGATGGGATCAGGGGTCATCTGATGTCTAAGATCCCTTCCATGAATCTCTCCTGTCTCCTCTCCCAAGTTCCTTTTAGGCACATTTCACCACCGTACAAACACTAGTGGAGGGAATGGGAAAATGTGAATGGTGTAATTTGTTCAAAGCTGTATATATATGTCATGGGTCTTATATTTTTTGGTCCCACGGCAGGGGTAAATGTGGAAAGCAGAACAAAGAGCAGGTAGGTGCTCCTGCCTCCCATCCTGGCGTGGGAGAGGTGGGGGATTCCTACTGTTTAGGCTGGCTGCTTCAGGCGTTGTTCTGGGAACCGGAATGGGAGTGTCCTTGAGAGGCAGACACACAAAAGGAGGCTTTTCCTGGGATGAGACCTTGTGGAAGCTGCCCAGCTCAGTGCCTGCTGCTCAGGGGGAGGACATTTTCCTGCCATGGCCTGGCCATTTTGGAAGGCTCAGGACCCTGTGTTTTCAAGGTGACTCGTGCAGAAGCCGATGGAGCCATGGAGTGAGGTTTTTTTTGTTCTGTGTGTGTGTGTGTGTGTGTGTGTGTGTGTGTATAGGTACACAGTAAAGGAGAGGAAGACACACTTTGGGGGTAATTTCATCAAAGTAATCACCCCAAGTATTTTTCATTATTAATAAGGAAAAGACATTTTTTTTTTCCAACAGGTAATTTATCAGGTAGAGTGAATTCTAGAGATAGAACTATCTGGGATAATCCGTTGATGATGTCACTTCCCCACTGGGACATTTCTTCCTTTTTCTTTTTTTTCTCAATAGTACTAGCTCTTAGAATCATCCATGTGTTCCTTTAAGAGAGATATCTATTTCTTCAGAAGGCTTTGAGTTACTGTCCAGTGTCCTTTCCTTGTAACCTGGAGAACTCCCTTCAGGCAGGGCGGGCCTGCTGGTCAACAACTCTCTCAGCTTTGGTTTATCTGGCAGTGTCGTAATTTCTCCCTGGTTTTTTGAAGGACAGTTTTGCCAGATGTAAGATTCTTAGTTGACAGCTTTTCTCCTTCAGTGTTTTGGATATGTCAACCCTCTGCCCTCTGCTGTCCAAGGTTTCTGATGAGAAATCTGCCTGTAATTCTTGTTGGCAAAAATAATAAGAGTTATCTTCCTCATGGCTCTATAGATGTTAATAATGTATCTTCTCATGTCTTATGCACCAGAGCATTTTCTTACAGTATTGCAATGTCAGTTAAGTTGTAGCATCATTTTAAGACCAGTCAGAGTTTAAGGAAAAGAAATGGAAAGTTTTAATGGTAGACACTATCAGGTTTTTAAAAGACAAAAATTATTACAGATTTTCAAATTATAAATGAAAAAGCATCCTATGGATATTAATTTCTAATAAAGTAAATATCAATCTTTAATAGCTCACATACACAAAAAGCTCCTTATTTCCTTTTATTTTTTCAGAGTAAAGGGGTCTTGAGACCTAAAAGTGAGAAAACCACCGTGGTTTATCCCCAGCTGTGAGTGGCTTGTTTCTCACTCCCCCCTCAGAGAGCACCGCTGTGCTGGAATCACAGACAACTTCCGTAAGGCCCTGGCCGGGCTGACATTTTTGTCCTTATTGCCCAGAATGCTGATTTGGAATGATCTGCTCAGCTTGGACTTGTTAGCTTATTTTCTCCTTTATTTTTCTCTTTTCTTGACTCTCATTTTCTTTTTTGGTTGTTGTTTTCCCTTTTCCTATTTATCCTTGCTTGGTTTCCCATTTTTATTTTTAATTTTTTGTCTTTTTCTTATTTTCCTTTTGTTCTTTTTACTCTGATTTTATTGTAATATTCTCAATTTTTTGTTTTCTTATTTTTTCTTTATTTTCTCATTATTTTCTTTGTTTTTCTTGTTTTCTTCTTTAAATTTTTAGTACTTTTAGTTAGCATTGTTAGTACAATTAGTATATATTTTGTATTGTTGTTATAGTTAGTATAGTTAGCTTGCATAGTTAGTGTGGTTGTTTATAAGCATGGCATAGTTAGTGTTGTTGGTTAGTATAGTCAGTCAGCACAGGCAGCATTGTTAGTAAGTACTGTCAGTTAGTGTAGCTAGCGCGTCTCCATGTCACATGACCCTGCAGCCATCTCTGCTGACCAGGAGTCCCATCCCGGTCACCACAAGCTTCTGAACACCATTGGCCGGGGCAGCTTTGCCAACATGCGGTTGGGCCAGCACATTCTGACAGAGGTAAATGTCAGAGTCATTAATCAGCAGGGCTCCTCCAGTCTCCAGAGACTTCCACTGCAGGAAGGTCCGCCGCATGAAGGCCTTGAATCACCTGAATATAGTCACGTTATTCAAGGTGATTGACTCCAAGGAAATATCATTCCCTGTTAATGGAGCACCTCCATAGAGAGGACATGTCTCTTTATAGTACTGCCACCAGAGAGGCATCGTCCCCAGGGACTGGAAGGCAGAGAATGTGCCCTTTGATGCTTATGGGAACGCCGAAATTGTGGGCTTTGGACTCAGCAGTGGGCTTACCACTGGTAAGACGTTGAGTGTGTTCTGTGGTACCCTCTCATTGTGCCCCAGAGCTCTCCCTTGGCCAGAAATATGAAGGCCTTGCTGCAGAGACACGGGGCCTAGGAGTGATTCTCTATACGATGGTCACTGGGAACCTCCTACTTTTCTTTCAGGGGGAAAGAACTTCAGGGAGATGTGGCTGTGGATACTGAGCAGAAAATACCCTGTGACATTTTTTTGTATCTTTTGAATTGGAAAAGACCTTAAAAATTTGATGACCTTCAATCCCACGGACAGAGGAAGTTTAAAACAAATTTTGGGGACCCATGGCTAAATATGGGCAAGGAGGAGGGACATAGGGCCTGTGAGCTGCCCTCGGACAGCATGGTCCCCCGGGTGACAGTGGGATCAGATCCAGGAGTCAATAAGAGCCAAGAGGTACAACAGTGTGATGGCTGTGTACCTCACCCTAAACACCAAGAAACACCCAAAGTGGAGTGCTGTGTCATCGTGGTAAGGCCCTTCTATTACCCTGACCCCAATGGCTGTAGCCCCCATCCCCACCCCCAACTCAGGAGGTTTAGCCAGAGTTCTCCAGGTTCATCCAGGCAGACCTGCAGCCTGCAGACCAGGAGTCAGGGCAGAAGGCCAAACCCTGCCAGTCCCCCAGCCAGCTTGGAGTCGAGCCTAGCCCAGCCCCCTAGTGTGGCCCCGGGGACTCCACCTCCACCCACAGCAGTGGCAGCAGCAGTGGAACCCCAGAGGGAACTGGACAAGGCCGGAAGCAGGTGGCTAGGAGGTTCTTGGACTTTATTTTGAGAAAGCTCTGCTTTAGGCCATCCGAGAAGTGGCATGGCAAATGGAACAGGGTAGAGCCGGTTTAAAGTGTGGGCAATCAACTCAGGGCTACAACCAAAAACTCCGGGGAGGTCAAACTGGGCTCCTTGCATTTTAAATGCTGAACTCCATTTTTTAAAAAAATTTTGAGAGTACGTCCACCAAATCTGCAGACAGTGAAACAAGGAAGGACTTAGGATTAGAAGATGCAACATGAGAAAGACCAGGCGAGGCTGCTTTGTCTCTCTGGAAACATATGGAAAAGAAGTGAGCCATGGTGGGGGTGCTTCCAGCTCACTGGATAGTCAGACAAAAGGGTCAGAGGCCGGAGTCAGGCCAGGTGGCACACGGGCGACAGGACTTAGTCCAGTGGACAATGGAGAAGTGCAAGCTGCTGTGGTGTTCTCTGCACAGGACTCACATCGGGAGGGTACCTGGCATCTTTGTGATCTTCAGAACCATCATACCCAAAACACTTGGCGAGCTTGGGAAATGCCCTGGAGCCATGTGGCGGCCAAGAGGAGAGGTGGCCCTACTGCGGGCCCAATCACTTGGCCCCCACCCTGGTGAAAATCCAGAGGCTTGACTGTTTTCCCTGGGGCCCCTCCCCCCTCCGCTGCTCTTTCCATGTTGGTTTGGTGGGGGAATGGTTTTTATTAAAGTACTCGGTTCTTCCAAATCTTGTAATAAACTGGATGCTTCAGAAAGAGTGCTGGGTACCCTTGTTTTGCATCTTTCCTGCACACAGTCAGGGCTGTGCACCCTCTGTCTGAGAAGCACGTAGTGTGTAGTACTTGGACTTAATCAGAACCAGCAGGTGCTCAGTGATGTCGGCAGCAATTGTCTCTCTTGACCTCTCACCTTTTCTTACTTCCCTTTGTGCTGCTGTCATTCTCAGGTGAGCCCCTCTGTGTGAAAGCCCACTGGGACATGTCTTAGCCTAGGCTTTCCTGCTCTTTGGGAATCAGCACACACATGCACATGCATGCGCACACACTTGGCGTAAGGTATATTCATGTACAGTTTAGCCTTAATATTGGCTGTTTTCTCTCCTTCCTGTTTGCTTCTTGGCACATCTGGGCCTCTGTAGTAAACAGATCCAATATTTACCAAGTGGCTCCAAAGGTGACATTTGCTTCCAAAAGTTTTGATTCCTCCTTCGTTTGGGTAAGTTTCAGTTCACAAGAGAAGCTGTTTTTGCTGATCCGGGGCTGCATGAAAGAGGCAGGAACACAGGCCCATCTGTTGGAGATTGGAACATAAATAGACCCCTTTAAAAATAAATCTCTGTTTTTAACTCTGCAGATAAAAATATCTGAATAAAGAACAATTCTTAATCTCCACATTCTCCCCTTCTTGACTCAAGCATTTCTAAGTGGCATTTTTTCCCTTCTCCTTTTACAGGTTTCATTTTGGCTTTGATTCTAGCGAGTTTACTGACAGATTACTTCATTTTAACTATATGGCTTTTCTGTCTAGTGGGAGGCATATTTCTAAGTATCATATTTATCAAAAGAGCTCTGCAAAACAAGGGCCAGAATTACTCTTTTGATGGTTCCCTTTCTAACTACAACCACAATAAATTTTGTGAGAAAGAATGCTCAACTGGGGACCTTTTATGTTAAAGCCGAGAACCGGGGTTCAGACATTGTCACTTGCAAACCTCCACCAGTTGGGCTGTTTGTTCCCCTCCTCCCCCCTCCCTGGGCAGAAATCTCACATCTGGTCTCACTTGCAAGGCTGGTCCTGGGCTCCCAGGGGCTCCATATTTTCCCCCCTATAACTTTAAATCAGAGGAGCATTTCAGTAAATCACAGGGAACACTTATTTATTGGACATAGTTTTGGGTCTCTTAAAGCATGGAAAATAAATTTAATGGAGCATTCAGAGCATTTCTCCAATCTTTTGAGGGATTACTTGGGGAATTTGTCAACTGCGCCAAGCCCAGCCGCCTGATCCAGAGAGATGGGGAGGAAATGATGGGAGAATCTTCGCAGAGCACCCAGGTGGGTCCTAAATCACCCCAAGAAAGATTAATATAAGGGACCCAGTTGCCAGCCAGGTTGATTGGCAGCTTCGCCATTTATTTAATAAACTATCGTTTCAGCTGGAGGGTGACTTTAATCCGAATTACATTTTGTTTTTGTCATCCACTCTTGCCAAGTAATTTATGGAATACCGTAGATTCTTCTTAACCTCAAACGGCACAGGAGGGGAGTGATGATGGGGGCTGGGGGAAGGAACAAAGAAAAACAGCAAAAGATGAGGGAAGGGAGCAGCTCTGGGAGGCTGGTGACAACCTTGAGGTGCATGGAGAGCAGGTCAGAGTGGGACAGGTGGAGAGAGGCAAGGATCCTGGGCTCTCAGCCTCAGACCCGGCCAGGTACATACCTACTGGAATGTCTCCTTCCCGGGGAGTGCCCGGTACATACCTACTGGAATGCCTCATTCCTGGGGAGTGGTATGTGGTTTGGGGCTGCTGGGGATCATGTTGGAAATGGCCTGGTCTGAAGAAAACTTGAAAGAGTTGATTGTTCATGATCAAGGGCGAGGCCTGGATTATGGAGTTTGAGTTTCCTAGATCGGACCAGAACCGATGAATGCGTGGAGAAAGGTCTCCGTGGGTGAGGCAGGCTGCCCAGCAGGGTGGGTGAGCTTCATGCCTGGTGCCCTTGAGTGTGAAATGCGGGTAGACGGGCTGGTGCCTCTTCGCTCAGGGAAGTCAGACAGGAGGAAGATTTGGAGCTTTGAGACTTTGGGCCCTGATGTTGGGAGTAGGAGGGGCATTAGTTTAGGAGAGGAAGATGCTGACGGCACTGTCAGGAGGACGCGTGTCCGTTTCAGAGGGAGCTGCTGGAAGAACAAAGGGCTGTTCATGAGGGTAGACAGGCTTTGTTTTTGGAGGCAGAGTAACAATGACATTATTGTGGCCATTATTAGTTTTAGCTGCAACAGCAGCCACACCCTTTCCCTGAAGCATTGTGGGTTTTTACCTTCTGACTTGTCCTCATCTCAGTTTCTCTAAAGAAGGAAGAGGGCAGGCAACCTTGCTTTTTAAGTTAAAATTCGTAAAGTGAGGCAGAAGTTGGAATATGAAAAGGAGCAAAGGTGGGCGGAGACGCTCCAGCCACAGGGGCGCAGTGGGAAGGCAGGGACTTAGAGGCAGTTTCCTTTCCAGCTTTCATGCCCTTAGGCTCCCCAAGGGCTGGAGGAAATTCTGCTCCTGATGTCAGTTTCCCTGGAGTTTCCACGATGTCTTGGGGAGAGAGGTTCTCTCACTACTTCCCTGTCCTCAGATATGGCCCCTTACTACCCTGAGAAAGCCTCCCCCTCCCTTGCTTCTTTATTCTTTGCTTTTTCAGCCTATGCATACCAGTCCTTGCTTGAGACCTACTGGATAATCATGGACAAGGGGCTGAGAGTGGCAGAACTCCCAGGCACCACTGAGGCGGTGACGGCAGGGACAGGTGGGTTGATGGGAAGGCAGAGTGACTTGAATAGCAGGTGAACACTATACCGGTTATCAGCCTCTCCAGACTCAAAATATGACCTGGTTGGGATCTTGGTCTGCCTTCAGCCATCTAAGGGGCAAATTTCGATGGGTTATTGGGTAAGGGTATGGGGTTCAGGAAATAACAGGACTTGGGCTTCACTGGTCAACCCTGACCTCCACATGACGTCTCACTGAGGAGCGTGCCCTGAGGGCTTAAGACGCTCTGTGATCTGGCCCCAGCCAAGTTTTCAGCCTTGACTCCTCCCCTTTCTCCTCATCTCTAAACTCTGGCCCCTCAGGGTTCTGGAAACACACCAGACCAGGCTTATCTCCTCCCTTTTGCTTTTTTGTGATTCCTGTTCATCCGTCCCGCTCTACACATGCTCGAAGGTGGAATTCAATTTGTGCTTTCCCCTTGAACATATCCCTGACCGCTCTCCTTTTTCTGACCGCCTCGTTACCATGTAAGTAAATGTCATTTCTCCTGTTGCCTGCATGGATTTCACTATTTCTCTGAACTGTTCCATCTTCTCACTGGTAAGTGAGGGGTTGGGATGGATGACGTCTAAGGTCCTTTGCAGTTATAACAGACTGGCATTTTATGCCTGTCTGTCTTACCCTCTCGTCTGGGCTGTCTACTCCTCCAAAGCAGGGACAATATCTTTTCCTCCTATTGACTCCCACAATATTCTAGCCCAGTGCTTAGCGTGGACTGGGTGTTTCATAATTGCTTTCTCCATGATCTTTTTTTGTTCTTTTTCCTACTGGTAATGGAAGGAATCAGGAGCGGCTTAGGCACCCTGGAAGGCTCGCCTTGTAGTCTGGTCTCTCAGTGTAGTCTGTTGCGGGTATTTACACTGGGGAGCTCTGCCCCGCATAGGGAAATGTCTTGTGAAAGGGGACCAGGGAGCCCCCCCACCAGCACAAACATTGTGTGGTGAAGCAGGGAACAGTGCTCAGCTTAGTTCGCACCTTGGTTTGGCCCCTCACTGCCCAGAAGACTTGGGCAAGGCACGTGGCCTGCATGAGTCTTGCGTGCACTCCTCTAACGTGGCAACACCTGCCCCGTGTCTGTCAAAGGGTTGTGGTGGGAATAAAGTGATGAGACATGTGAAAATGGTCTGTAAATGGTGAGGCTCATAGTGACAGGTGTGAAGTGCGGTTACGTAACATCTCCCTATAAAAAATCAAAATGAAAACATGAAAGAAAACATAAAAAGAGAGTACCAAAAGGTTTTTTCTCCCCCCTCTTTTACTACTGGACAAAGAACTACTTCTTTTCTCTGAGCGATATTCTGTAGCAACCACCCCCGCCCCTAGCTCCTCCCTCCAAAGAAAAAATTAAAAGAAAAGAAAGTTCAGAAGCAAGAGGGAACATCCTGGTATCTTCTGGAAGTTGACTCTGAGAAGAGAGGAAAACATGAGCAAACAAAAGCTGTCACTCACTGGCAAGCTGCTTCCTCCGGGGAATAATTTCTGTGAGGAAAAACCAAATTTCTGCATGTTGCCTGGAGCAGGCGCAGAGATGATGGCTGCGGCCGCTAAAACAGGGGCCTCTGGGATGGGCCTTCCTGCCCGTTTGTGGGGTTTAGCAGCTCCGAGCGGTCGCATGGTGGGTTAAGAGCCTGCCTGCTGCCCCTGAGTGGGCGCAGTCTCCTGTCCCTCGGGGTCCCGGTGGCTCTTCTGAACCGGCGTGAATGGGCGAGTAAGGTGGCGCCAGGCCTCCTGCCCCAGCTCCACTCGTAGCCTCGCTCACACTCTCACGCCTTTCCCCCCCTTCTCCTGTCCCAGCTTCCCTTCTCTTGCCACATCCATGCCTGTCAACTTTCTCAACACGAATCAGAAGTCAGAGGGCCCCCCAAAGCTGGCAACGGGGCCTCCAGCCTTCGAGAAACCTATTTGTGTGCAAACAGACAAAGGACTCCCCCGGACCCCTCCCAACACACCGTCATGACTTTCCAAGATGATGATTGAGTTTTTCCCCTGTTCTGCTTGATATTTCTGCCAAAGCAAGAAAAATCCTCGTTGAAGTCTAGCAGGAAATCCAATAAAAATTCTTCAAAAGATGGGCTTGACATTGAAAAACAGCAAAATTATAAAATAGGCCTTAGAAAAGAGAGAGGAGAGTTATTATATCTGGCACCAAGCAAAAGCCCCGAGACCCCGTCCAAATGAGCCATCACAGATTGAAAGTGTTTAGCTTCCCGTTGATTAAATATGGAGAAGGACCCAGGGCCTGCCAAGCCTCGGGGATCCAAAGTTTGTTTTCAGTCAGAATGTGTTTTCAGTCAATGGAAAAAATGGTCGGCCTGCGCTGGGCTATGTAACCGAGAAGCCCCAGGTTTGGGGTGAGTAATGGCTGTGAAGCAGAAAACCATGAGGGCTGTTAATCACCCCTCCCAGGCCCCTGTAATTTAACTCAGAGACTCCGTTGGCTTGGAGAGCCCCCCCGCCCCCCATCTCCTCTCTTCTCCCTCCGTTCCTTTTGCTCCGGGGAGAATGGATGCGTCCTTCTGATGCTCGTCTCTATATTTCAGCTGTTAAAACTCTTCACCCTCCAGACACCCCTCTCCCAGGCACGCCCCCACGGTCCAGGCTCTGAGCAGCCTGGTCTATAAGGATGGAGGAAGGAGATACATTGGCGTCCATGGGTTCTTTCAGGGAGATCTCTCTGTCCCATGAGCCTCCTGGAATGGAGGCCTGGAAAAAATCTCTTCCCTCACCGTGGCCTTTCCAGGGTAGGCTGTTTTTCAGAGGTGTTTACTGACATCCTTTAAACAGCATTGTCTTCTTCCAGCCTTATGGTTTCTCTTTCCTGGGCTCTCATCTGCCCACCACACTCCTTTATAATTGGGAGTGTATAGGAAGTTCGTTTGGGGATGTTACCAGAGTGCCCAGGAGTGAGGCTCTGAGAGTGAGGAGAATGTAAGCCACACCTCCTTTCCTGTCACCTGTGAACACCTCCCAGTTTCACACCCTGTGCGCAGCCTCAGGGGACAGTGCGGTATTTTGGGTCCTTTTCCCTGTGCTCCCTCCGCCCCCAATGGGCGCCGCGGTCTTCATTGACCCTGTGGGTTTCATCAGCTTCAAACCGCTCTACCCAGTAACCTTTCCGGATAACTGCTCCTCACGGGCCCTGCTGCGCTGAAATTTGTGTCCAGTTGCAGAGGAGACGCCCAATGGGGCCTTCTGCTGGGTCTGCTGTGCCTGGTCCGAGCCGCGGCTTGACTCAGAGTCCGGGCGGCTTGATACCCTTGAGTTGAGCACCCAAATTTGGTTACAGAAAGTCACATTGACAAAATATTTTCTGGAGAACTAGGCAAATAAGCCAAGATGATGAATAAGTACATGGCTTTAAAATTATGACATGTAAGGTGCTCAGTGGTTTAGTGAAAACAGATTCTTTTGTATGGACAGCGAGTCTTGGCAGCTCAGCTTTGGAGGACATGAGCCCCATCAAGTACCCGAATGACCAATGGTGAGGGAGCGAGAAGGAGATGCTTTAGGGGCTTGGGTTGTCCCAAACAGCAGGTAAAGGAGTTCTGGGCTGGGAGAAAGTGAAATGAAAAGCCATGGACAAGAAGTAGCTTGTGTGCATGTGCGTGCGTGCGTGCGTGCGTGCGTGTATGTAAATGAGGAAACAGAGGGATGCTCGAGACATCACCATTCTCGGGAGGGAGATCAAGGAGTGCTTATAAGAGGAAGGAGGAGGACAGAACAGAGTCAAAGCTGGTCTTCAGTTATCTCCAGAGGTACAACCCTCCACCTCCTCACCATGGCTACTATTTTTTGAGTGACTACAACGTTCCAGCATTGTGCCAAAAGCTTTCTATGTTATCTAACGTAGTTCGTCTAGTAACTCCTTGGGATATGCCTTGTCTTCCTTCTTCCCGATAAGGAACCTGAGGCTCAGAGTCTGAAAGAGCACAAAGGTTGAGAGTTGCAGTTAGGATTTGAACCCAGGACTTTCTCACTTCTTGCCCTGAACCCACAAAGACAATCTGGTGGGCAGGCTGTCTTAGGCAGTCTTCCCAGGGCCCAGAACTTGGGGAGAACCCAGAAGGGTCCATAGCAAAGATTCCACTGCACCAAGAGAAGAAAACCAGCAGCCCCATCAGGTGGGGCCTGCATTTCAAAGAGCCATGGGAGCTGCTGAGCGCCTCATGGGCAGCAGCAGGCCCAGGTTGAAAGGGTCAGTGGCAGGTCACTGTCACCATCAATCACCCAGAAGCCTTTTGTCTGTAAGGGTGAGCAGGAGGGGGCTGGGTTGGGCACTGAGCAGAGTGGGTGAACCAATAGAATTTAAGGAATTCTGCTGGTGGCAGGAAATGGGAAGGAACTTTTAGAATTTTAAGGGGCATCCTCATGGTTTGGGGGATACACTGGTTTGTAGAAAATGTGCTCTTCCTGGGCCCTGGAACTGTGCTAATGAACAGCATTCCGGTAACAAGCTAGGTTATCCTGATGTTGAGTTACTGCAAGACTAGGTTTATTATATATCTATCGATGTAGTTTTGAATGCCACATCACCACAGTTCTAGAAGTTACTGAGATTATATGTATATTCACAGAGACTTACAGTTGGGAGAAATACATACTATACAAGAAGCCTAATAAATAATAGTAAGGGCAGTGCCGCGTGGGCAGGGAGCTCTGGGGAGATGGGAGACTTGGGTGAGATGTGGGACAAGGGCTGTCATGAGCAGAGACTATGGGTGAGACTGGCCCTGGGGTTTGCGGGGGAGAGGGTGTGAGTCTGACCATGGAGCGAGGCAGCTGTCAGCGGGCAGTCAGGGGGGGCAGGCTGAGGCCAGGTAGAACTTGAATTCTGTCCATTCCCTTTGAGGTGGGGTTCCTGGCAAGGAATTTGGAGCTTAGAACTTGCACAGCATAAAGAAAAAAAAGGACTGGGGACCTGAGATCCAGGCCAAGCTCTGTCTTTAGGCATCTCACTCAAGGCCATGCAGGTAATCCATCAGTCTGGATTCCAGCTATCTCATGTTTTAAATAAAAGGATTAGGCTAGATGAACCCCTCTGGCTGGGAAGCCTGTGTAAAACCCACAGGGTTTCTGAGGAGGATGGGGTTAGAAGAAACTGGGTGCAGTGGAAACTCAAAGTGAGAGAAAGCAGAACTAGAAGGGGGCTTAGAGACCTCCTCCCCACCCTGTTTTACAAGTGGGGAAGCAGAGGCACAGAAAGGGTAAGCGTTTTTCTCAAGGTACACAGCTCCTTACTGTAGAGCTGAGAGGATGGTCTGGCCTCTGCCCCGTATTCTGCTTAGCTGCCTGTGCCTGCCCCCCCTTCAGGCAGGAGCTGCAGGGAACCTAGCTGGAGCAGGGAAGGGAAGGTCAGGTCGGGAGGCTCGGTCTGAGTGCCATGGGCCTTCCTTCCCGCCCATTTTGTCAGCTCTGGCTAGCTGACTGTCCCCAAAGGAGCATATAGCTCAATGGATCTCCCGACCCTGGGTTCCAGGCCTCTCCCTGCCATAGCAAGGCCCTGATAATTTGGGGATAGTCTCCCATGCTCATCTGTAAGATGGCCACGGCAGTGCCTGCTCTTGGCTATGAGCTGAGGCCATAATATGCAAGAGCCACTGGCAGGGGAGAGTGAAGTCTGAGCTGGAACCCCAGGCAGCGGCCAGTGTGGAGGCAGACCCCCAGGGCCTGGGCCCCAAGCCCTGTTCCTCTCACCCCCTGCAGTGGGCGAAGGGGCTGTGTCTGGCCGCAGCGGCAGAGCAGGGTGCAGAGCACGAGACTGTGGAAGGCTGTGCTGAGCCCCTGACATTTGAATGAACCTCCCTCCCAGGTTCTTATTAGCGCTCCATGTCAAAGGAGTCTGGTAAAAGTTAACAGGCCTCCCGGCCTTACCTCCAGGAGATCAGAGGGACAACTGGAGCTTCCTGAGGTCAGGGAGAGGTCACTGAAACCTGCTTGATCATGCAGTCACTGGGTCTGACTCTGGTCTAGCGGCCTGTCCTGTCCTCTCCCCTAAATCCAGAACCCATGGCTGACCTGAGCCGTCCTTTGTCTAAAGGCCCCTTGGAAGGTGTCCTAGGCCTTGCTTGTAGGCGTTCCCTCTTTGTTGGCCCTGCATCTTCCCTAGCTCTGAGCACAAGTGTGCGTTGTGGAAGGAAGGCAAAGCGGGGGGCAGGGGCCATTGAGCAGGGCGGCTCTGTGGAAGAGATGCTGGCTGATCTGGGCCTGGGCTAGGCCTGGCCAGGTGTGACCCTGGTCCCTGACCCCTGGTGGCTCAGAGGGGGAGGAGATGAGCGTTGGGGTTGCGGGGAGGCTGTTGGCTAACATTTACCAGGACCTTTGAAGATGTAAATGCTTCCCCAGGCCCTGCTGGGATTGATGGGGTCAGAGTTCACAGGCATGGTCGCCTGCTCCTCCAAGTGGGCTAGAAATCTTGCAGACAGATGGGTTAGGGTCCCATGTGACGACTTTCCCCAGAGGCAGAGGGCTCACGGGATATGCTGTTTTTGGGGTTCTCCTGGATCAGTCCAATGACTTGGAGGCCTTGGGAGTATCTGACAGGTGTCTTTTTCAAATGCTCACATTGCTCTTGGGATAGTTTTCAGGGTTTGTTTGGTCCCACTATCACAGAAAGATCTGGGAAACAGCCTCCATGTCCTGCCTCTTCCTGGTTTGTGGTTTTTATTCTACAAATGCTAGATTGCTGGAAGTCTCCTGTTTATATCATGATCTTTCCTGGCTGGTGCCCCCACCCCCCATGGTAGTTCCTCTGCAGGCATGCCCTTCTCCACCTTCTCAGCATGGTTAACTCCTATGCACCCTTCTGCATCACCTCTTCCAGGAAGCCTTCTTGGAATGGAATTTGCCTCTCTGCCTTGTTCTCCTGTAGCATTCAATGACTCATTCAATCAACTACTATCTATGTAGTATGTACCAGGACTTGTTCTATTGTTTTTTGCATCAGTGCATAAAACGTACCAAAATTCTTCCTTCAGGGAATTTATATTCTAGAGGGCATTGATGGTGCATAATTATATAACATGACTTCAAATGCTTTGCATGTGTTGACTTTAACACTCATAGCATCCCTATGAGTCAGGTCAATTACTATCCACATTTCACATGAGATTGTACAGCTGATAAGGGGCATATTTAATTTAATTTAATCCTCCCAACAGCCCTAAGAGGTATGTGTTATTTTCCTCATTTTAAAGATGAGAAGACCAAGACTTAGAGAGGTTCAGTGATTGGTCCAAGTTCATCCCTCCAGGAAGTAGTGGTACCAAGCAGGACGATGCTTAGCCTGCCTCGCTGTAATAAATCTATCCTGTATTTCTGTGTTGAAGCAGTTTCTCTGTCTGTTGAAATGATCGGCTCATCTTTTCCATCATCCTGGGAGCTCCCCTAAGGCAGTGTGACCTTGGCTTATTTATGGGGATCCTCTGAACTCCCACTGGGATGGGCACTTAATTGGCTTCCAACAAATACTTGTTGATTGATTGATTGGCAGCTGTATGTGGGAGGAGATGATAGTAAGGCAGCTCATAGTTGTCACACACACTCTGTGCCAAGCAGTGCATTGGTCTTTGCTCAGCATGATTCTCCTAGTCCTTACAACAGTCGTATGAATTAGCTGTCGCTGCTCTGAGGCTGGCAGCTAGCATGTGCTAAAGATGGGACTTGAATCACAGGTTTCTCGGACTCCACAGCTCCGCGTCCTTTCCTCTACGCCACAGGAGGCTGATCAAAGGGAAGGTGACTATTCTGAAGACATTTGAACCTCAGCCTCCTGGCTCTTGCTGTTTTGGCCCCCACAGGGCTAGGAGGCCTTAGGGACTTCAGAGGGCAGGCCCGCAGTGAGAGGACTGTAGCCATGACAGGTTTAGAGGCATCTGGAGAAGTGGAGGCTTTGGTTCCAAGATTATTCCCATGTGTTAAGATGTTTGAAGCAGTTAGAGGGAGTGCTTGGGCACACTGGAGGTGTTCAGTGAGTTTTTACAGATTGTTGTGGAACCGTTCTCTGTTCCAGAGAAACAGCCCGGTTCAGAATAAACCTGCAGACAGCACAGGCATTCTGCCATGGAAGGAGGAGGATTATGGCAGAATAGACTCCAGTCTTCGGGCCTGGAGCAGAAATAGGAGAGTTCCTGCTCTGTGTATGTTTGGTTCCTTTGTTCTGACATCTGTTTTTTTTTTTTTCTTTCCCAGTTAGGAGGGGAGAATGGAATTGAGTCTTCTGATTCATCTGCCCATAGGGCTTAGCAGACTGGCCGGCTGGGTGTATATACAAGGAGGGGGGCAAGCAAGAGACGGACTCAGGGTCACACAGCTGAGCTGGGGGCCGGAGCCTGCCCCGGGGGCCTCCCAGGTTCTCACTGTTGCCATCGGGTGTCAGTTGTGTCTAGAGCCCCGTCTCTCGCAGTAGACAGCCACGTCAGATTTCCCCCGCTCCCGCTGCTTAATCCCCTATTTTTCTTGACTAAGAGTCAAAATGCAAGACTGCACCCACATGAACTAGCTCACTTAAGTCACTGGCAGGTAATGTGATAGATGAGTTGGCCAGCACCCACTGTAGGGGTTTAGCGAAGCCTGAGCCGTGGAGACAGTGGGAAACAACCTTGAGTGACTGGTCAGCAGGCGGCCTCATTTCACCCAGGGAAAGCCCCAGCCCGCACTCCACAACTCAGATTGGAAGGCTGATGCACGCCAGGGGGGTGGTTGACATTTCTCTCTCAGCCTCTTGCTCCAAAATGCAGGACCAACAGATCCTTGGCCCTCGCTCTGACTCCCTTGGGGTTAGGGTGTCTGACTGTTGAGGAGGGAATGATTGCAACTCTGTCCCTACCAGCCTAGGTCTTATTTCCTCCAGCCCACCCAGGTAAGAACCCCATCAAATGACCTTGTTGGTTGAGCTCACTTGTTTGTTTGAGCTAACTCAGAGGGACCGAGTGTCTTTCAACAGATGAGAGGGGTTTTACAGAAAATGGGTGTTTTATGGGCCACCTGTAGCCACTGACCGCTTCTGGAAGGCTGCGCCAATCTGCCGAGGGGTCTGTTGCAAAGGAGGAACTTCTAGGTCCTTTCATCATGATGGGGATTGTAGCTCTGACTTCAGATAAGCAGAACAAACAAGCCTCAGCCCAAGAGGGAACTGGTTCTACCCCCTTTCTTTGCTTTTCTAAGTCATCAAAGCCAAGTTCCTAAAGCCTGACTGTCTCACGGTACTTTCTGATGGTTTCATTGTTTTGTTCATTGTGCTTACGACAAGTGCTAACAGACTGCTTTCAAAGCATGTTGGTTTTTCGGTTGTTTTTGAATGGCCCTTCTGTTTTCCTGCATCTGGACAGCATTAGAATCTGGCCCCAGGGAACCACTGGGTTCCTATAAAAGTGTACCAGGTCCCTTTTTGCCGAAAACATTGGCCATGGCTAGATTCAGACACCCCATCTGGGCAGGAACAAACACCAAAAACTAGAGCAGAATCATGAGACAGCATTCAGCAGCCAGGGCAGACAGGCCTGTGCTGGGCAGAGGCCAGCGAGCCTTGCCAGCTGGACTGTGGGTGTTCTTTCTGTCCATGAACCTATTGTGATCTTCCCGTGGGAGGACTCTACCTAGCAGAGTGCCTGGCACAAGATGATGCCCACTAAATGCCGGTCATCAATAGGTTCCCTCTCTCTTTGTCTTCTCCCAGGTTGTCTGGTCAACCATCAGCATGGTGTCCACATAGGGGACTCCCAGGGACTAACCAAGGAACAAGCGCTGGAGGAGGGAGAACAGCATGGAGGCCAGGGGAGGTCCAGGAGGGGCCGGGCAGCCCCAGGTAGGTCTGCGCTGCATCTCCCAGCCTGCCTCCCTTCACAGCTCTCCTGGGAGGTCTTTTGCTACATTGCCCAAAGGGTTCAAGTGGAGAAAGGGTGGGGCGGAGTAGTCCTCCTGAGACTCATCTTTGGTTTTCAAAGCCTTTGCCTTCTACTCCTCCTGCTCTGTCCCAGTCCCATGTCTTGCCACATACTGCAGCAGAACTAGCTTTCTTCAGCGTGAGAGAATCTCAGGGTATAGACAGGGCTCAGAGGGAGTTAGTCACATATACGATCTCGCTTTATAGGTTTAGAATAAACTCTCATTTCATTTTTCCAAGACCTTCTCTGCTTTTCTACTTTCAGCCTGGATGAGATTTACTTTAGCCCACGCACCTTACCAGCTTGTAAATAGTTCTTTCTTGTTTGGCTTCAGGAATAGCAGGGCCGTTTTCTGACTGACCTCCAGGTAACTCTGTGGCTCTGAGGGCTCTATTTGAGAAGGGCCTTGTCTTTGCCCCCAGATTTAGTGGGTCTCCCAAACTCGCTTTCAGAGTCAAAGGAGAGGGAGATTAAGGGGGTTCACAGAGAGCTTTGGTGCCTCTGCCCTGCAGTTGGAAGGGATCTAGCCCAGGGGACAGAAAAGGCTCTGTCAGCTGGTTCTCAGACAGAACCCCGGGGGGGACTGTACTCCTACAGTTAGTGTGTTCTTGCATATAAAGATGTGGGGGTTGGGTGGAGGGACACGGGATCTGATTGGCTGGCGATGTCAGGTCTCTACCCATTTGGCCTCTAAGGTTTTGACTCCTTTATGGTGACACTCTCTAGCATTTCCTTCTAGGTACGCACTATCTTGTTAAAAATTCCCATTTAAGCCACTTGTGCTGTTGTAGCTCTTTTTCCTAAAAGTTTGAGCATCCTTTGAATTGTATAGGTTACTGCACTTACTTTGGCTTATCCGGGACACCCAGTAAAGCTCAGTCTTGCCGTTTTGTTTCTCAGGAGTTGCACTGGCCCTCGGTTCTGGCAGAGAGACAAAGAGAGACTCTGGGGCCAGAGCCAGGTGCACCCCAGTGGGCTGGGTCAAGAGCCCTCTGAGAAGTGAAACATGCCCTCCACAAAGGCATGCATATTCTATAAACAAGGGCACTTCCTGTTTCCAGTGTGATTCTCCAGGTAGGCGAGACAAGAAACTGTGGTTTTCTGCCTGCCACATGGGTGTGTGTGTGTGTGTGTGTGTGACTGCTTGTCATTGTGAAAAATTTCAAACTTTACGTAGCAGTTTCTTTCTCACCAGGGTCTCTGCTTGTGTGGAACTTTAATTTTATAGCTTTGGCTACTAATTCATCATGGGCACTACCATCAATAAATATTTATTGAGCTTTCACTGAGCGCAGCATGCTGAAATAAGAACTATATATTTGACGCAAGAGGAGTCAATAGCAGATAAGGATAGGTTTGGGCGCGGGGTGGGGAGACATAATCACTGAGGTCTCTTGCAACCCTGAGATTTTATGACTTTATAACTAAAGCGATAGGGTCCAGTCTGCTACGAGGAGGCACATGGGCCAATACGAAGGCAGTTACCTCCAGAAACCGCCCCCTGTGCTGGCAGCACTCATCCTCATGCCTGATGTCCCAGTTGGGACTCAGGGACACAAAGGGTTGAGCAAATCTTCCTGACCTTTCCCATGGTGTCCTGCAAAAGTCCATATTTAATTTTGGAATTTAAAAGGAGCATAGACCTTGAGGAAGTTTGGAGTTGGTTCATGCTTTGGCAGGAGAAGACCATGTCCCCCACTTTTTTTGCAGGCATAGTGATCACGGCCTGGGGGGGCCCCAGTTGGTGGGAACCCCGAGTGAGTGGGCTGGGAGGAAGGCTGCTGGAGGGACGGCTGTGTGCTTCTTGTGGAACCCTAGTTAATCAGAGCGGCAACAGTGTGCCTGCCACTGCAGTGACTCAGGCCTCCTGGGGGATTTTCTTCAACATTATGAAGATAAACATGGCTCCAAGAATTCCCTTTAGACCTGGGCTTCCTGCTAATTGCCTCCATATTTATGGGAAGATGGGCAGACTGTGGTGGGAGCCTGTGGAGTGGAGTGTGCAGGTGTGCTCCAGGGAGTGGCCCAGGCTCTGGCGGGAACTGTGAAAAGGTAGCGATTGGAGCCTTAAGGGGTCAACACGCTCCTGTCATCAGGTGGGCAAGCTATTATTACTATTATTGTTGTTGTTGTTGTTGTTGTTACTATGATTCCCTTCATAGAAAAGAGAAGCTGAAACAGAAACCATGAGTGGTTCCATGCCCAAGGTGTCACCCTCACACGGGAGAGTCTGCAGAGTCGAGGTAAACAGAGGATGTGGAGTTCCAGGTCAGCTGCCTCCCACTTCACAGTTTTTCTGATGCTAGGGGTGTGGGGAGGGGCGGGCGGGGTGGGGCAGGCAACCAAGCAGACCTGAGCCTTCTTTTCCTGGTGAAAGATGATGTTCAGTGTCTCACAAGCTGCTTTTCCCTTGAGGTTAAAGCATTAACCTTGTGTTATTAGGTGTTAGGGCTCAAGAGGGCTGATAGAGAAGTGAGCAACTGGGGGTGTCGCTTGGCTCCACACGCTGCCACTCGGACTGTGGGCCAGTTACCTTCTCTCTGCGAGCCTCTGTCTTCCTGTCTATACGGTGGGGATGATAGTGGTAACTAGCTCATGGGATTGTTGTGGCAGTAAATGAAATGATACATATAAGGAGACCTACATTATGACTGGAACACAAATTAGTGATTAATAACACTTAGGTGCCATTAGCGGGAGGTGGTCTAGAGGTTAAGGATGCAGGCCCAGAGCTGACCCCCTGAGCCCAGGGAGGCGAAGTGACTTCCCAGGGCTCACCTCCTGTGTGAGGAGCACAGTTCAGTACTCTTTGCAGACCCCTCCACACTGGATGCTTGGATCCGGGGATTGAGATGCAGCTCCTCAAGCACCAGTGCTGGTTATAGGAGGTGCTTATCTTGGGGTTGGGGTGGTGGGACTTCCTAGTCTCCCCGGAAAACCACCTGGTGGGGTGCATTGCACTGGAGGCTCTCCCCCCTCCCCAGGGGATTGCTCTGTGCTCCCCTCCAGAGCCGCGCTGGGGTAAGCTGGAGCAGCCGCACCATCTACACACAATGCAGGGGCGGCTCTTGCCTCCAGGCGGAGCGGAAGCTACACGGTCCAGGCAGGGTGGGGGTGCCCCGGCGCCCTGAGGATCTCGGCATGGCTTTCTGTCAAGCCTCTGTTGGTGCCTGGTTCCCTCATAAGGCCATTATGTTCTGGGAGAATTAATCATGCCGTTAGGTAAGCATTATGGCACTTTTATGGCAGCTTTGAAGCTAATCTGTCACTAATGCCTGCTGGATTATCATGATTTCTTGCAGTTGTGATTCATTAACTCGAGGCCTAATTCTATTAAACATCTTCCACCGCCATTTGCCCCAACAAGTCCCCACTCTCCGTTCTATTGTGGTGTGACTGGCAGTCTGTGTGGTCTCCGGAGGGGAACCCCACCGAGATGGACAGGTCCCCCCGCTAGCTAGAAAATGCCAACATTGTGTCCATCCTCTGCCCAAGCCCAGGACACGTCTCCGCCCCATTCCAGCGGGACTTTTCAGTTGGTTTTCACTTTTCTCCCAGAGGAGAGCACTGTGCCCTTCCTGAAATGCCCATGACTGCCTTCAAGAGGCCAGATGGCAGAGGCAGAGACGACAACTCTCAGAGTGAGGCAAGCACCCCACAACTCCACAGGTGCCGGCCAGCCCCGCGGGGCCTACCTGCAGCAGAAGGGGGTCTGGGGCTCAGAGAAATAGGCACACTGTTAAAGAAATCTGGTCACACGCAGCCCTTTCTCTCCCTGCTCAAAGCTAACAAAACTCACGGCCGAGGAGGCAGACGGAGGGGACAGGAAGCCGTGGTGGCACACCATTGACTGCTGGGCCTGCCAGCATTAATAACATTCCTTGGTGAGGTTTCTCAGAAAGAAATCGTTCTCAGAGGCTGGCTGTTCTTTGCAAAAGGTCAGCTTCGGGGCACGGCTTGACGGATGGGCTGTGAGCAGGCAAGAAAAAGAAAGCTGGGAGAAAGGGACCACTGGGGGTGGGCTGGGAGGAAGCGGGTGGCGGGCCAGAGCACAGGCTGGGTCCTGGTGCCAGCATCTTGCCCTCCTTCTGCACCATCCATCAAGCCCAGCACTGATATCTCAATGATTTGTAATGCCCCCGCCCCCTCAACCTGCCCAAGTGCGCACCAGCGCTGACCCTTCTCGCCTCATTCAGGCCTCGGCTGCCGCCCAGTGATGGATGACTTCCCGCCCCCCCCCCCCCGCCCCTCCCCCCCCACCTCACCACAGCTGGGGAAACATGGGCAGGTAGTGGGGGTCAAACCCAGGGCAGTCAGGGTGACCTCATCACCGAGGCCAACAGGCCCTGTGTTCCCAGTGGCAGCAGGTGATGCCAGGCATAGAGAACTAGAGCTGAGACAGGAAGCAGAGGAGATAATCCCAACTATATAAGGAGGAAAGGGGGAAAAACAAACCTAAAAATCCTCTCTGCATCCTGAGGTCTTCCAAGACTTCTAAAAAATCTCGAACGTGGTGCGATGCCTTCTCCGCACAGCTCCAGCACTGCCTGCTCCACTCCATCTGTGTTTTCTCACGCCTGGGCGCTTTAAGAACCGCTGAAATGGAAAACAAGTTAAAAAATACATAGATGTATATATAGTGAGATGGAGAAGGAGGGCAGTACTTTGCAGCCTGTATTCACTTCTTCTTCTTCTTTTTCCTTTTTTTCTTTTGCCAGTGTTTGTTGTAGGAAAAAATGTATGAAAACAAACTTTAGGCAACTGGAATAAATAGTCTCAACACATCAGTCGAGGAGAAGTCGGGATCCAACGTTCCCATCCTTCCTCATTCTGGGCAGAGCTGGTAGGAAAAGCAAGACTGTCTGCCCGGTTTCCCACTCGTAGGGGGTGCCTCCTGTTCCTTGTCGTGGGTAAGATGGGTTCTTCTGGTGGGGGCTTGCAAACTGCACGAAGGAGTGGACGGGCCCAGCGACGCCCAGCTGCACTGAGAAGCCCCCTCGGAGGTCTTAGCCGTCTTCCAGACAGGAAGTAAAGAATAGCCCAGACAAGGTACGTGTGTGTGTGCACGCGCGTGTGTGTGTGTGGTGCTGTAGAGGCCTGTGTCTCCTGCACAGAGGGCCAGGTGAGAATTCAGCTCAGCGTTGGTGAACTCCTCCCTGGCCTTCAGGGCTGGGGAAACTCACTCTTTGGCACCCCTGCAGCCCGGCCCAGGCACCCAAGACAACTTCTTCTTGGAACCTTTGGAGGCTGAGCAGGAGGGTCCAGGAGAGAGTGTCCAGGCCAGGGAGGCTGGGGACCATGGATTTTCGAATGGGCCGCACAGAGAACAGAGGAGGAGGGGTGTCAGGCAGGTAAGGGGGCACGGGTTGGTGAGATGAGAGAGACAGGGTGAAGCAAGGAACTGGAGGAAAACAGAATTCGATGGGCAGGTGGAAGGAGAGAGGAAGGGAAAGAGGAGCGCTAGGAGAAAGAGCGAAGAGATAGATAGATGGTCACGGGGCAGGAGTCAGCTGGGAACGAGAGAGGGAGAGGAACTTTAATGAGGGCAACTTGAAGGCCAGCTTTAACCAACAGCTGGTGGGGGGCCGGGTTTGATCTGCCTGTGAGTCAGGCGGGTTGATTAATGGCGGCCTGTGGAGGAGGATGGACACCTGGCCCCGCTGCTGAGTTCTTTGATCTCCTGATTTCTCAGGGTCTGGGCAGGGGAGCCGTGGGAGTGTGCGCACTCCATCGGGCCCTGGAGGGTCCCTCCTGGGCTCCCGGAGAAGGAAGGGGGTGGCCCTCAGAGAGGCTGGGAGATCTGGTCAGTGAGGAGGAAACACAGAGGGCAGGCGGGGCCCAGGGTGGTGGGGCCTCGTGAACAAAGCCCCTGGGAGGGAGGCAGGTGAGGGAACGTGGAATGGAGCCCTTCGAAGGGGAAGGCTCACCTATAACTGTGCGGGGTGATTCTGTGGTGAGGTGCCCCCCCACCCCCCTTCTCTGCAAGGGAATAGCTGGACTGCCAGGCAGACCCGGGCTGAGGAGAGAACCATTTACACAAAACTGTGTTGTTCGTGGCTGTAGGGCTGGCTAGTTTAGGCAAGGAACGGGCTCCTCTAGGAGCGTGAGGAGGGCTCCCTGAAATGGGCTTTATTTTATGCATGTTGGATGGAAACGGATTTGAGAAAAGAAAGTGACATGCTGCCAAAAAAAAAAAAAAAACCCTCAAGAAGAAGGAAAAAAGGAACTAAAACCCTAATGCCCTTAAAAAAGAAAAACAGAAAAAGTCATATATTATGTCTTTGGACTAATTCCATTGGTGTTCTGCCAATTTCAAATAATAGTGTAACTTGATTAAGAAACTTTACAGGATTTAAAGTAGTTGGCTTTTCTGACTCCTCTATGAGACTTCTCCCTAAGTCACTGTCTATACCAGGCTAATTTGTTCCCAGATTCCTTAATCTTCTGTAAGTTGGGGATGACGTTTATGACTTGGTAGCCATGTTTAATTTTTTTGACTCTCAACTTCCACCCAGAATTTTGGGGTGACTTGAAACATTTGTTACCCTGAAAATGTCTTGCTATTGAAATACTCTGTGCGTGTCCCTCAGTCTGTGGTTGTGTGTAAGCTCGCCAAGTGTTACCTGCCCCTGCTCTCCTTTTGGGTTGGCAAACTCCTGTGCATAGCTGCCTCCGGTCTTAGAGAGGAAAGCACCTGGGGACAACTGGGATTCAGCTCGCACACGGGTCACGGAGAGTTAGGGCCCCAAAGGCTCTCGTGGCCCAGCAGCAAAGGCAGTTCCAGAAGTGAAGGAGGACACGTTTTCCTCCTTCAGGTGGGGTCAGAGTTTTGACCAGGTGGCACTGGCATGGTTTGGAAGGCAGCTGTAGGGCAGCAGGCAGAGCACTGGCCTTGCACCCCAAGGCCCAGCTCTGTGACTCAGCGACTAGCTGTGTGACCTCGGGCCTGCCCCTTCCTATCCCCAGAGCTTCAGTTTGCTCACCTAGAAAATGGGATAAGGAAAAATATGCTTGCCTCAGAGGCGTGTTGTGAGGATTAAATGAATTAGTAGATGTGAAAGCACCCTGAAAACGATGAAGACTTCAATTAACAGCAGGTATTAGAATCACTGCTCCGATTACAGAAAGCCGGGTCTCTTTCAACACTCGTGTTGACAGCAGGGATGTTTTAATTTCAAGCAGGGTTTGTTCACGGAGGGCACGAGAAAATGGGATGCCATGTTCCCTGCTCTCCCTGGGGCACCTGCTCTCCTATAATTACTATTTACTAATAAGTATGTTGTGTTTATAAATGCCCCACTAAATCCACCTGAAATCCTTCACCCTGCTGGCCTGGGTTTTCTGGATACAACTAGGCAGGAGCTGCTGGGAGCTCCCTCTGAGTGGCGGGGCTGCTGCACCTGGGCCTTCCAGGCGGGCACGGCCAGTCGGACCTGTCAGTGTCCGCTGCGTGATGGCAGCACCCTCAGATCTGTGCGCTTCTCTCTTCAGCCTGTTTTGCTTGCTTGTGGGAGAGGAGCATTGAGTTTCTAGAGCCCAGGCTTCCTGGGGCTCATGGCTGCTTTTCCCTGCTTGCCAGTGGTTCTCAGATGTGGGAATATTGCTACCGTTGATGGGCTGAATGCATGGTGCCTGGAGCTAAGGCTCTGACAAGGCCTGTGAGATGTGGGACAAGCCATCGCTAAGGTGGGAAGGGCAGTGCTTACCCTCTGAGGGTTGAGGTGAGGACAAAGAAGGCCTCTGTAATACTCCTAATCAATGACTGATACATAAGAGTTGCTCAAGAAGTGATTTTCTTATACATCAGTAGTCTCAACCCAGCTGTACATTGAAATTGCTAGGGATAGTTAAGATTCTAAAGCCTGGGCCCCACCTCTAGAAGTTCTGATTTTATTGGTCTAGAATTAAAGTCAGCATCAATTCCCAGATGATTTTAATGTGTAGCCAGGGATAAGACATACGAGGGCTTCTCAAACTTAATGTTCGCGCAAGTCACTTAGAGAATCCTAATAAAATGTAGATTCTGAGCCAGTCAGTGTGGGTCAGTGGAAGGCATTCACTGCTAATAAGTGTGGCTGAGCCTGTGCATGGGCCACACCATAATCCTTACAGCTCGGGGCACTGGCCACGGCCAGGGATGGGAGACCTGTGGAGGTAAATGCAGTAGAAACCTGAAAGACGACTCTGAGGGCTTGCTTTAGGGTGTTTCTGCCAGGTGTCAGTCTGAAATCTACAATCCTCCCCAACACACACACACGCACACACACACACACACCTCCTTCTGAGTCCGATCTTGAATACCCATATAAATAGCAACCAGGAGATATTTTCCAATGTTTCACCATCTTTCACGGTTTCCTGGTTTATTCTGTGAAGACAACCAAATGAATGAATACATTTACTACAGAACATTAAGGGGCCAGGCCAAGAGTTTAAATACCGTACCTATTTGTAACGCTCAACTGGAAAAGTAATTCCTAACCTTGACTCGTAAGTAGTCAGCCCCACGACCCTCGCATGGCCGAGTGAAATCCCCATAGCTGAGTATGAAAACACGGCAAAATCCCAGGGAGGCTGCAAGCAAACAGCTACTAATACTGGTTCATGAACCAGGAAATGCGTCTGTGAGAGGGAGACAAAGCTGACTATGGAACAAGGGGCTTCTGAGTAATGGGAGGGGGTCTTCCAGAGAGCACTCAGCCTGGAAGGGTTTTCTCCACCAGTGACAGGCGTGTATATAAACCGCCACCGTCTCCCGACACAGTTGCAGGTGTCTGGGCGGGTGGGCACAGAGGACATCGACAGAGTGGGTTTTCCATGGGGTAGTATTGTATCCTGCTTACACCGTATTTCATGAGTTTATGGAAAAGTAAGTAGAAAAAGGAATAACCAGCGTATATAGTTGATGAAGACTCTTCACGAAAGAGTGAACTTTGAACAATTGACAGTCCTCTGCCGTCAGACTAGTGGCTGAGACCCAAGAAGGATGAGGTGACAGACAGTGGCCTGGGGCCACCTGTGTGGCGTGCCAGATTTGAGCAGCAGGGATGGACAGTCAGGATTGCAGTGGAAGAAGAAAGCCCTGACCTGACCTGTGTTGGAGGGTTTTACCAGTCCAAGGACAAGAATTTTGCCATACGGCTAAGGAATGGTAGTTGACACCAGAATCACATGGTAGCCACGCCTGTATTTTTGGTTGGACTGTTCAACTGGGCTTAAGTTAACTGTTTGGCAAACAGTATGGAGTGTTCCTCTAGTTTGAGTTAGGGTCTTTTCCCAGTCCTGCTTTATTGTTTTTGTAAAGCCAGGTGTCGTTGAAGACAGCTGTCACATCAGGATGAACCCGGCTGCCAATCACCGCTGAGATCCTGACATATTGGGCAATCTGGTAAATAGCCCTTTCACTGCAAGATTCCTGAGCACAGTTTATTCTTGCCTTGAGGTGTCAGCCATTGCCAGAAAACCAAAGGATGAGCCCCCGGCAAGCGTCAGTGGGCCTGCCGGAGCACATCTGCCTCCAAGAAGCCTGGGGCCTGTTTGCGTGCAGAAATTGACATGTGCCATTCCGGAAATCTTATTTTATTGCTCCTTTCCCCTCCAACTACCCCCTCCTCTGCCACCTCCTCTTTCGCTCCTCTGGAATCCTAGTCCCAGATGTGACTTTCTCTGTTTCCTTTGGCTGGGAATTTGCCGTTTTCCCATAACCCAGTCGGGTTGCCTGTTAGAGAAACCAAAAAACTCCAACTTTCTGGGAAGACATCTAATTAAATTCCCAACGAGAGAACAGGAAAGCCCCCTCTGTAACCGACGGATAGAACCTCATAATACATTATCATCCCGGCGGAGAAAGTACTGTGGCTCGGCCTAGTGAACCGGTAACATGGTGTTCTGTTTCTTAATGTCCTCTGCAAAGAAGCTGGCCCTGGGTTTAAAATAGCCCTCTGGTAAAAGCAACTATTTAAAGAGTACTGGGGTCTGAGAAATGCAAAACAAAGTGTTGTTGATTAAAAACACATGGTTTGTTCTCGAGATGCGAGTAGCCAGCAAAATGAAATGTGACAGTGTTTTGGCTTTTTCTATCCCACAAGACATGATGGTGATTTATTAGAGTGATGTCAGCTGTGGTTAAAAAAAGTTTGCTGTGTTGTCTTAATAAAAAGAGGCTTTACCTTGGAGCTGTCAGACTCCCTCTCCTCTGGCTGGAGGCAGTGGCTGCTAGGTCCTTGGGCCCCCTGCGGGGCTTTCCCCCAGGGGGCAGATCTCGGCCTTGGGGGAGTTCAAGAGGTCACAGGGCACAGGGTGCTTCTTGATGGCTGTGCAGGATGGTCTGGAGAGGGGCTGCAGCCTGTTCTTGGTTTGTTCAGCTTGTGGGGAGTGCGGGTGCCGTATCCAGCTTGGAGTTGGAGCGTGTCCTGACCTGGATGGGCGGTGGGCCTTTGGTCGGAGCGAACCCCGTGGAAGGCCCCTGGCCTTTCCTAGGTAGCCTGGGCAGAGGGCTGGTAATCAGCAGGGTAGATAATTAGGCTGTTTGCTAAACAAGAGGATTTCTTAGTTGAAGCTCTTCGGTTTCAAGGACTAGAAACCCCTCAGACAAATTTAAATCAACAGGATTTGTTGAAAGGACACAACACTCCATCTCCACAGACATCTTAGAAGAGATGGGCCATCGGGGAGTGAGTTGGGCAGCCGGGACCGAAGCAGCTTCCTCTGCTTTCCTCAGAGCCCTGCAGTCTCAGGTCCGCCCCCTTTGCCTCTCTTCCTTCTCCTCTCAGGGGTTTTCTTGGGGAGATTCTTTGTTTTCATGTCTTCATGGCTTTGGCTTGCCCCAGCTGTGCACCTGCTATAGGACCACGTTTTTGTTCAAATATTATCCTCTTCCCCCACTTTGTCTCATTGTCTCAATTACCAGTTCCTGGGAGAGAAAGTCCAATTGGTTCATGTCCATCTCTGGGCCGGTGGGCAGTGTGGGCAGCAGCCTGGGGAGGTGGTGAGGCTCGAGGGGAGCCACTCTGAAAGGGCACTGCCCGAGAGCAATGCCAGGGGTCAGCTACAGAAGGGAGCTGTGGGTGTTGCCAGGGCCATTGAAGAAAGTAATGAAAACAGGTGTGCGTTTTGGTGTAAAGATCAGGGACTTTCTGAGGGTGAGAACTGGTACTGCTTTTTCTGAATGCCCCTCCTTCTCTATTCCACAGGAAGTGAAACCGTCACAATGGGGAGATGAAATCTCTCCTGCAGACACACCCAGGAAGTGGGAAGGTGGCATTATTCTTTTTTAAATTAATACACATATTTTTTTCTAACTTTAGAAGAAACACACAAATGCCTATAGGAAAGGTAGAAGAATAAAAACACACAAAAATGGAAGGAAAAAGCGCCCTAATCCAAGATAACTGCTGTTAACATATTGGTGTATCTCCTTTGATTCTTTTTTCTTAAGTGGTAGCTTGAGGCTACATGAATGATCTGGGCTTTAGATCTATCTTCGGCTCTAATTATATGTCTTCAGACTCTCTAAGACTTTAGGATTGCTTTAAATTTATTCTCATCATTTTCCTGGAGCACACAGGGTTGATTTCCCCTTACTCTTTTACCTTTTCTTGCAGGGGGGGGTGGGGGGCGGGCAGCTCAGACAGAAGCAATGTTTGCTAGCACCTCCGTACTGCCACGCCCCTTCTGCGCCAGCAACCACTGCAGGCACCCTCAGCCCCCCAACCACCCAATAGCTTTTTAACTGTTTCTTCTCCTGAGTACTTCTTCTTCCTTCTTGGGGGGATCTTTTTAAAGCCAAAAATCTTGTCTCATCAGTCCTCTCTGAAGGTCCTTCGATGGTTATGTTTTACATTTAGGAGAGGAGACCGAATCCGTAGCAGCCACCTCTGGCCCACACGCTCACTGCTCCCAGCCGTGCGTGGCCTCTCTCGGCTCCTGGCCTGTCTCAGTCACGTTCCTGCCGCCGGCCTTTGCAAGTGCTGCTCCTGCCGTCACAGACTCAGCCTCCAGGACTCCACCGCTTCCTCAGAGGAGACTTTTCTGACTGTGGCCACCTTACGGCCCCTCAACATCCCCTTTACTTTCTTTTCCTAGCAATAACCAGTGTGCAATTTTACATTTGTTTGTTTGGTTATTAATGAGTGTCTGTTTCCCGGAGAGATATAAATGGTCCCAAGACCAAACAAATGTGTTCGGATGCACACTGTATTCTACTTCTGCTGTCATCCCCAACTTAGCCACCACCCCCACCTCTCCACCCATTGATTAGGTGCTCAATCAATGCTTGTTGAATGAATGAGTGAATCCAGTGCTTGTCTGCTGCAAATACATAAGTGAAGGGTCACTGCATTGTAGCATATTGGATTTGGAGGCCCAGGGAGAGAACATGGTTTTCAATAAACCCTTGGCCAGAGCAGCTTTCACATTTGCACTCATTTGTAAGTGCCCCAGAGGTGCATGGCATATAGTGATTAGTGTTTGTGCCTGCTGAGATGCTGGTGTGTTGGCCAGCTTTCTGAGCTGCTGAGAGAGGTTGCTTTTCAGTGAAGTATCTGCACCTTAGTGCGGCTTTGCCATTCTCTACTTTGCACATTCTGTGGGAAGAGTTCATTCTAGAGCCTCTGACAGCCGCCGAGCCTCCTGGGATTGAACACCTCCATGGTGCAGTGCTCTCTGCCTCGGAATCAGCCTGCAGACTTCTCTGACTGTTACATAGATCTTGCCTAAGTTAAGGACAGATTTATCTTCCTTAGAACCTTTAACTATGGATTGCCTTTGGGAGAAACATCAAGTTCATTCAATGGATGTTTATTGAACACTGGCATGGCGTACCAGGTAGGGATCCAGGCACCCGTGCAGACAGCTGAACGAGACAGGCGGAGCAGCTCAGCTGGGGAACACTAGCATAACCCACAATGTATCCTCACACAATTACCATAATGCATCACAACGGCCCAGTGATGGGCCTGTTATTAAGTCCATTTTACAGCTGAGGCGGGGGAGGCTTAAGGAGTGTGTATGACTTGTCTGAAATCCCATAGTTTGCATGTGAGGGGGCTAGAGCTCCATCTCAAGGTTTTTGACTACAACCCAGCGTTCATTTTTTACTACCCTGAACTGAAAGTATGAATGTATTTCTGCTTCATGCAGCCCCGAGTACATGTGAGGGTAGCTAATATACTCCCTGAACTATCTCTTCTCCTGGATAAACTTGATCCCCAAAAGCAGGATGTTAGCCAGTGGGTCTTCCTTGGACCTGATTGCATGGCAATACCGTTGCAAGCTGCAGAAGGTCCTGGCTACTGTACAACACTCTTCCATCTGCGGCCAGGAGGGTCTCAGTCTGGAAAACCAGCCACTGAAGAAGAACTCAGGGTAGTTTTTTTCCCTGGGCAGTGAAGCCGGCCACTAAGCCCGGGACTGTTTCTCTAGGGCAACTCAGGAGGTGATATCCTCGCAAACATCTCGCAGTGAAACACGACACACATGCAGATTTCCAGGTCGAGATGTCTGATACTTGGGCATCTTTTGAATGACATTGCGGTTAGGGCGCCATTGACTTAAACAGTTCATGTTATGGGACACTCCCGACCACCTGAGAAATTTCATTACACCTACAGACAGATCCATCAGGTTTTTGGCTCAACACAGAAGGAAAAAATTCTGTGTCTTTGTAGCTTTCACTCACGGGTCTTCTTGAGACTGGGAAGCATCAGCACAGTGCCTCTCCCACGTGGCAGGTTGGCACAAACGAAGTGTGCAGGGAGTTGCAGGCCTGGGCAGGCGTGTCTGAGCAGGCCTAGTGAACTGCCGGGTGGGCCTGCTTGGGGCCTGTTTGCCTGACAGACTGTGGAGCCTCCTGGGAAGGAGCTCATCTTGGAGGAAGAAGGAACCAGGCACAAACAGCTGACCTGGTGACCGGGCTTTGTTTGCGGTGGGGCAGGAGTCATTCTGAGCCTGGCCTGGTGTCCACCTCAAGAGTGGGTTTGGCTCACAACTCGGCACCCCCCCCACCCCCCCGCCGGCCTTGGACTCCTTTAAGAGATCTACGGGGAACAAAAAGGCTATACATAAACATGGAAAGAATGGTTTAAACTAACATGTGGCTGTCCCTGGGGAACCAGCTGTGGGACTTGTCTTCAGAGAAAAACATGCCATGGGAAGACAGGCTCTGTCCTCTACCACAGCGCGGAACCCTGCAGCTCTCTGGCCTCTGGGACCTCCGGGGCCTCCAGCACTTCTGTGGTGGCAGGGACAGCCGCACCCAGCAGAGGGGACAGTGTCCGGCATCCTGGCAGAGAGGCCCTGGAGTAGGCTGAGGGGAACAAAACAGTGGGTGACCAGAAAACTGACTGTGTGTGTTTTGAGCATCTGTGAGGCACTCTCTTAGGGATTCTAGAAATACTGAAGGTAATTAAGGGGTGGCTGACACCCTGAGTGAGCCAGCGGAGGTTAAGTCACTCTTACTCATGTGGTGTGTACACAGAGAGGCCTTAGGCCTGGGAGGGCCGTCATGGGCCCCGCCCGCCAGCTCCTCTCGTTCCACTCCAGCACCCCAGGGTCCTCAGTCAGATGCTCACAGATGCGAGTCCCTTTGTGGATTGGACTTCCCCTGTTTGGAGTCCCCCTGTTCACACTGTTCCCTTTGGAACCACTCCATGCTGTGAGAGCCCAAACTCTTTGCTATGAGAATTTTAAGAGATCCTAGAATTAATACAGCCTAAACCAGAATGTTAGGGTTGCTGCGGGGTCCTAGATGAAATGAAGGCTCCCAGAGACTTAAAGCAACTTGACTCAACTCTAGGTGCCCGATCAGGGGAGGAGGAAGGGTCCATCAGCTGAGGTCTAAGACAGAGGGCAGGGAGGGACCCGAGTAGCCAGTGGAGTTGCTTAGAGGTCATGGGGTGGAAGAACAGCAGTTCATGAATTTTTGTCTCTTGCTGGGACGGTGCCAAAACTCTGAGATGGTCTGCAAATATCAGTAGTTCATAGACAACCTGCCTTTGTTTTAGACAAAGCAGGTGCATAGACAACCTGCTTGCTAACCCTGACTGCCATTGGTAGTCAGGGTTAGCAAGCAGACCATGCTTCTGGGCCAAGTCTAGTGAACTCAGGGTGATGGCCAGAAGCATTGTGTTGAGAAGGATTCTGAGCCTGGATCTGAGGCAGAAACAAGTGTTGGGATCAGCTGGAAATGTCTTTTGTTAACCAGCTGGGGAGGGGGGTGAGAAGAGGTTCGCGGGTTGTGGAAGGCACAGTAATCCCTCAAGATGGCCACACCCTATTATCTGGACCCTGTGAGTAGGCTGTGTTACATGGCAAAGGGGAAGTCAGGGTGCAGATGGGGCTGACCTTGGGGTGGGGAGATTATGCTGCTTATCTGGGTGGGTCCAATGTAGTCACAAGGGTCTTTAGAAGAGAAAGAGGGAGACTCAGTACTTGGAGTCAGTGGCATGATGTGAGAAAGACTCCACGGGCCATGGCTGGCTTTGCACATGGAAGAGGCCACGACTCAAGGAATGTGGGCAGCCCCCAGAAACTGGGAAAGCAAGGAAACAGATTTCCCTCTGGCAGCTCCGGGAAGTTCTGCCGACACCTTGATCCTAGTCCTGTGAGAACCATTTTGGACTTGTGACCTCCAGAAGCATAAAATAAACTTGTGTTAACTTAAGATATTAAATTTATGGTATTTTGTTATAGCAGTAAAAAAACACAACAAAAAACAGATACAGGTCTCTATTATTTTCCACCTGTGGCTCATCGGGGAAACTTCTTATATTTGACCTAAAGTTTTCACTCAGTTGCTCCTGCTCTTTCTTTCAGACACCTGGAACAGGATCTCTAAGGTTGTTAAGACTCCAGAATGGTCTCCCTTGTGAGAATCTAAGAAGCACCACCATTCTGAAACTTTCAGAAGGGAATCACACAAGTTTTGTGCTTGTCCTATGAACTTGAAGTGGCTGGGTGAGGGGGAGTGTCCAGATAGGCAGGCTGAGAGCTGGGCAGCAGGCTCCCGGACACCACTGCCATCCCATGCAGCGTGGTGATGGGGACAGAGTGTTACACTGGGACTCCCGACGCTGTCCCTCACTTTTCTCACCTGTGACTACAGTAGGTCTATTTGATATTCTATTGTTTTTAAGTACCCAAACACAGTGCTGGAGAACTGAACAACAATGGAATATCTTCTGAATACCCAGCATTTTAGTTACATAATGTCATTTGTTTTCACAACAGCTGTGTGAGGTGGTCATGTCACATGAGACCCCATTTTACAGATGAGGACACAAAGGCTCAGAGAGGTAAAGTTCTTTCCTAAGTCATCCAGCTAGTAAGCTGAGGAGCCAGGAATCAAGTTCTGGTGTGAGAAGCCCATATTATTTTCTATGACATTATGGCATCTCCTAGTAAAGATTTCTGTCTTTACAAAAAAATCCTCACCTGAGGAAATGTTAGAGAGAGAGAGAGAAAGAGAGGAAGATTGATCAGTTGCCTCTCATACACACCTGACTGGGGATTGAACCTGCAACCTAGTTATGTGCCCTGACCGGGGATTGAACCCACAACCTTTTGGTGTATGGGACAATACTTCAACCAATTGAGCCACCTGGCCAAGGCTGCCTGCCTTTTGAGAAGGATTCTGGCCCTGGATTATTATGCTGAAGACACAATCACAGACCGAGTCCAGGAGTGACGGTCTTTGGCATGCTGGGAGCCCCATGGCCAAACAGGAATAATCGTTCCAGAACACTAATATCTGTAATTTTGTTTCTTTTCCTGCCTGGGCTGGGAACCAGTTGTGTGATGTTATGTAAGTCACTTTTTCTCTGGGCCTCCCTTTCCTGCCCTGCGAAATGGGGTGGATGGACTGGAATCCGTGTTGCTGCAATTTATATTACAAGAGCGATTTATGTTTTAATTTTCGAAGTGAATCAGAAGAACACATTCCTGTCTCCCTCTGTCTCCTGTCTGGGCCAGATGCTCCTCTCCCCGTCCTGCCATCTTGCCCACAGTTAAGAATGCCTGTATTGAGTGGTTTAGAATGTTGCTCTGGGTATAAGATTATTGGAGTCAGAGGAGATATATACTCCGGGAGAGAGAAGACAAGACAGCTTTTCTCTGTTGCCCATCTTTCTTCCTGGAACCTCCCCTGCCCCATTTTTCTGTGCCTGGGACGATTAGCTCCCCACGTCCCCCTAGGCCACCCCTTGACTCTCCTGTCTATGAAGCAGTGGGCAGGCGGCCCTCCTGTTTGAACAGGTCATCTCTCAGCGAGGCTGCCAGTGCGGTTATCTTTTATTTCTGGCATGTGCTGTAACACAAGAGTGATCTCGACTTCAGAGATTATCACCTCTCATCTTTTATTCTCCCTTTTCTCCTCTCCTTTTTCTTCTTGCAAGATGATAAAATTACCAGACAAGCCCTCCCTTCCCCCCGGCCTAGTCAGAGCTCAGAGATATTTACTTCTTGGGTAAACGGCTGTAATCTCCCTAACCAGACTTATCGCAGTTAAGCGAGTTAAACTCCCCTGGTCTAATCCCTAATGTGCTGTAGTTTTTTTGAGTATAAAGCTTTTGACATCTTTTGATATAATATGGCAACTCTGGGCCACTGGATATGATTAGGCATCAGGCAAAGAGGTTTCAATTTGACCGAAGTGGAAAAGAAGGGCCCTCTGCCGTGAGTGGAAAAGCACACTCGCTCACGAGAGGAAAGGAGGAGGCTGCGTGGGTGTTTTGCAGGCTCGGGTCATGCACATCCCTGAGGGACAGTCAGTAATGTGAGATCGAAATTGAGTCAACCCCCATGTCCGTGTCCTTCCGCAGTGTCCCTAACCACGTGTCATAGCGGCCAGGAAAAGGCAAGAGAAGCAAGGCACTATGCCTGAACATGGATGACATACCATGTCCAGTGGGAGAAACGAGATCTCCTCAAACCTCTAGAAAATAACACAAGGGCCGATGAGGACAAAAGACTAAATCAGACGTGACTCAAATGATCAAAAGTTCTGGGGCAGCGGAAATGGTTAGAGGAAGGAAGATCCGTAATGTCTGACAGAAAGGTGTCTGAGCAGATGGAGACAGGAGCAAGCTTGGAGACTGGACAGGCCCTGTGTGCGTAGGTGGCGGTGCTGCTGGTGGGGGGGGGGGGGGTGCAGATCAACATTCCAACCAAGGCCCGGGCGTAGGAGGGAGCCTGGTGTGTGTGTCACATCCAGTGAGGACAATTCTTTATGCCCAGAGGCAACTGTGACTGCTGTAGAAGTGCCAGAGACAAGCTCAGAAGCGCTTCTTGCTTCTACGTATATATGTTATGCGTTGGCTTTTCTTTCTTGTCGACCTTCCAGTCAGTCCTAAATTCGGTTCCTGTTCTCTGCCTCTCCCTGCCTGCCAGTGCCACCACGCTCTCAGCCAAGCGGTGACATTTTCCCCAAGCACAGCCCGTGCATTTTTAAAGTCTGAGATGAGCGTTAGGGTTTGACTCCTCCTGCCACCCTCCCTTTGAGTGTGTGTGTGTGTGTGTGTGTGTGTGTGTGTGTATTTTTGGCCTTGAGTCCCCATTAAAAAAGAAAAAGAAAGTAAATTGTCAGGGCCAAGGACTAAGAGGCAATTTGAGGAGCCCACTGAACTGCCTTACTGTCCCCACTGCAGGCTACACTTTGACGGCGGCAGATGCATCACCAAGTGAGCTCTCTCTCTGAGAGCAGCAGCCTCAGCGCTCGGGTTAGGGTACTTCCTGGGGCACTAAGGCTTCTCCCACCCACTCCCCTGGTTGAGAAAAGACGGGGTCCCAGGCCGCCTCTCCACAGGGGCCCTCTCCCTGCCAGCTGGATAGCAGCACTCTGCAGGGCCTCGGATCTGCCACGCCCACTGGGGTCTCCGCTGGGCAGGGGTAGTGAATAGCTGTCCATTCTGGGCTGAACCTGGTACTTGCTCCCAAGGCTCAGATGCACTTGACTAGCTCCAGGCCACCCTTGGCACCTGTCCTTGACATACCCCTTGAAGCTCTTCCCCTGCCTGGCCTTGCTCTTCACTCCTACAGGCCTCTACCTTGGTGCTTAGAAAACAAACAAACTCCAACTCTGTGTGTCATGCAAAAGTCCTTTGCTGCATTTTGTCAGAGTATGTGTGTGCATGTATGTATGTATGTATCAAATATCTATGTATAAATGAGTGAATATTAATAAAACCAAAAGTAGGGTGTTTGCTTTAGATACCTGCCCCTGAAATACCTACCATCAGCCCTTTCTCCCTTGCAAAAAATTGATCTCTTCAGCTCTTTTCCACATTGGTCATTTTTGGGGGGGCTGTTAAGGCTGTGCCCCCCTTTGTTCTGAGTGCTTCATACGCTATAGGCATTAATATTCACTGTGAATTGTCATTCTCTAGGGGCAGCTGGTGTGATCTGAGTTTGATGGGGCTGTGGGAGGAAAAGAAAACATGGGCAGGCACTCTGAGCTGCCAAGGGGGCCTCGGGCACTGCTGTCCAGGTGAGCAGAGCAAAGAGGGAGGACAGCGTGGGACTAGGAAGGAGGAGCCAGGGCACTGAAGGTGGGGGCGACTGTACCTCCAACTGTGAGCACTTCCTGCTTCCCTTCCTGTCTCCACAACATCCTTTCATGGAGCAGACCGGGGCCCAGGCTAGTGGGGTGAGAGGGCAGTGTTTTGGGCAGGGCCCCCATCCTGCCTGGACTGTCAAGGCAAGCTGTCAGCAGCACCGGGTCCCCTGTCCCCAGGTTGGGAGGAGACAGCGGCTCCTCTCCCTGAGGGAGGCTTGCCGTGTCTTACTTTATGCTGCGGCAGCCTGGCCCGCTTCAGGAACTCCAGGCCCTGGTTTGGCGATGGCCTGTCTGAAGCGAGTCATGACAGGATTCCTCACCCCATACATTTGTACTAAGTGTGGTGAAACAAATGTAAGAATTTTAAGACTGTGAGTAGTGAATACTGAAATATTGTATATAGGCACTGAAATGAGCAAGAAATCAAGTAGAAGAATATTCAGGGAGCACCTATTACATCCAAAGCTTTAGACATAACATTGCCCATCACGGGCCTTCAACAGTAATACAACTGGTAGGTATCATTCAGTAAGTGTCTTTGGGTGCCAGGCATTCTCTCATATAATCCTGACGATAAACCTTGTATCTCCAACTGACAGTTAAAGAAACTCATTAAAAGTTTGAGCAACTCCCCCAAGGCCACGTAACTAGTTAAGGGGCAGCCCGGGATTTAGACTTGGCTCCCGTGCCAAGCTCCCAAGCCAGGAAATACGTGAAGATAGGAACCGAGCAAGTCAATAGAGACAGGGGTGGAATTAGGGGCCCAGGTGTGTGGTTCTGACCATAAATTTCATAGGAGGTGGTAGAGAGAGAAGGTCCATGGGAGCTCGAGGGGTGACAGAAGTTTCTGGAAGGAGCTGAGGCTCGATCTGCATTTAGGTGAGTGAAGAGAGGAGCAGAGGCATTTCCGGGTGGATGAAGACGCAGGAGTGAGCGTGGGGTGTGTGAGGGTCCGTGGGGAGATGAGTGCGAGAGAGCAAGGCTTGGTTTAGGGAAGCAGTGGGAGCCGAGGCAGCAGAGTAACATGGTTTCATGCTAGAGTCCCCACCCATGCTCTGTGTGTGAGTTTGGGCAAACTACCGAACCCTCCTAAGCCCCAGCTCCTCACCAGTAAGTCAGGGATAACGGTAGTGCCCGCCTCACCTTTGTGGGGTGAGGGTTATGAGATAGTTCATGCAAGGTACGTAGCACAGTGTCGGCCACATGGGAGCTACTGCATAGACGCCATCTGTAGTTGAGCACGTTCTTTCCCCACTCCTGGATTTGTGTGTTATCTTGCGTTGTTTCTTTTCCTTTCTCACTGCCCCTACCCTCTTCTAGGTCCCTGTCATGACATGCCTAAATCATTGCGACAGACTCCCACTGGTTTCCTGCCTTCGGTCTTTCCCCACACACGTCTACCTTGTGCACGGACACTACGCTATTCCCCCTAACACACTGCTCTCTGCATCTTACCTCTTGCTTGAAACCCTCCAGTGACTCACTTTCGCCTTGGAGATTAAACCCAGACTTCTTAGCTGAATCACCTACAACCAACGTTTCTATGTATTTGCCTCCGTTTCTCAACATGGTTGCTGTTATTGCCCCACAACAGGGTCTGGTCTTCCTTGTCAGGGAGTCTTCACCCCTGCTTCCTCCTCCAGGAATACTGTATACATCTTTCTCTCCAGCTAGCCACGCACTGAGATTCTGGGCTGGCCCATCGGAAACTCATCTCCTGTGTGAAGTGGGTCCCGACCAGTCCAGCTCATGAGATCTCCTTCCATGGTGGACAACACTTACACTCTCTCTGTGCCTTGCTCATTTGACCAAAAGCTGTCTCACTAATGACATACACTCACGAAAAGCAAAATGTTACCCCAGATGGTCTGCAAATCCCAAGGGAAGTCCTCTTCATTGTCTCTTCTGTTCCTGTGGTTCCCGGCATAGGGCAGGGCTGAGCGTCTAGGAGACACTCGATGCATTTTTATTAACTTCATTGAATAAAGGTGGTAGCAAGAAAGGGTGATCCTGTGACACAGTACTGGCTGTGTCTTAGACTGTCCAGTCGTTTATGTCCCTGAAACCAGCAGCCTCTTTCTCTTTGTGCTTCTCTTGGGGCGATCCTCACTCTCCAGCCTTGCTTTCTGCCCTAAAAGCTGCTCTGTCCACATCTCTTCTCTTTGGCTTCCTGGCAGAGCTCAGAGCCCTTGAGAGGCAAGCTGGGATATAGCTGGTGCTTAGATATAAGTCCTGTCTTTGACACCCCACTCAAGGCCCTACTGGTGGTTCACAGTTGGTTGGGGGTGCGTGTTTTCTGTCTAAACAGATGAGTCCAGAGTGCATGAATGAAGAATGGTGCACAGTGGAGTACAATGTACTGTATCGTATTGTGAAGTGTTTAACGATGACGTGTGGCCATTGTTATATCCTTAATGACAATTACAGCAATGATGGAGACAGTCTGAGGAACAGCAGAACAGGACGTATGATGGGTGGGACACCAGAGAAACCTCTTCTCATCCTGGGGACTTGAGGTTGCAAGGCAGGGTATCAGTTTTGGGGGGTTTGTGTTCCATGCCCAGCTGGCAACGTGCCTCCCTCTGATTCAAAAGGGGGAAGCAGAATCCTTCACCAGGGAATCTTGGGGACGTCAAACTGCTCCTTACGCAACAGCCTCCTAATGAGTTTAAGTGTAAATGAATCAAGAAGCAGATGGATTGGATTGTTCTGGAAATACACCCGAGGTTTAAAAATTAAGGGAAAAAGCATTTTGGCAAAAGGCATTTTGGGGGTTTGCCAAGACCCAGAACATTTGAAAAAACAGTTCAAGATTTTTTTTCTATTTCTTTTCTTTTTGGTTGCAAAACCCGAATGCTGCCTGGAGGCAGTAGAAAGAGATGGCCTTGGTTTTCCTTTCAAACTGACGTTCCTTCTGCCGTGTGGGTAATGGACCCCAGACAGGAGGCAATGGGCTATGGGATCGCACCAGGGACTGACGGTGTCCGGTGTCCAGGGGCAAAGCAACCCTACCTCCATTTGCAGGGGGAGGCGGCCTCGTAGGCCTAAAGCTCCCAGACTGGGCCTCAGCCCTCTGGGCCCGCTTTGGCTGCAACCTAGGCCTTGCAACGTGCCTGCCTTTCATAAGATTCGACTCACCTCATTACATAAGGGGAACGGTCTCCAATTTGCTAGGTGAGAAACTCTGGAGGTTAGCAAGCACTAATCCAATAAAATATAAAGTGAATGTTTATCCTAGAAAAATTCTTTAAACAATTTTTTTTATTAGTCACATTTGGCATAGTTGAACCTTTCCCTGGAGGGATCATCTTGCTGAGGGCAAAGAAAAATAGCAACTGTCTCAACCCCCGGCAGTGTCTAAATTTGTTGCTGGCTTGCTGTGTGATTGTGCATGAGACACCAAACCTCTCTGTGCTTTGCTTTCCCAACAACCACCTCTACAGGTTTTCTCTGATTCAGGGCAAACACGTGAATCAAACAAGTCAGGGGGCTAATTCATGTTAGATAACATGAGGTAATGTTACGGGAGCTTTAGCTGTCCTTGGTATGTACAACACGCGGTCCCACTTGTTAATTTCAGTAGAGTTATCTCCCCTCTTTTCCCCCAGGCACCTACCTGTAAGGCTCACTCACCTGCCAGCCTCTCAGAATCCTGTGCCTTCTAAGCCTGGTGAACTTGCGAGGGGGTAACTCCATGACCTGGGGTCCCATCACAGGATTTGTAATGGCTGCCCCCCATTGATGGCTCGGGGGCCACCCGTCTGGGGAAAGCAATGTTGGTGCTTCCTTCTGAGCTGCTCTTACTGTTCTCACCTCCTCAGGCAGGGCCCTCCAGCCTTGCCTGCTTCTAATGAGGAAAGGTGAGGCGCCAGAGCTGAGGGCGGTGTGAGCGGGTGAGGGAGGCAACTCGGGCTGTGAGTGCTGTGGCAGAGGGAAGCACAGCACAACTAAATCCCGCCCCTCCCCGGAGGCCCAGCTTGTTTGTTTGTTTGTTTTCTTCGTATTGTTTCTTCATTTCCTCCTTCAGCTGCGTGCCTGCTGGGTCGGGACTTGATCCCATCAGTGAGGACACCTGCTCGCCCCAGCCCGCAGGGACCACCACCACTATGTGCATGACGGCTTACAGCTTGTACCGAACTCTCACACACGTGGTCTCCTGATTCCTCTTCTCAAAAACCTACAGAACGTGCAGGGACCTTCACATCATCCAGTCACTGAATCAGTTTGCAGAGAAGATGTTTTCAGTGGTCCACAGCCAGTTAGTGGCAGGGCTGGGTCTGGTGCCTTCATCATGCCTTGTGCTTTCTTTTTGTACTCGAACTCACCGTGTTCCAGATCAGGATCTATTTTGTTGTGTATCATCTTGTTTACGTCACCCCAATGTGGACCATGAACTCCTTCGGGACAAATTCATGTTTTGCACGTCTCCATGACTCACATGGTACAGAGCAGAGCACCTTGCGCATCTGCTAAACAAACATGTAACCGACAGGGGAAATATCAATTTGGGCAGAACAAGGGGCAGCCCCAGTTCATGGCAGACCAGATTAGCTTTTTGCTCCCAGACATGAAAGACACCTGCTCTGGGTCTCTGGGATCATCTCCAGTTGCCACATCCCCAGCTGTGCCCCCCGCCCTTTAGTCTTGACCCAGCCTCAATGTCATCAGCGGCAGCCTCATTATCCTTATTATCACGACTCTCGCATATCAAGCTCCTAGAGTGGGCCAAGAAATATGAAGGAAGAAGGTGTTAGCTTGTGGATAATGTCCCAGCCACATCCATACTAAGCAGAAGCCGGGGAATTGGAAGAAGCTGCCTATGCGGGGCGGGAGGGAAGGTCCACCTGGACTACTAACTGGGCCCTGGCCCACCCTGCAGTGCTGGGTTTGGTCTCCGACTTGCTGGGTGACCTCAGCCCCCCTGCCTCCAGCTGAACCGTGAGGACAGGCATGCTCTCTGTCCCGCCTACCTGCTTCTTAACCACATGAGTGAGAGGGCAATGAGATCCCTTTTGAACTCCCAGGAGGGAAAGGCATTATTATAACAGCAATTAGATGGAGGTTATGGCTGGTGGAGGCCACCACCAAGCAGAAAAACAGCTCAGCCCTCAGGGCAACTGGAAGCTGCTTGTGGGAGCAGGGGGCAGTCCATTGTCCTCTCTGACTGGGGGGGCTGCGGAGGTGGGGGAAGGAGGGAGAGCACAGCAGTGGTTCTGTCAGCTTCCTGTTCTCGGATCTCCTAGGTGCATGGGAATTCCCAGGAGGCCACCCCTCCCTCAATTTCCCCCTCTGCTCTGTGAGTTTCTGGGCTTTCTCCCATGCTAACATGATGAGTGCAAGTGCAAAGGGAATGTGTCAGAGACGGAAAGGAAAAGCTAGGACAGAAATAAAATAAAAGGTAACCGTACTTACAAGTTTTCTTTCACCTTAGTGCCCCCTCCTACTCTAACAATGACAATCCATAAAACAGAACCCCCCACAGCAAAGCTTAGAAGGGGGCCAGACCTCAGCTTCCGAGGTCAGGTGGGGGCAGCAGGGAAAATGATGCAGCTTTGAGGACGAAGCACCTTGAGGCCTGGCGGAATGCGGGGCTGTGGGCAGCCCTGCAGCGGTGTGCTCCGCCCCCATTCACGCAGGAGCCGGGGCACCGCTGCCTGCCGCGTGATTGATGGCTCCAGCTTGAATGGAAAGTCCAGATTCCAGCGAGACAGCCTATAAGAGGGAGGAGGAGAGACACTTCTCACATCGCCGCAGCAACATTAAAAAATTAAATACATAAAATTTGTTAGTTTGCAAATAGAATCGTTACTTGTTACTCGGGGTATTAACGATCTCCTTTTTCGATTAAAAAATGTTCTTTTTAATTTTTGATTTTTTTTTTTGGTAACGCCCGTGAAAGAACGTTTGTTTCAGTTGCCAACATTTCTGGGCAGAACTAATGTTGGGTGGATTGTGACAGATATAATTTCTTCTCCATCCTACAGTTTCATCAACTTGGAGTTCTGTTAAATACATACCCGCTGGGCTTAGCTCCTTTTAAAGTTTCCGCTTTGACAGGTAGATTTATTAGTCTTGAAATTTGTACAAATCAGATGTCACTCTGGCAACTTGTCAAAATGTCAGTCTGGCGAGGCGGCATGAAAGGCTTTCTGGAGAGAGAGACAGACGCGAGGCAGGCTTTAAAGCACTCGCGCGGCAGTGGGAAGGACGGGCGGAATGGCCGCCTCTTGATCCTGAGGGCTTTGCTTTATTAAATATCCCAGGGACGGCCGTCGAATCCCATGGTCTCGGAGACATCAGTCTGACAGCCTCCAAAACGATGGCTCCTGTCGGCTGCAGTGGTCGAGTTTCTTGGCTTGTTACGTTCACTTAGCAGGAAAGAAGGCGAGGGGTGCTTGCCCGGGGAGGGACAGCGAAGCCGGGTCTTTTGGTTTCAGGAAATCTGGGCGGGTCAGTGGAGTTGCCTAGGCGTACCAGGGTGGGGTGCCTTGGCCAGAACCAGGGGCTACCTTGCTCATCAGTGCAAACTCTGGTTCCAAATGGGCCAGGACAGAGCAGGTGGGACAACCACGGTTCCAGGTACAGACCATGGAAACAGGCCCCGCTCTCTTGTCACAGAGCGACCCCGAGGTGGCAGTCCTAGGAGACCCAGGGGCTCCCTTTCCAGTGGGCAGGCTCCCCAAACTTCCCAGACTGCCCTGGTCCAGATCTGTTAATCAAGGATCTGTGATTTGGTAAGCTCCACAATGATCTTAGTGTGACATAGCAGGAAATGTTATTAGTAGTCAGAAAATTATCTGAAAGTTTTTCCCTGGGGCAGTGCGTGGGAGTGCTGTAGAAAGAGCCCCACCAGGGTCCTGGGTGCAGTGTTCTCCAACAGCAGACTGTGGGAGTCCCAGCGGACAGGGGACATTGGTGGTCTGAGCAGGCGCCCTCTCGGGAGGGTAGGGCCAGGGCTGAGGCAGTGGAGATGGAATTCTGGTGGGTGGAAGCTCTCGCTGGATTGCTGCCCTCTTTACCCATCATCTGTCTGTCTATCCCAGGAGTTGCAATACACCGAAAGAAGCTTAGTCCTCAGAATTCCCATATCCTGTCTCTCCACTCCCCAAGGAGTTCTGGTGGGCTTCACGCTGTCATTTTCAGAGAGGAGGGTGAGGGCTCTACCAGGTGGTGGCACATTTGTTCCCGGAGATAACTGCTGAGACCCACTCCCTATAACTGGGCCTCCCCCCACTCTCCCTGAGGAATAAGGGAGGACCTACCACGCTGACACATCCATCCATCTGTATGCCCCTAAGATGCACTCTCCTCGGCATCAAGAGGGGCACAATTTGGTCTGAGAAGTGTGGGACATGCTCTCATCCCCCCACCCCCTTCGGCTTTCTCCTTCTGTGATATGGAATTATTGAAGACCCTTTTTGTCATAAGTCCCCAGATACTCCTCCTAAACTGCAAACTTCTCTGAAGGGTGATGTCCTCCTTACTGGGATTAGGTAACGTGTCACTGAAAGCAAGGAAGTATTTTGTGTAAAGGAAGCAGGGCCAGGATCGGGAAAGGGGGAACTTGGGGGAGTCCATGGGGACCTGCCCAACCACTTGTTATTTTTGAAAAGTCTCACCTGCTTGATGCGTTCCTTGCCCTATGGCCAGAGCAGGGAGCAAGACTTTTTAAAGAGAAATGGGAGAGGAGGGTAGGGCAAGGGGCAGCATGGGACTGTACCCAGGCCTCTAACCTCTGTCTCTCTCGCGTGAGTTTTGCCGGGGACTTCCACTGGGCCTTTCCGTCCCCTCACAGCACACATGCTGTGCTTGTACGTGGCTGGGTCCTCTTCTGCCAGGGGCAGGTTTTCTGCTCCCCGGGCCCAGGAGGGAGTTCTGCTGGCATTCGTTCCCGAGAAAGAGAAGAATCGAGTTCGCTGTTTATGCTTCTGGTCAGAGCCTGGCACGGCGAGGAACTCCACTGACCTTGCAAGTGAATGAGATTATCCCAGGTGAAAATTTCAGACACTAAGAGGCAAGATAATGATAATGGTCATGATGATATAATAATAGTGGTAATCATCCTAATAATCCCTTAGGATGCATAGCATGTCTTTGAAAGCACTCAAAGCACTTTTGTATTTGTGATCTCCCATAACCTCAACCCTACTTCTGGTGGAGGGATTGGGTAGGACGGGTCATCTTAGCTCTGTGGGGCCACTGAGGCACCCCGCTCATGCCTTTCACTCTGGTCTCTTTAATTTAGTTACACCCAATTATTTTGTGTTGCCATTCTGTCCCGGCGAGTGAAACACACACACACACACACACACACACACTCATACACACACCCCTGTGGCTTTTAAACCCCCAAAGGTGCCATTTCTGAAAAGCACTTCGGATTAGAGAGTTGAGATTCGGCCCCCTCCTCCTCCCTCAACACCCTGCCGCAACCCTGGCTCTCATTTCTCCAGGGCTGTGCCCTGGGCTGCTCATGAAAAGGGAACGGGGAGGAGGCAGATCTGAGAGGCACATCACACGGGAAAGACTCTTTAAAAAGAAATCACTTGGTGTCATAGTGCAGGGTGACTGACTTTCATGTGGCAAATGCATTCTGGCAGCTCCCTGCTCCCGTTAGATAGATCGTTAAAAGTAGGGGCAGGCAGGGGGTGGAGGGGATTTCCCAGCCCCTCCTCCCAGGACAGCTCTGCCAGTCACAGGGAGGTCACGTTCAAAGGGACAGTGTGGGGTCCTGAAAGGCTACGAGTGGAGAACAGAGAAAAAGCAGTGGCTGCTCACTGCTAGCTGGAGTCCTGTGATTCCATTTGCTAAATGTGTCTCTGCTTAGTAATTTCAGGGCGGCCGGCAGGGAGAGAGAGCACGGGGTGGGGGAGACGAAGGGGGGTGAAAGGCAGGGAAGAAGAAGAAGAAGAAAAAAAAACCCACCAGCCTGTCTGGCATTAGTTCAGAAAGCTCTCCAACTCACACATCTGGTTCTTATATTTCAAAGTTAATTAGTCATATTGAGGCTGTCTGAAGATAAATTTATCATCCAGAAAAAACAAACAGTTTGAAAAATGAAAGGAAGTGAGGTGACATGGCTTGACGTTTAAATAAATCATTTTAACATGATTAAAAACTTGTCCTGTCTGACACCCAGCACTTGGGTACTTTGTAAAGACTTTTTGACAAAGACAAGTCCTTGTTTGGTATACAAAAGCCCTTGCCATTCAATTACTCAGAAAAATCTCTGGCCAAGTACCTTTCTGAGTGACTACTGAGGAGGACGGCCCACAGCCGGGCCCCGCTCTCTGGGGTGGTAGCAGGGAGCTTGGGGGAGTTGGTGACGATCCCAATGGAAAAAAAAAACCCAGATGCTAAGAGCTTTGGGTAACTGCAGGGTTTTTTTTTCTGAGAGAGCAGTGAGCAGAAAGTGAATTCTTAATTTGGCTCTCTCTGGATGACTGTTGAGTTTGAGCAGGAAATCTTTCTACGTTCCAAAGAGGAAAGATCCTCTTCAAATGCCTGGGCAGATGCTTCCAAGCACCAGATGTGTCCTGTTCCTTACACCTCCCAGGGCGTAGATGACAGTTTGAACCCCATGACTAATGGAATTAAGAACCAGGGATCTCTCCAGACTAGTTATGGTGGGCAGCGGCCAGATGGGGGTGGTAAAAACGTAAGGAATCGTGAGTTCTGATGTGTTTGGTTTGCTCTAGGAGCAGATGGACAGGATCTGGAACCCAGCACCCTCCAGATGTAGACACGTGACCATGCACTTGACTCTCCCTTCCTCACTGGTCACACCAGGGTACCCTGTGTGCTTTGCAAAGGTCACTGGTCCCTGTTCTGGGTAACCTCAGGCAGTCCCTCCCCGCCCAGCTGGGCAATGGGAGCAGATGTCTGGAGCGGTGGTGGCAGAGGAGCTGGTGGCACAGGTGGGCGTTTCTAGGTGGAGTGGAAGAGGGGTGGCGTTCTAGGGCTTTCCCAAATCCTGTCTAAGGCAAGTGGCTCCTGGGAGATTTCGATGTGCCTGCTAGTTTGCCCTTTGCTCGCGTTCTCCATGCCAGACCGGAGTGATGTAATGCAACATGAATGTTTTCTCCTATTAGCAATTTGGTCTAATCAGTTTTGTTAATGGGATAACAAGAGGTGCTGGGTATGGTGCAAAAGTCTCATCGTGTTGGTAATTTTCACTGTAACATGTTAGCAATCTGTCACTGCTGGTTTCCAACAAAACTGGCAAGAGTCTGCTTACCCCAGGGGCTCTCTCATTCTCTCCCCACACCACGACGGTCCTTCCTTTCTCTGGCTATTTCGCTTCCTCTGCTTCATCTGTCTCTGCCCATCTCCCTGTGCCTTTGTTTCTATCTTCCCACATTTCTGTTTTCTGCCACCTTCCACCTCTCTGATAACCTGTTACAACGTTTGCACTGGAGGGAAACGCCCTCCCAGGCAGCCTGCAATGACGGAATTCCAGAGCCGGAAGCCCCAAGCTACCGTTACCCTCACCCGCTGGTTTGTTGGGTGAAGAAATTGGGGCCCAGGGAGGTGAAGTGATTTTTCCCAAAATACCACAGTCAATCAAGGTGCAAGGTCAGGCCTTGGACCCCGGTTTCATGATTTAAAGTCTGTGGTGCCTTTTACTACATGATGAACAGCGTCATATGAAAAAATCAGTTGGTCGCAGAAACCGTTTTTCTTGCACATGGGAAAACTTATCCTGATGATGTTAAGGTCACAGAGAGGAAAGAGTCTCCTTCATCAACATAATAGGTCCTTTCTCAGCTTAATTAGGATGGACCCTCAAACCAGGTGGGTTTCCAAGGCAAGCCGTCCTACCAGCTGTGATGCTAGTCTCAGGATCCCCGCTCTGGAATCAGGGGTGGAACGCTCTCCTTAGCAACTCCTGGCAGGCAGCGGGTGGATGCAGCTTCCTGCCCCAGCCTTGGTCACCAGCTGTCCAGCACAGAAGCCTTGGCCATAAATAGCCTTTCCTATAGTTGGTGAGACATGCCTGCCAGCTTCCAGGCCCTGTGCCCCTGCTGCAGCTCTAGGAGACCTTCACCTTGCCCTTGTGCATTTGCTGGGCTGGCCAGGATTTGCTCCTGCTGGAAGCGTTTCTTTCCTAAGCTGGTGCTCTGAGGTGTGGAGGCCAAGAAAAGCCAGAATACCACACTGTCATTCAAATTCCCGATTTTGAGTTGGATGTACTATAGTTTGAATCTTAGCTCTGCTCCTTGGTGGCTGCGCGGCCTTCCTAGATACAGCAACTGTGGGCCTCTTTCATTATTTGTAAAGTGGAGATTCCTAATGTGTTCATACGTTTGTAGTGGGAGTAGAGAAAATGTATGTCAAGACCCAGAATGCTCCAGGGCACATGGTCAGTCAGTCTGCCCCTTCCTGATGGTGCAGGTGAGGGGCACGGATACTCACTTGACTCATTCATAGCCCCTGTCAGGCACACAGTTCAAGGTGAGGACGACCGTGTAGTTCTGGAGTTGTGAAGTTAAAGGGCGCTGGACTGTGGGGGGAAGTGTTCTATTTCCAGGGTCAAGGAGAATTCCAAGGGATTTGGAGCATGAATAAAGCATCTGTTGAGTGGAGTGAGAGAACAGCTGACCGCTGAGTCACCAGAGGTGTTGATGTTCAGGGGGAAGAATGAACATTCAAGTATCTGTGGCAGGGGAAAAAGGGAAAGGCTCTGATTTGGGTGCTGGTGAGAGCTACCAGGCTTGTGCATATTCTCTTTGTTAAAACCGTCCCGCTGATTGTCCCAGGCTTCCCCGATTGCTTCTAATGAAACCGCCAGCCGACTTTGAAACCTCAGAACAGTGTCATCCTGCTCTGTTGAATGGTTAACATTATTCACAGCGCGGTGACTGGGTTGGGTCATCCTGGGAGGAGGCTGGTGCTCCCCAGAGAGGCACCTTCGAGACGGGCAGGAGAGCAGAACCTGGGCTGGGCCCCCGCCTTCAGGTGTCATTGAGGTGCTTCAGCTGGGTGTCCTGAGCCCTGCCTGCCTGTCTGGTGCCTCCTTAGATGTTAACAGACTGTGCTGTGTGTGGGTGTGTGTATATGCCTCAGTGTGTGGTGTGTGGTATATGTGTGAGTGTGTGTGAATGTGCATGCTTGTATGTGTGTTATGTATGTGTGCATAGTGTGCAATGTGTGTTTATATCATGTGAATGTGTATGTGTGTGGTGTGTGTTTGTGTGTACGAGTGTGCACACATGCACATTTGCTCTTTCTGTGATTCAGGTCTCTAGTGAGAAAATGGAAGGGGAGGGGATTCACAGAGGGAAGCAGCTCGACGGAAGGGAGGTCCGGGCAACCAGGACCGGAAGGCCTGCCACGTCCTGCCTGTGGGATCCGGGGCCAGTCCTTCCGCCTGCTTGGGTCCCAGATTCCCTCTGCAGCTCCTCATGTGAACAGCTCGTGTTTCTTTCAGAACGGCACTGCATGCCCGTCTCCTTCTTGGGGGAGGTTCCCTGGAGCACAAAGCCTCAAGTGCCTCTGTCATTGCTCTGCTTTTCACGTTCCTCCTTCACATTGATCGGCACGGCGACTATCTTGTTGTTGATACGTGTCCTATTTGGAGAGTGTGAGGTGGCAAGGGCAGGGTCTGTCCTCTCCTGCTCACCTCTGTCTTCCAGTGCTGAAACCGCAGCACCGGGGCTGTAGGTGCTCAGGTGTACCTGTTGACTGAACGAGGAAACCTGCAAAGAGTGGCCAGTAATGACTTCCTCTTCGTGCCTCAGAGGATTTTTGTAAGGGTCAAATGACGGTAGCTGTGAAAGTAATTTGAAAAAGTGAAGAGAAATAGGCCAAGTGTTAGCTATTAACATGACTCTCCTGTGGGAACAGAGGACATTCCTTTGCCAAAATCTCTCAGTAGCCTTGAGGGGAGCCTGGCAGAAACTGGACATCTTCCAAGTGCCTCATTCCCCCCACACAGGGATCCTCAAGGCAAAACCTCAGATTGCAGAACAATTCAACTCGGTCTCACTCACATTTGCGGAGTGCCTGCTGTGCTGTGATGGGCACGAGGAGGCAGGAGTGCAGAGTGGTGTTAATTCTGTCTCTGTCCTCAGGAAACTCACAATCTGGGGGGCAAGGCCAACTTGCAGGCCAATAAATACTCAACTTTGCTTGGCTCCTCCTCATCCTTCTTACCCCAAACGTTTAGAACAGTCTTTTTGATCACCCCCAGATGAGATTTTTAGACCATAGATATGTAGCATATCTATGTACTTTGGCCCTTTGCGGGGCTACAAATCTTAACAATATACTAGATTTTTTCTGCCTCCCCAAAGACCAGTTTTTGCCTCTTTCGGGAGATACCACACCTGCTGGAAATGCATGTTATAACCACTTGCCTTCCTGCCCTTCTAGCCAATTCTGCTGACCTCAGACATCTTCTCCTACACGTCCTGTTGGTTTTGGGTCCTTTTCTTCTATTGACTTTCTCCAAATATGTAGCCCTGGGACAGACAGACCAGAGCTCAGGACTCCAGGGGGCTTCCCAGGGGCCTGGTGGCTGATCTCTAGGTTTTAAGAGTGCTGCTGACCTTCCTGCCCTGCTAGGGAATTTGGGAAGCTCTGCCCAGCATCACCTTTGCTGCTTTCCCAGGGTCCTTTGGTGTGGGCCTGACGAACACCCTAATTTTCACCAAACTAATGTGGCTCCCACCCCAGCACATCTTGTAGAGTTGGGACTCCATCGTCTCTTCCTTGGCTGTAGTCTCCAGTTGCCATCACTCACCTTTGTCTTTCAGCGGCACTTTGCAGCCCATGCTGCCCAGCTGGGCATGGATGGGCCCCAGACCAATGCCGTACTAGTCCACATTCTTCCAGTGTGTGGCTCTGGGTCCTCTAGACTATCGGTCTCCAGATGGCAGGGAGTGCATCTGGTTCTTCTTTTTGTGTTCTCTCTCCTCTGCCTAAAGCAGCACTCAATAAATCCCTGTTGGCTGATTGGCATATTTTTTTTTCTTTGGCCAGCATGACAAGGGGAAGCAGGCATTGTCCCTTTCATAAATCTTCTCATTGGTTACAGGCACCGAGTAGGGCTTAAATAATGTTAGTTGAAGGAGTTGAATTGGAAGGTGTTTTTGTTTCTCTTCACACCATCTAGACAATGCCATGCACTCGGGCGCAGCATTCTGGAGCTTCGCTCTGATAGTCAAGTGTCTCCCAAGGCTTGAATCCATCGCCGGCCTCCCCAAGCTCCCAGTTTCTTCTTCGGGAGCCGAGTAAGACACCTGCCAGGCAGCACATTCTGTCACAAGGTTGTTTACTCTCCTGGAGGCACAACCATTGTTGGCAGCCTGCAATTTAGCTCCTCTGGAAACCAACTGCAGTCACGAAGCAGGGCCTTCCGGAGTGTGCCCTGGGTGTTCTCAGCAACACTTGTTTGGGGGGGCCCTTTCTCAGAGAAGCCCCTGGTTGGGTTGGATTAGCAGGGACATTTCGACATCCTGCTTCTAAATTACCAGAGAAATTATATCCCTGTCATATTTGAACACTCTGAAATAGGAAAGAATTACTTTATTGGGCGTCCCCCCTCCCTCTTCCTACATGTTTGAAGCTAACGAAATGTTTTCAAGCAATTTCTTGCCACTCGATTTGGTGAAACTAACTTCAAGTGTCCTTTCCAGAACCTTTCATAGAAAAGTAATTGTGTAATTAGCTATAAATTAGTAAAAAATTATGCTAATTACTTCCAGGTGTGACATATTTTGTGCTTAAAACAAGTAAGAGAAATAAAGGGGCTGTCACCGTGGTTCCCAAGTGAAGGCTGGCCCAGGCGGCTTGACAGGCTGATGTGCACATTTACTTAATATTATTATTTTTAATTATGTAAATTTCTGAATAAGTACAAACAGACCTGAGAACAAAAGTACAACAGACAAACCCAGGGTGGTTCTTTGTGTGTGCGTGCTTAATTAAAAGGAGCCTAAGCAGGAGCTTTCCCAGTACCGTTCAAACTTGTGATGGGGGGACCTGGAGGAGGTGGGATGGGGAAGCTGGTCATGGGGAGGCTGCTGGAACTGATGGGGTCCGTAGGCCAGGAGAAGTCCGACGGCCCCCTGGGAATCCGGCCTCTCCTCGCACTCTCTTCATCCTTTCAGTTCTTTTTATTGAGGTAATGTGGACCATGGCCAGGAAATGGCAGCTGTCATGTGCTAATGACATTGTCTTCATTTGCATACATATTTTTATGTGGCACAGTGCTGTATTGTACTGGTCTTTCTTGAATCTTTCTCCCTGCAATTCTGTGAATGTTGTGGAACAGGTACAAGGCACTGTGGCCTTCACACTGCTCATGAAAGTCTGCGGGACCACATTCTCCTGGAAGGGGGTAAAGGGAGAACGAAGAAGAAGGTGGCCTCCTTCTTTCCTCTTGTCCTTCCTTTCTCTCTCATCCTCCACTTCCGTTTCTACCTTCTCTTCACTCTTTTAAACTTTGTTCAACAATGATTGGTGCTACTATGCATCCACTAGCAGTGGTGGTAAGCTGTGAACCAATTGATCAGTCCATCTGGCACACGTGGTGGGCCCCATGGTAGGTGCTAGACATCCAAAGACCAGGATCACATTCTAACTCCTTTCAAGGCCTTTCCTGCAGGTCTTTTACCCTATGTGAGCTCTTAGAACCTTATCTCCATCATGCAGGGTTTACTTGGCTATCTGGGCGGGGCATTTTTGGAGGGCAGGGACTAAACCTGACTTAGCTCCCTTCCCCCCTCTTAAACACCCTCAAACTTTGCCTTTAAGGTTCTGCTCATAGTGTGGAGAGAACACTGAGCTCAGCATCAGAAAAATCTCTGTTCAAGGGTCCCCTTCTCAGATGAATGACGTTGGGGAAAGAGTTTAGCTTCTTGGAACATTGTTTCTCTCAATTTGACTCCTTCTGGGCTTGTTGAGATGGTCACATGAGGTAACATGTGGAAACTTGAACAGAATGGTGGTTTAATAATACCCACCTACATTTGTAACTTGCATTTGCATAGCAGCAGCTTCCTTACTCATCTTTTAACAACTATGTGGATTGTTTTATGACCAACCCTGATTTACGGAGAAACTGAGGTTTGGTTATCCAAGGTTATGTAGCTAATAAGTGGTGGGGTTGGAATTCAGACTTGGGTTTTCTTTATCCAAAGTCTATATTCTTATTATTATCTACATTATTTAATGTAATTTTATCAGCCTATTAAGTTAATGATTATTTTCTCCAGCCCAGGGGTGCTCTTAAGGAAGTGAATTTCTGTTGATGTAGGAAGGGTTGACTCATGGTGGGTATGCGGAGGCAGTGAAAAGAAAATTGAATGGGAAGAGAGGAAGGGAGAGGGTGTGAGTGAAGGACTAAGTTTAGGAATCACATGAGGCTCATTATCGCTGCTGTTTCAGCTCCTTGGTTCCCGGGGCGGCCATCAGATACACCATTGGTGATTTTAATCACCAAACCAATGAACAATATTTACTTGGGGATTTAGAGGCTGATGCAGAAGGCTCATTGTTGGGGGACCCTTTACACTGGAGTCATTTTCTATGACTGCATAATCCTAGACTGCCAGCCCCTGAGTTTGGAATTGGAGAGCTGGGTGATGTTTTTGGAGAGTTTGTGAGCACTTGGTGATTTTCATCCCTTGGTGGTGTCAATGCACCAGGGGAGAGGGCCGTGGTGTCTGGGTGGGGGTGGGACCATCTTCCACTGATGACTCAGCCTCCCCAGTGTAGGTGCCAGTCCAGGAGGACTTCATTTCCTTTTCTCAGTTTCCAGCCTGGTTTTTAAAAAGGTGCTTTGATGTTCTTTGTTCTAGCGAGTACCCCCAGCGGTCCTAGGTGGTGGGTCTAGCACCACCCTATTTTACAGATGAGAAAACTTGGGCTCAAAGAGAACCTGTGATCTGTCCACTGTCATGAAGCTGGGTTGGGATCTACCAGGGGTGTCCAACCTGTGGCCTGTGGGCTGCGTGAGACTCAGGATGACTGTGAATGCAGCCCAACACAAAACTGTAAATTTACTTAAAACATAATGAGATTCTTTTTGTGATTATGTGTTGCAATGTATTTAATGTGTGGCCCAAGACAACTCTTCTTCATCCAGTGTGGCCCAGAGACGCCAAAGGACACCCCTGAAAATCTTCTGATCAGAGCCCACGACAGTCTTTGTACTTCTCTTTAAGGGTGCCAGCTCTTGAATAAAGGACCAGGTAGGAGTGAGAGGTGAGCTACTCAAGCAGTCCTGTATTGCCATGGACTCCTGGAGAGGACCTCAATCCTCAGACTCTCTGCTCCTTGGGGGCGGTCTATATTGACATTTTTGTTTCCCTGTTCTCAGTCCCCTGGAGAACAGGTTTCCAACAGGTGTAACACAGGGACCTGCATAAGTATTACTGAAAACTTTAATAGAGGGTTTGTACAGGCAAACTAAATCAATTAAGTCTCCCATTCCTCACCCCCTCTTAGCGATAGCTATCGTTAGTAGTTTCGTGTGTGTCTTCCAGACCTTTGAGGTGTGAGTATGCTGTAAGTGTACGTGTGTGTTACATATAAATACTCTGAAGCATAAGCAGGATCGTATTATGCATGTAATACCACAAGTTGCTTTTTCATTGAAGAATGTTTTGTGGGCATGCATTCATGCTAGTACTCACAGTCCTACCTCATTCTTTTTAATGCATGTATAGTATTAATATTTCATTTATGGATGAATCAGTTTATTTAACCTATTACCTATTGATGGACACTTAGGTGGATTCCAGCTTTTTTTCTATTACCAACAATGCTTCAGTGAGCATCTTGGTATAGTTGGATAAATTCAGATAAATGAAATTTCTGGCATGCAGGATTTGTGCATATAAAATTTTGATCGATATTGCCACATTGCTCTCCAAAGAGGTTGCCCCCATTTACACCATCAATCTAAACGTTGTTTTTCACATGCGTTCGGTAAATGCTATGGAAATGGGCCCTGACGGTTTTATTCAATTACTGTGATTCAACTCTCCACTCTGCTCGGGTGATTCCACCACGTTCTGGGGTGTGTGATTTAAATCCTATCTCTGCCCTGGCTGGCTGGTGGACTGTAGGAAGTTTGCTTGACTTCTCTGAGAAAACCGTGGCTCATTACCTCTTTTGAAGTATAAAGTTAGTGACATCATGAATACGTGTCAAATCTCTTGCTCGGTGCCTGGCAAAGAGTAGGCGCTCACTCAATGCATGGTCTTATTGTTCCCCACAAGAGTGGTCAGCTCCTGCCATCCAGCCCTAACAAATGAAGATTGGATGGTTTGCCAAAGAACTCGGAGGAGCAACTGAAGCATGGGTTGTTAATGGTGTTCCTGCGTTTTCAGGGGCAGAGTAACAACTCTCCATTTAGAAGAATGTAAGTCTCTTCAGGGCAGTGACTTTATTTTCTACTTCTTTGTGCTCGCATAGACACAGAGCCCAGTGCCTGCCACCTGGCAGGTGCAGTGGGATGTTGGGGGTGGAAGGTGAGCCAGGGTTTTGACCTGGGAACATGCAAACCAGGAGGACCCTGGGGAGGGAGAGTGTCATGATTTAGAACCCACACCCATCAGGAGACCTAGACATACTTCTCACTTTTTTCTATTTAGAGAATTTCAGAAGGAAGTCTCAGTGGAAGTTGGGAAGAGGACAACAAAGCCAAACTAGTCGAGGACAGAAATCTCCTTTTAGAAACTGCCTTTGGGACTTGGTTGTGAAGCTGGGAGAAGGGAAGGTGGATGATGATTGGGCGATGCGGAGGGGGTTCGTTGACCCGAGTGGCACCCTGGCCTCTCTGGATGCGGTACTTTTGAACCCTGTCTCTTCTGCTGGCCGGGTGCTCTGAGCCGTGTTGCCTTACTCTCCCTCTGACACTCTGCCTACTCTTCTGGTCTCTTCTCACTCTATTTTTGGAAAGGGCCTTGTCCTTCATTCCCCCCAGCAGTCACCCTCCCCACCCTGCCTGCCCACTCCAAAGGCATCCAGTGTCAAGAACTCTATCTGAAAGGCTTGATCCCTGAAGTCTAGGGCTGTCAATCATACCCCAGGGCTGGCTGGCACAGACGGGTCAGGGAGGGGAGGGAGCGGGGCACGGGAGTGAGTTCAGGAGAGGGGACAGGTGGCTGAAGTTATAATCTGGGTTTGACCACCGACTTCTCACTGTAATCACATCTCCGTGCCTCAGTCTCCCCTTCTGTTAAATGCAGTTATACCTGCCCTTGCCTCATCATGAGGGAGCTGTAAGGACAGCTCAGATGCTTGATACCAAAGCAAGAGAAATCACAGGGAGCAAATTCCTCTGTCAGTAATTCGAGAAGATGTTGTTGCACTCATGTCTCTCATGGGTCCTCTGGGACTGAGAGGATGTGCCAGTTAACAATATTTCACACAGAGGGTGGACCTCCGCCTGCCTGTGCCTAGTTTATTCACAGAGGGCTATGTCTGGATTCTCTCTCTGCCCTTACTGGCTGTGTGATCTTGAGCAAGTTACTTTCCCTCTCTGGGCCAAAGTTTCCTCATATATGAAATGAACGTAACATTAGCACCACACTACATTGTGAGAGGATGCAATACTATTATTATTCTTGGCTACGCATGAAAATCCCATCAAGGTACATGGGCTATAGACTATACCGTTATAAACTACGCTGTCTGCTGTAGTGTACACTATGCTGTATATGCTACAGACAATGTTAGAAGCTATGCTATGCTGCAGACTCTGTAGAACCCTTCTGCTTCCAGGGGGGAAGCTTCAGGAAAGGAAAGCTCTCTCTGGATGGCAGTAGGCTTTCTCCAAACTGCATGCCCTCTGTTCCATTGTATTCATTCTATGGCATCAATACCATTCAATGTACTTTCATTGAGTGTGAGTGTATCGAGCCAGGAAAATGCAATGACTTTCTCTGGCTCAGCTTGTGTCCTAGAGCAAAAATGGGGATGCAAAAGGCGAATGAGAACCCAGTCTCTATTGAAGAGCTTGTGAAGAAAAGAGTTATAACCTCTGAGTTCTGGCTTCTAACTCAGCCCCTTTCTGGGCACGGACCGAAGGCCTGGGGCCAGAGTGAAAAGGGAAGGCTGGTCTCTAAGCAACACGTTCATGTTGGTTTGGCTTTGAGATGAAAGTGAGGACATGGTTTCCACTCCTGGGCAGCTGCGCCATGGACATGTGAGGGAGATGAGGTTAATTGTTCCTTTCTTCAATTTGGCCTGGGTCCTTTTATTCCTCCTTCAACTCCATTAAAAAAATAGGCTTATACAGGTCTCGCGCACACACACACACACACACACACACACAGACACACACACACACACAAATCCAGAGCATAACAAATTAGCAAATTTACTAACCAGGTCCTATTTGTAGGTCTGTTGTGAAGGAGTGAAGACCCCTGTGGCTTGAATGTTGGTGTCAGCGCTCTCAAGTGTTGATTGAGTTTTGGTTCCAGCAGTAAGAAGCATGTGTGAAATTCAAATACAGAATTTCAAACCCTTGAGCACTTCCTGAGAGTCTCAATGGCTTTAATAAGGGAAGGGCATCTCTTTGATGGCAAATGATTACCCTTCACAGTGCAAGCACAAACCGGATCATAATTAATGATTCTGATATATGTTGCTCCTTGCCACGCATAGAGTCTGACATGCAGTTTCTACCTCCCTACATCTCCATCACGTTATATTCCCCTCTACAAGGGGGATGTTGCCGCATGCACAGAGAGTTTATGTATTTGTAAGCATTCCTGTAGCTTAGTGACCAGTCTCTCTCTCTCTCCTTCCTTTTCTTCCTTGCTTTCTCCCCTTTTTTCCGTTCCCACTTCTAGTACCATTTTGCAAATACGATGGCCTCTGGGAGCTGCTTAACATTGCTGTAAACACCAGAGCCCCTGGTATAAGGTGGGGAGGAGAAGCATGTTGCTTGACTTGGTCCAAGGGTGCTCTCTCACCATTCTTTATCCCTGGTCTCTCCTTTCTCAGCATCTCTCTTCCTTGCCTTCTGCTTTCCTTAGGGGGCCATCCGCAGGGGTGATGGCAGTGGAACTGATGCTTAAAGAGGGTATTGTGAGCATATACTAAGTCTTGCTGGCACTGAAGAATCGAGGAGAGCCACCTGTCCCTTCTTCAGTCAGCAAATGTTTGCTGAGCATTCACTTTGTTGAGTCGTTACCTTCAAGACTAGGAATGGGGAGACCAATGAAACACAGTCGCTGCCCTTTGGGAGTTTTCGAGCCCAGCTGCATTTATCATTCCCTCTCTCTACCCCATTCTTTGCCAATGTGGTCCACTCTCTCTCCTCCCCACCTCACGTTGACTTTGAGGGATTACAAATGATTTACTCATTTTCAGGATGGGCACAGATGCTCCTACCCAGCCTTCTTTGGATATAGCCAAAGGCACGGATCTCTGCCAGTGTGAGTAGATTTCTTTCTAGCCAGAGTACTATGGATTGAATGTTTGTGTCCCCTCAAAATTCATGCGCTGATATCTTAAGCCCAAGATGATGGTATTAGAAGGTGAACCTTTGGGACGTGATTAGATCATGAGGGTAGAGCCCTTAGGACTGGGATTAGTGCCCTTACCAGAGACCCCAGGGACCTAGCTTACACCTTCTGTCACTCGAAGCACAGTGAGAAGACTGTGATCTGTCTGTGAATCAGGAGGTGGGTCTTTACCAGACACTGACTCTGCCAGCACCTTGATCTTGGGCTTCCCAGCCTCTCAAACTGTGAGAAATAAATTTCTGTTGTTTGTAAGCCACCCAATCTATAGCATTCTGTTACAGCAGCCTGGAAGGACTAAGACACAGATGTAAGGAGGAGATAAAGGGCAGAGATGTTTCCTGAGGCTACCAAGTCAACAGTGGCTGCGCCCGAGTATTGATTTCCAGCCGTGGAAATCAAGGGCATGGATGGGTGGGTTTTCTCCACCTATCGGAGATTTCAAAGCCAGCACCACTCAGCTATTCAGGCAGGCAAGGAGTTAGCTTCGGAGGGGCTGGACATTGCCTGGGAAAGCTGGCAAGAGTAAGGATTTCTAGCTTAGATCACTGAGTAGGTAGCAGTCGTGAAGATGCATTCAGTCATGGTGGTCTCCAGCTGTGACAGGCCGCCCGGCCATGCTGGCTTGGTCCCTGTGCTCCAAGTGAGGCCAAGACACAAGAGGAGGTCAAGGGCCTGACCTACAGCACCGGAAGCCAGGAGTCTCATTATGCCGCATGCCTTGGGCAGGAGCTGAAACTGAGAGGCACTTCTACAATCCTGGCCTGGGGGCCTTTTGATAGAGGCAAAGCAAAACTTGGGGGCAGGTGGGTAGTTAGTTGGGCCAGGGAATTCAATGGTGATTTGACTCAAATAAAGTTGAATTTCTCCATCTGAGCAGGCCTCTGTTGCCCATTTCCTGTGATTCCTCAAGTACCAACCCCGGAGTCTCACAGGCACGCGGGAGGTCCCTCTGCTACAAATCCCGTTTGGGGATCACGGAGTGTGGAGAGCCAGGGTGAGGAAGGTGGACTCTAGGGCGGGAGGAACAGAGGCTGCTGCAGACTGCAGCCCCCTAGGCCCTGCGCTCTCGCCGCGCTGCGGAGTCGCCTGCTCACTCGCTCACTTCGCACTCACTGCGTCTCTTCGCGTAGTCGTTGGGAGTGTGACAGGCTGGGGAAGAAGCAGACGGCGGGGGCGGCGCCGGCAGGCAGGGATGGGTTGGCGTGAGGGCCTGTCTGGCGGCTGTGACAGGCCGGGTACCTGCCTGCCGGCCTCCGCCTGCGCCCCGACAGGCGGCCTGTTAATTGGGGAGGCGCGGAGGGAAATCACCGCGAATCTCCGCAGATGAGAGCTCAGCGCGCGACACGCTCACACCCTTAATCAGGGGGAGCTCTGTGCCCAGCGCCTGTCACCCGCCTCCGACAAGCAGGCCTTGGCTGTGGGCCTTCGTGTTTGGACTTTTTATTTTATTTTCCCAGGAAAGGAAGGGCGGCGGAAAGCAGCCTGTAATTGGGCTTTGGAAGGTTATCGCTTGTCAGAAGTGTGAGCTGGGCCCCAGGCCTGGAGGAGAAGTAGCCATTAGCAGGAGTGTGTTCCCCAGGGTGAGAAAGGGGCATTAACCCTTTCCCAGGGCCCTGGGCCGGGAGACAGCTCCTGGGATGGAGTGTGTGAGTGCAGCCTGGGGCCCTGGTTCAACACCCGGCTGTGCAGCTCAGGACCCTGAAGGAACTGCCCCTGGCCCCTGGAAGACTAGAAGAAAGCAGGAGAGAGGAGGGGAAACAAGCATGCAGGGAGGTCTGCGTTAGAACTCGTCACCCCCACTCCACCCCTGTTCTCCCCCCACCAATCCCCCACACAGACCCACAAGGCTTTCAAGATCACAGTACCGCAGGGTGGAAGGGGACTTGGGTTCATTTGTCCCAGCTTTGTCCTGGGCAACGGGACCAGAGAAGGGAGGGGACTTGTTGAGGGAAACTTCTTCAGTTAGAGGCGGGATTGACCGCCCCTCAGATCTTACTCTGGGCTTTGGCACGATGCTGGGGATTGTCGAGGGTGTTTTTATTTCTCTCTTTCCCAGCCAATATCATTTTGGCCCGCAGATGTGACTAAAATCACATACTCAGAGATTTATTCATTTGGACTCAAGCTTAGTGCACAATTATACAGCAAATTCTCCTGGGAGGGCTTATGTATTAAGCTGTGTCAGTAACCCCTCCCTGAGCAAGAATGATAAGGGAGATGAAGATATTGGATACCTGGAGGCTAGTGTGTGTGTGTGTGTGTGTGTGCGTGCTCATGCCTGTGTGTTTTAGGGGCCATTTGGAGGAAGGGGAGACTGGTAAGAGGGAAACTGGGTCTGGGGACACACCGTCCACGGTCCAGGAGAGCTGAAGGGGGAGTCTAGGTTTCTCCAACTGATTTCATCTACTTTGGAATTCAGCTCCAGCCAGGCCTGGTGTCTGGGCTGCCCCCTTGCATACTCTGTGAGCAGGTAAGGAGTCACAGGACACCTCCCCACGGAGGCAGCCCCACCACTCCCTGCAGCTGCCACTCTCCTGGAGCCCGTGTGACAGAATGGGACCTGTGGGGAAAGCAGCCACGTCAGCACCCAGCCCCGGTTTGCACTCCGGCAGCTAATTAAAGCCAGGAAGGTAATTTATTGCTGAGGGAGAATGTGCGGGAGGTTTGGCTTACTTGAAATGGCCCCCAAAGAGTTATGGAAAGCTAAAGTGGGTTTTCAGAAGCAAAAGTTAATTGCTCTTCACTTAGCATTTCAGTGTCGTGTGGCTCTGAGTTACACGCATGCTGAGTGGAAGCCTTTACCCAGACAGGAGGACTGAGGGGAGTGCCGGAGCCAGGAATTCCAGGTGGCTGGAGGGCCCCTGGCTGTGGATCAGGAGTGCCACCCCTCTCCCCACAAGGAAAAAGGCTTTATCTGCTCCCCAGTCTCAGCCCCAGGTGGGGGCGAGACTAGAAGGTGCTCGTCTCTGTTGGAGAGGGCTGTTGTGTGGGAGACGCAGCACTGCTCTGGGGATCAGGGCCTGGGGGTGGTGGGGGCACGCTCCTTTTCCTCCCCCGACACTGTGAGTTGGCTGAGTTCCTTCCCTCTCTAGGCCTCACTGTTACCCTCTGTTTAACAGTCACTAGGGTGCATCTTCGCTTTGGGCACTTGATCATTTCCTTGATACTGTCCGTTCTTTCCTGGGCCTCCTCGTGGTGGGTATCAATGCGATCCATTGGGCAGAGGGAAGATTGAGCTACAGGCTATCCCAGCAGAAGATTAGCGAGGATGTGGGAGTGACTTGACTTACAGCTGAGAACTGATAGACTTGTTCTCAGGAAACAGGAGCTTCTTGGGCCCTGAAGGGTCTTCTAGACTTGTGGGTAATGGCATTTGGGGGAGGGGGTTAAAAAGCATGAGTAAGGGTCATTTCAGCCAGAAGGGTGAAAGGGGAGGAAGGTGCATAGCTGCCTTGCACAGGGACTGTCCGTACCTTAAGGCAGTCACTACCCTACAGGCAGGTATGCATGCCTAGTGGCAGGAACTAAATATCTAAAGTGACTTCTACTGTTTGTTTAAGGAGGGGCGTTGACAGGCTCCCGCAGCCTCCTCCGAGCTGCATTGTGGAGGAAAGGGTATTGGGCAAGGGTGCGGAGGGAGGAAAGCTGCTCTTAGGTTTGTGGTCTGAGGTGGTTGATGAGTGGTAATGAGTTCCGGGGAGACAGTGGGGCCACATCTCAGATGGGTGGTGGGTCCAGTAAAGTCAAAATGATTTCTGAAAATCTTTATATTGCAGGACCCCATGAAACTGGAAAGGGAGGATTGTTCTTAAAATTCTTCTTAGCATCGTCTGTTCTGTTGTCCTTTTAGGGGGAGTAGGTAGAGGGACTAGTTTGAATGGGGGTGGGGAAGTGGAGATGGTCAGAGTGATGGCAGAAAGAGATGAATGGCACTGTTTTCCTGCAGCATATTCTGTGCACACCAAGCGTGCCTGTTCCACTGCTCACCCTGCTGTCCGGCACCGGCACCAGCATCAGCACAGCCCTGCAGGAAGGTCTTATGTCCAAGTGTCTGCACGCAATACAAGCCCCAGTGAGCCTGTTTTGAATAAATGAGTGAATCAAAGTTCTTTAGGAAAACTTTGTCTTGTGCTCTCAGCCCACATCATGGACAACAGAATGGTCTCGGTGCACACTTTGTGGACATGGTTGACTACAGCGGTGCCCGTGGTTCAAGAGCTGTGTTGAGAATAACCAAGCTCCCTGGAGACAAGATGTGACATCCCGCAGGAATGCTTTAGCACCTCACTCGCATAAAATTAGGTCTCAGGAAGAAAGCAGAGCTGTGTTAATCTGAAAGCATTGGAAATGAGATTGAATTCCCCTCACACAAGCCATGTACACCGCAATTTGCAGTGAATCCAAACATTATTGAGAGTTCTTTTTAAAGCTCCTCTCTCTTTTATTCAAAAATGTTTCTGAGTCCAAGAGTGTTGGGTCAAACAGTTCCCAGGTCCCTAGAGAATGAGCCGGACAGCTCAGAGTGAGATCAGAATCCCAGTGAAGCTCGGAATGGACTGAACACCAGCCAAGGATGGTACTGAGGTCATGTTCTAATCTGCAAACCCACACTGCCTGGTGGGTTGTTGCTTAGCTAAGGGCTAAAGCACCGCTCTGGTAAGGGCCTGAATACATAGAGATGAAGTGGCCTTGAATTTGGCTGACATGTTTTTAGACCAGAGGATTGCATTTAGGAAAGTGCCAAGTGACAAGGAAACACCAGGCGTCATCACTATCAAGTTGAATTTTTGTGTGGGAGCAACATTTGAAAAACGTGGATATTTTTCACTCCGCTGGGTTGGGGAATAGAAGGATTCTCTTTGATGATCAGGTCCAAAAGCTGTGCTTCTGGTTGAAACTGGGAACCGGTGTGGCCAGTGATTCCCTGTCTTACTCCGTGACAGACTCAGAGGCACTGGGTTTACCAGTAAGGAACACGGGGCGTGGAGTAAGGCGGCAGGGCCCCAGTGAGGGACCCTCCTTGGCAGAAAGGTGGGTGACGGTGCCCACATGTGGATGAGCTGGAAAAGGCTGGTTTCTGTGATAGTCAAGCTGGAGAGGGCATGGCCTCATTTTCTTCTGGAAGCAAATCCTAACTCCTTGTTGGGATGGGGTGAGAGTGGAAGTGAGAAACATTATTTAAATGAAGGAAACAGGAAGAAAGGAAGAGAATGGAGCTACTGATTTTTGTACCCTGTTAGGTAGGACAAGTCTGGCACAGGGCCAGGGAAACATTGTAAATTAGCAAGGCGGAGAGCCTCTCAGAAGCAGGGGTTTTCGTCTCCTACCACCTGGAGATTCTTGTTCAGCCATTCTACATTATGCGTGACTCTTCTGCCCTTGAAGCCTTCTAGCGGAAGTTCTAGCATCACATCTCCATAGACTATGTCCAGACACAAAAGATTTTAAAGCTTCATTCTACATGACTAAATGGAATCTCTGAGCCAGAGAGCGGACCAGTCGGGAGGGAACCCAATTCAGAAAGAAGCTTTTTAAACCTTTTCCTCAGGTAAAGGCAGAGAGCGGTGAGCAGGAGGCCCCAGGGATGTCCTGGCCTGAAGCATCTCGGAGCCAGTGTTTGAGTTTTAGTGTTTATTGTTAAAGTGCATCCACGTTTTGCATGTTCTGTCATAACACACCTATGTTTTAATATGAAAACCTAGTGTTTTAAATTGCCACTAGGGAAACACAGAGGTCCACACACATTTCTTAGCTCTTCCAATGAAAGGCAAAGACACTTTCCACTAGGTCCTCTGAATTGGAAGGGCGGGTGGGGGCTCATCACTGTCAGTGAACAGATCATTTTTGTTTTCTGTGTAATGACAGCTTAGAAACGGTATCAGTTTTTCACTAGTTTTTGAACTGAATCAGGGTAGTGATTAAGGAGAGATGTCCTGAAAACTCTCTCTTTCTTGCCGTGACTAGCAGAAGATGGCACATTCAGGGTGTGCCAGGGCCCGAGTGTGGAGCCTCGGGTCTGCCTGTCATGGTTTGGCTGCCTCTGTGCACAGAGCACCGCTCTGTGTAAAGCCGAGAGTGTGGGCACTCCAACATGAACAGCTTGGGGTTACTCCATGTGGTCTCCTTGTCCAGCCTTGTTCAGTGGCAGTGCCACCTCCTAAGGAAAATAATGGGGACGGATTCCATTCTGTAACCAACAGTCTTTGACTGCCCTTGCAGTCTACTTCTCCGTGCTGTTTTGGGGGACATTTCCTAGAACCAGGAATTAAGATGCTTCGGCACGTTCCAAAGTGCTCTTGGTGTTTGTGTTTTTGTCTTCTGATGATGTTCATGGTTACAGGGCTTTCTACATTTCAATCCTGAAATGGCATTAGAGTGTTCCTTTCTCCACCAACATGTCGACATGACTGAAGAATGGGATGGTGGGGGTCCAGTTGCTGCTTCGTCTGCGATGGGGTTCTTCCCTCCCTTTGCTCAGTTCCTCATTGCCACAGATTCTTTGGGGTTTTCTTTCCACCACTTAAGATGTCTCTTCCTAACTCCTCATCTGAAGTTTAATATCCCCACCCCATGTCCCCAAAGAGGGTAATCAGAACAAACAGGGATCAGACTCATACTGCATTGAGAACATTCTGTTAGCTGACGCAGCATGTACTCTAAGTCCGTTCTGTGTTGTGTTTCCATCTTTGGGTAGGTTTTTCTTTGACTTTATCCAACTCTGGGAGAGACAGCACCAGCCCATTATTATGCCAGTATTAATGACTCTAAATGCAAGGTGCACAGCTGCTGCTGATGGGGTTGGAGGATGAGATAAGAAGGAAGAAAATCAAAGGCGGATGCTGCACCGTTGCCAGCCCTCTCAGCAAATGGAAGTAGTTGGCAGTGGGTCTAGAAAAGCAGGCCAGTTGCATCTCCAAAACCCAGGATTTCAACGCACAGCATGGATGGCTCCTTTTTCTTCCCCTACCCCCCTCTTTTTTTATAGAGAACTTGTTGCACTGAGTGGCAAAGAGCCTACAAATAACTGAACTGTACTTTGGAAATGGATCTGATGAGCCTTTTAATAGAAGATCATTATTATTTCCCAAGAGTTCACATTCACATAATATTTTTTATTAGCAGCCACTCTTCTAAATAAAGTTCAGTGGATTGATTTTTGTTGCGCTTTCTCTCCTTTTAAATATTCCTTTAAATTATGACCATGGATATAGTCCCATCATCACCATTGTTATAGTTATCAGCATCAGCAGCTCCATTATTATATTTATGTCGCACTTAGAAAGCTCTCAAAACACTTCAGGTATATTACTTCATTTGTCTTCATAGCATCCTTGTAAGGAAGGGAGGGGACCCCATTAGAACTAAATGCTGGGGATAGACCCCTCTTCTCTGTGCCTCTGTGAGCAAACCCCCTGGGGGTGTGGTCAGGAGGAAGCCCTCTGTGCCCCTTTTCTGTATGTTCCTCTGCCTGTCCCCAGAGCAGAGGTGGAACACTTCAGGCCATCACCCAGAGGCTGGATACTCAGGGGACTTGGCTCAGGATGGGAAGAGGGTACTCACCTTGGGGGGCTGTGGAGTGGGGACAGGATCCTTGGGAGTGGCCATGGCTACCTGCTCCTGACTTGCCCTGTTGCCTTGTTATGGCTCTCATTTGGTATATGGGACAATGGCTACTGGAGAACCCCAAGAGCCCTCAGCCCACCATGGAACTGTGGAAAGACTGACATGGGAACCAGGGTTTTAAATCTTGTTTCTGCCATTGATAACTCTGCTTTTGGGGCCAGTCCTTAACATTTTTGATTCTTTGTTTCATTGTGAATATAAAAGGGGCTACTAATGCCTCCTTTCTGGATTTTTGTGAGAATTCAATATAGCTTACATAGATGTGCCTAGCATGATGAATGAGATGTAGGTGGGCAGTATATATTGGTTCCAATTCTCTATTTAATTTTCTGTCCTCGCAAAACCTAAGCTGTCTGTCCAGGATGATTTTGAGACCTGAAAGGGAAAACAAAGAACTATATTTGGATAGGTTTATCATTTTAATCAGAGTCTTGCTAGAAATCATGTATTTTGTTACCTGTGTTGAATGAAAGCTAGTAATCAGTAATTAGGGTAATTCAAAGCTTATGGTAGAAATAATGCTGGACCAGAGAACAGGAAGCATGGGCTTCGCCTCCCTCACTAGCCAGATGGACGCCCTTGAGCATTAGCGTGTCTGGGTCTCAGTTTCCTGATCTGTAGAATGAAGAGCTTGGAATGTATGATCATGTAGACACTTAGGAGCTTCGTGAGTCTGTGATTTTACAAGAAGCGACTTTCAGGGAAAGGGCCAAATGATGTGTGGGAGCTTTGTTTCCTTTCATTTACTGGGTTGTGCTGTGGGAAGCCCCACTGGCTGGCCCTGGCATTGTTGCCAAGGAACACCCCACCCCACTCCCTCTCCAGTTGTTGCAGGCACGTTGCCCAGGAGGACACAAATGACTTTGGAAGGCTAGCATGCAAACCCAGGCTCTGAAGTGGCTGCTGATGTCACAGACTCAACACTGATTTGTTGGGAAACCTCAGACTCTGTGCTGCCTCCCTCTTCCCCAACCTGCTCAACAGATATTTCTGGGAAGCAGAGGAACACTGGGCTTGGGCTGATGGCAGCCAATATAGCTGTGCACAAAAGCCCAGCTGCTCTGATTCCTCAGGGCTCGGGGAGGCTGCTGCTGGGGCTGGATGCCTGGGCCCCCTGCCTGCTCTGCTGCTGACCACATCTCCAGGCACATGCTGTCTTCAGAAAGTGTGTCCTTCCCTGTTCTGCTAATCCCTGCTGGTGGTGCTTCATGGCAGAGCCTAAACACGCCACAGGGTGGTAAGAATCTTCCCAGAAACCAGCTCCACTTGAACATGCTCCCAGTCAGGGTCCACCCAACTCTAATGCTCCTTCTGTGTTTAAAGAAGCAGAGGGAGAGAGAGTCTTGGAGGATGAATGGTTAGGACACCTTCTTACTTCCTTGCACACAAATGCATCAGGAAGAGATTAAAACACAAAGAAGACTTTCCCTCGTGTAATTTACCATGTACCTTACTTTCTTACCTAGTTTTATAAAACAAAACAAAGCCTTTTCAGTTTAATTCCATTAAGTATAGATGCTCTTCAACTTATGACGGGGTTACATCCCAACAAACACATGGTAAATTGAAAATACCTTTGATGCACCTAACTTACTGACCATCACCACAGCGCAACCTAGCCCATTTCACTGAGTGCACATCACTTTCACACCGTCATAAAGTAAGCAAACCTTAGGTCGAACCACCGTAAGTTAGAGGTGTCTGTACTTACAAGGGCAGCTCACTATGCTGGGAGACGTGAGGTTAGAACCATGAATACGACTCTGTCCCCACTCTCCAGGAGCTCACAGGCTAGGGGGCAGAGCGAGACAAGCATGCAAGTAACTAGGATAACAAGGCAGCCGGTCAGGAGTGCTTTTATGAAGACATTAAATATTATAGGAGAATAATTCCAATTGGGAATGTGAGATTTTTGTCAAGTCTTTTGTTTAGAGGTAGGCCTTGGTTTGCACCTTAAATGAATGGTAGGGTTGCACACAATAGAGAGTGGGGGGCACATTTAGGATGGAAGGGACAGTTCGAGGGAAGGCAGGGTTAGGGGAAAGCGATGCCAAGAGCAGTCCCTCTATTCCCATTGTGCTCCCTCCTCGAGGACACACCCACAGGGAGAAAGGACAGAGAGCAGCTTCTCGAATTCTGGATGGGAGGAGGGCAGTGCTGCTCGGTGTGCCCTTTCCCACAGGGTCCAGCCTCTCTTAGAACTTTCTGGTCTTCGTTCAGATTGTTTCCTACTTTATTGATTAGGCACACACAGATTCCTGAATCTACCTTCAATTTAGTAAAAAAAAACAAACAAAAACAAAAAAATAATGAAATACAAGCTTTCTAATGAAGTATGAATGGAAACTTGACATGCAAATGTCACTGTTTCATCAGTTTGAATAGCTTTCCTCCTTGGTGGCAATGCACTGTGGAGTGGAGCTGGAAGGAAGTGACATCGCCGTGGCTTTCCCGGACTGTGTCCATGCCAGACATCACTAAGTGAACCCGGCGCGCCCACTCCCTGAGCTGGGCTTCCCCCACAGTGCACTGGGGCTCCAGGAAGCCCCCGTCAGTTAGTCAGCTGCATTACAGCTGATGAATCCTATTTGCCATTTCTGTTTTAAAGCCTTAAAACTTGACTGTTACCTTAAATACTAAGTGCATTTTTATGAAACCCAAAGACTGTCTGAAAGTGGGGAGGAATTTTGTAACATCTAGTGTAGTGAGAATCTCAAAATATAAATGGAAGCTGCTGATGGGGGTTATGAGGCCATAAAGATATTCCCATTCTTTTTTCCCCAATCTCCCAGAGATTTGTTGGTGTAAATTAGATTCAAAGAGACAGAAAATATAATACAATATGTATAGAAAAATAACCATTGGCTTAGACAATGGCTCTTAACATGGTTATACCTTTGAATCTCTGGCTTGGTTACAATGCAGATTTTTAGGCCTCATTTTAGAGGCTAAATCAGATTTTCTGGTCGTGGGGCCTAGAAACCAGCATGTCTACTAAACAGTCTGTGTGACTCTTCAGTGGTATACCCAAGACCAGCCCACAGACCTATGTTTGGGAGCCAGAGACACAAATGATAGGGGATGTGAGGGTGATCTGGCTGCGACACCTGTCACCCCGCTGATCGCCAGGGTTGATTCCGCTGGTCTGGCTGGCTGGGCAGGTGTCCCTTCCTCCCTCCCCAGTCCATGTGCATCCCTCCCGAAGCTGTGCACTCAGTGAAGAGGACGACATTCCCAACTAGAGGAGAAGACCAGTCTTCGGTCAAGGACATAGGAGTAGCTGTGCTCCCCTGCTAGAACCTCCAAACGAGCTCTCAAGGTCCTATGAAGAAGTTATTACTGTCCCCGGAGTGGGAAACCAAGCCTCAGAAAAGCTACTGAACTTGCTTTGAGTACCACAGGATATGGATTTGATTCGTGAACTTAAGGCTGTCTGACTCCAAATCTTTGATTCTTATTCAGTGTATTCCAACTGTGGTTTCCAAGAAATATCCTGTTCTGTGATATTGCTAGGACCCAGACTAAGAGCCATCATTCACGTTGTAAACCTCAAGCCAGAATTGGAAAGGGCTTTTACTAAACATGGCAATAGTGGTCTCTTCGACGCTGGTATTCTCACTGGCCTGGTCAAAGTTTGTGAGCTTTAGTACTAGGTCTTTAATTCATCTGCTTTGTTTGTTAAACTGTATTAGGGTTATCCTTATGCCCCAAATTAATATTTTTGAAAAGTTATAGGGCTATTCTTTACTGTTGTTATTTAAAAAAAAACACCGAACCACCCATGTGACCCTTGCACATGCTTCCAGGGGACAGCCTGGGTGTGCTTCCCTCAGTGTTTCCTGGGAATTGCACTCAGAGAGGACCTGCCTAATGCCCATGCGACTGCCTGGTCACTCAGTGCATGGAAGAGCACTGATCGGGGTCAAGAGGTTTGGTGTCCAGGTAGCACTGTTATCTCGGACAAGTCATTTTACCACCCTGGTCCTCAGTTTCCATGCAAATCTGTTGGACTAAAAGCCATAAGGTTCTCTTCTTGATGTAAAATGTCACAAGTTGGGAAAAAACGTCAGCCATGGAGCTGGCAAAGGGACTGATGGGGCTTATCAGTGGCGTCATCGTCCATGTCCTCACCAGTTCGGCATGGGCAGAGGGAGGCCAACCCCGGAGGCCCGACTGCTGAGGCTTCTCCCCGCCCCTGGCCTCTGTGGCCCACCGCCTTCCTGGGCCTGACGTTGTCGGACTCTTCTCTCTGCAGGAGACAGTTGCCGTGGGCTCTGGTGCCGTAAAATTTGCTCTTTCCTACTGGGGTGAATTTAAATCCCAGAACTTTAAGTAAAAACTTAAGTAACCCCCTTAATGCATAGCTTATTCTCCTGGGAAGTGCTGATCACCCGTTCACACTGCACACCTCCAACAGGCTAGAACTGTCCCGCCTACCTGGGTGACAGCATGCCTACATGCTTCCCAGCGATTTAAAGCTGAAGGGACCTTGTGGACCATCTAATACAACTCCTTTACTTCCCAGAGGAGAGAAAAGGCCCCAAGAAGGAAAAGGTCACCCAACCAGTTAGTGAAGGAGCTGACAGCATGTATTCAAATTTATACTCTGACTATAATAATAAAACTGACCCCACAGAACCATTGTGAAGGTATTTAAATGAACTAGCACATGCAAAGCACCTGAGCATAGATCTTGGCCTACAGAACCATGTGGTACAGGTTGTTCTCCCTTCCTGGAACTCAGACCTCCCGCTGCCCACCACACTCAGGTTCTCACTGAAGCCCCGTAAGTTAGGTGGGGCAGACGTTACTATTCCCTCACGCCCCAGCACGCCAAGGCTTGCAGCGGTAAGCTGAGCTGCCCGAGTTTGATCATTGTGCGAGTGGGGAAATCTGACTTGGCCCGTGTTTTGTAATCACAGAATGTTGGGGGTTGCTGCCCGCTATAACCCATCCCTCCTGACTCTTAAACCAGTGCTCTTTCTGTTATACCAGGCCGATGAACGCATGGATGGGGGCAAGCTACTTTGCAGTGCTCCGAATACCAGCATGATGACAGATGCGTAAGGACACGTGGGGCCACAATCCCAGTATATTTTACACCTACCAGTGTGATGTCATTATCAAGCATTTATTAAGGCTGTTACATGCTAGAAGCTCTGCTTGTTGCTGAGATAGATATAAAAATGAATAGGGTACAGACCCTGGCCTCAAGGAGCACTTAATTTGATAACAGAGACAGACGTAGGCATCAGTAATTCAAATGCAAAACAGATGGTAATCTATGGCTATTATACTCTATATATACCTAAAGAAGTATAGGGATTGTGGTCTCCCTTGTTGATACGGTGGGAAAAGGTTGGCTAGGATAGGGTCACACCAAATGTTTCCATTCGGCTGAGTGCACAGGCCACCTGGATGAAGGGACCCCACCATGGGGCCATGCTGTGTGTCAGAGGGAAGAACGCTTCAGGACCCAGGAGGCACTCCAGCCTCATGAGCTCCTTGGCTCTGGCCACTGAGTGACCGCAGCTAGGCGAGTGGCTTTTCTCTGGCTCCCGTGTCTCAGTTTCTTTAGCACTTTGGGGTTGCTGCCCGCTACAACCCATTTTTGTAAAGTGGGAGAACACCCCCTTTCTTGCTGTGAGCTTGGTGGGGACTGGAGTGGCCATTTGGTCTAGACCTCTGCTTCTGGAAAAGCCGGCCCTCAACTGTGCAGATGGGTAAGAATCTGCACTCTACACAGAGAACAAGAAAACACCATTCTCATTCTCTCTTCTCCCTGTTTTGGCAGTAGAGGGGGTGGTTGTCAGGGACGGTGTGGGGGGCAGGGACATTGAGGGGACTTGTAGGTCAGCGCTTGACAAGGGGAGCTGGGTCACCCAGGGAAAATACGGCCTTGCTCTTCGCTGGCAGATTCCCAGAGAAGCTCTCACTGTTCCCCACCTGTCCCGTGCTCCCCCGCCCCCAGTGCCGCTGTCCCCGAACGCACGGAGCAGGGAGGCGATGATGAATTTCCCCCGAACAGCATTACAGACAGTCATAAATAATGCTTTGCTCTTTGGTGACGGCACTTTCCATTAGAGCTGCCTGTGCTGGGCTGTTGCTACCCCCAGTCTTCTGCCGGGGACTTGCAGTAAAATTTATCAGCGAGCTTTCTGCACCTCATAAATCATCCCCTCCGGGAGCCATCTGGCAGATAAGGCCACAAGAACCCACATGCTCCGCAGAGGCGGAGCAGGAGAGAGAGACGCGCTCGCCGGGGCCCCAGGCCCGATGGAGGGGGACGTTCTCCCCACCAGCCCCAGCCTGTCACACTCTTCCTGGTTTTTCTCATCAGACTCAGGATGGGGGCCCTGGATATGGTGGCTGTTCCAGCTCACAGGATGGTTTGGCTTCCCGCTCTGGGGAAAGGCCTGGAAATCACACCCTCCTAGGGCTCTCTGCCCCCAGGTATCAGAAGGTCAAACACCAGGCAAGAGCAGGGGTGCCCTAGGGCAGGGCAGATGCTGTGATGGGCATGACCAATGCTTAACTGAATCCTCTTTGGCTTCTTCTAGTCATTTGCGTGTTGGCCAACATGGAAATAATCTTACGATGATAGGAAACTTCCTGTTTGGGTGAAAGACGCCTCCTTGCAATTCAGGGTCAAGCGTCACATGGATATCCCCACTTCCTCTGAGCAACAACTACTGTGATATTAGAGTCTTTTCCCAATATGGATTATGTTCCTTAATATACATGAAGGAAGGTTCTAATGCCCGCTGGACCTATAGGTAGAGATGCATAGATTGAGGATCTCAGTTCTTTTTTAAGACTTACAATCTGGTTGGAGAGGCTGTTTTAAAACTGGTCTCAAGCATGGTGGTGGTGGTGTTCTCTCTCACGGGGGTGGGGGAGGACCGTGGTGAGGAAGGCCAGAGTGCTGGCTTTCTGGTTTTGGCGTCCCAGTGCCCAGCCTGGTGCCTGGTGTTCCCGGAGCGCTCAGTCAGTACCTGTGTGTTGAATGCACGGAATGCAATGTGACAGTGAGCAAAGTACCTGACACATCCACCAATACAAAGTGGAACGTGAGAATGAAATAATAAACCGCAGTGTGGAGGCCGCTTTATCATCCCAGGCCCCAGCAGAGCGCGGACCCTGTTCCGGGGGAAGGCATCCTGCCCGGGGTGTGATGTAACCCGTGTTCTTGTCTCAGCTCCGCAGCTGGTCTCCTCGGCTTGATCGAGGGGTGCTCTGAGCCTTAGGGCTCTCATTTATAAAATGACAGGGAGAAACATTGTCATTCTTTTGGGTAATTTTTAATATTGTTGTCACGAATATTTCCCAATTTTTCATTTGCTGATGCCTGCTTTTTTGCAAGACAGGAAGCTGAATGGGTAAAATCAGTCAGAACGCCTCTCTTTTCCTGCCCTATTTGGCCACTTCCCAGCTCAGATAAGCTTGTTTAAGGCCCGGATGCGGGGCCCCGGGCAGCTTGAGCCTGAGCTCCCTCTAGTCTTCCAGGAGCTCATTCAGCAGGAGGGCCCCGATCATGCTGCTCCTGATGGCTGTGGACAGATCCTGGGGAAACATTACGTGGAGAGTCCCGAAGATGCTTAGCTGAGCTATGCATTTAATGTGGTGGTAATTGAAATTTGCCAACAAAGATTTGCATGTAATCTGTGATTTCACTTTTCAATTAAAATTGCTTTCTTCCTGGGCATGGAGAGTGCTTGGCTCTTTTCCTCCTCACAGCACGTCGCAAGCACTAACCTTCCACTTTCTGGAGGACCAGAGTGAGGGGTGGGGTGTGAGACAGGGAGGCAAAGACTGAGGCCCAGGGGGCAGGTCGCTGGGGATGACAGGATCACGCCGGAGAGGCAGGTGCTGGGGGCTGGGCTGCTGAGAGGCGAGGTGAGGGCGGGTCTCCTTCCCAGTGAGCTTGGCAAAGAAGCTCTGTCAGGGGACTTCCGAGTTTTGGTTTCTAGGGGCAGGCAGGGGTCAGGGCACTAGAAAGTGTAGTCAGAGGTAGGAAGAGCCAAGATCCTTCATGGCCCAGGTGAGCAAGCAGCGGGGAACAAGACAATAGGCTCAGGTAGCAGGGAGCCCAAGGGTGATTGATCCGAAGGAAATCTTGTCCTCTGGGTCAGTGTGGCCTTTGATAAAAGCAAGAAGCCTCACCGCTCACTGGAGGAGAGAACTGAGAGGCAGGCGCGTTGTGGGGATGGCAGGAGAGGGGAGGGGAGGACCGGAGCACCCCAAGATGTGGAGCCTGCAGGGTGTGGGTTCTGATGAGTGGGCTTCCTCTGCTGGCTCTGTGGCCTCGGGCCCACGCTGGATTTCCCTGAGCCCCAGTTTCCTCAGCTCTCCCTGGGCATAAACACAGTACCTGTGTGAGTGGGGGCCGGGAGAGGCGGCCTGGTGGCCTGAGTGCCGTGGTGAGGGCAGGGGTACCATGTTCACAGGTGCCCAGGGCCCAGCACACAGCAAGAGCTCAGTGAAGTCTGTTAAAATGGAAAATTGGTCAAATGAGGTAATGGGAGTGGAAGGGTATTTTTTAAATTCGAAAGATCCATTTTGGGTACTCTCACAGCCTTACTGTTTGTGAATGGGATTAGGGTTTTGGCCCCAGGCTGGGCTGGTCCTGGGCTGAGCCCTGGGTGGGGAAGGGTCAAGGCAGAGTTCCTCACACAAGTGTTCTGGATGTGGTGCTTGCTTGTCCAGGAGCCTGGAACTCTGTTGGCAAGTTGCTGCTTGAGACCCCGGTTCCCCATGTGCCCCAGCTGGGGGCTGCCTCCTGCGCCCGAGCCAGTCACCTCTGCGGCTGGTCTGCACCAGGCCAGCATTTCACCAGGACTTGCCACAGAGAGCAGAGAGAGCCTGGAGGGCCCTTGTGAGAGCGACTGTCCCATAGCCAGGCTGGAGCTGGGATCAAGAACCATCGTGAGACTTCGTGATTCTGGCTGCAGCTGGAGGTCACACAGCTTTGGGCAGAGCAGGGGCCCTTCTCTTCTTCGCCACAGCAAGTCATTTTTCGGGTCTGGTTTCTTTCAAATAGAGATAATCCCTTCTACCTGGCTAGACAGCTGAACTGTTTTCTTTTTTTTATTTAGTAATAAATCTGCCAACCCCGCGGGGCTGGAGCCGAGGGCTTTGCTTGCCGCTTCCACACAGAGGTCTCGTATAAATGGTGCAAAATGAAAGAGAAAAATGCATATTTCACACTTTGTCTGCTCTGGGTTATGGCGATTCTCGACTCATCGCCATTACAAACAGCCGACCTTCCCGCAGAGTTCAAGTACCTTCTGCTGGCCTAGAAGAACCATACCTCTGTCTTCTTCTCCCACGGTGCCGCCCCCCCCACCTCCCCGAACACAGATTTTGTCTGCGAGGAAGCAGGGCTGTTTGTAAGTACAACACACCAGTTCAGTGGTTTCCAGGGGGGAGAGGGCATAAAAGACCCAGTGCAGACATATCAGCGTGTGGGCACACACAGGGTGCAGAGAGATGAACCCGCTCTTTTCCACATGCAGTCTTGTGTCTGGTGTTGCATCTACATACTCTCCCTAGATGTAAATTTATGCAGATTATAGGGAAATGGGTTTTCCTTCTATTGAAGGCTGCCTTGTGTTCATTACAGGTAAATTTCAATCTGTGACCAAATCTCTGACATTAGCTTGGTAAGTTTCCCACAGAAACAGACAATCTTTCCAACCACACCCATTTCTATTCCCCTCTACAAATCTGCGTATCAGTCAGAACGGTCACTTTAGACTTTCCAAACCTGCCGAGTGTGTTCCCACCTCCTGGTCTTCACCTCACACAGTTCTGCTGCATTGATTCTGCTTCCCTCTCTATTCTGCCTAGTTCAGTCTTGTCTACCTTTAAAGCCCCCCTCCTCCGTGCAGCATTGTTGGGTCACTCCAGCTTATAGTGTTGTCTTGTCACTTGGGCCTCAATCAGCCATCAGTACCTGCATCACTCTGTCCCTTGGATGTCAATTATACACTGCTGCTGTTTCCCCCATCCCCTGAAAAACTATGATCATTTTCCTATTTAACTATAATTTTAATTTAACACTTCCTATTCCCCTATAGACCATAATGCCTTACATATACTTCTATCCTTTCCAGTGCTAAACCCACAGTAGGTACTCAGGGAGTGCTTGTCAGAGAAATGAATGAATGAAAGCGTGGCTCTGGTGTTGTGGCTTTATCTTTCTTGATTGGAGTAGGAAGCAAGGTAGTTCACACCTCCACGGCAGGGGAGAGTCTTGACTTGTGGGGATGCTGTCCTTTGGATGCTTCCTCTTGTTTGGACGATGCTGGAGACCAGGAAGCTGCTGAATGTCAGCAACGGCTCCAGGGCTGTCCATGTGGACCCTTGTCTGTGACCATAGAGACTGCTGAAGTTTTCATGGCGGGGAGATACACTCGTGTTTCTCACTGTGTCTCCCTACCTCTATACCTTCCCCTCTCCTCTCTGCAGCCCTGTGTGCTCCCCACAAGCAGCCTGTGTTTAATTCTGAGCAGGGAATTATTAATTCAATTTGCTTTCAAGTGTGTTGAGCGCCACCACCCGCCTGCCATCTCGCTATGTCTTTGCTTTGAGCTTCCCACATCAAGGCCACTTTACGAATTGGTTTGATCTGTGGTTGTGGTTTGTAGCTGTCACTGATTTCTTTGTTGTTGTTGTCGCTGCTGCTGCTGCTGCTGTTTCCTTGCAGCTCGATTTTTAGCTGAGCGTTTGAGTAGTAAATATGGTTTACACCAACTCTGTTGGAAATAATGGCATTTATGTGCTGAAGTTATTTCCAAAACCTGTGATATGTGTATACAAATAGATCCACCGCAGGGCCCCTAGACTGGGGGGAACAGATTCAATAAAACCTTTGCGATGGAGTATAAACAGGTGTCTGAGACCGGGGCTAGGCCAAGCAGTTCTGAACAAAACTTCCTCCTACCCCTGCTGTTGGCTCTGAACTGAAGCTGTTCCATAAATACCTCTTTTGGCTTTGGGGGATGTAGAAGATATTTTTGTGATCATATATACCTGATAAATGTTCACTTACATTCTTTTGTGCATCTCACATTGAACTTCTCACTTTGCTACTCACTCACCCTCAATGGCTTTAAACCTTAATTGCCCTGGATCCTGGTAGGAAAAAGGAATGTGCCAAGAAACTATGGGATTGGCCTCTAAAATTGGCGGCACTTTCTTCTTCCAAATGGTTGCTACTTTGAGGATCTTTGACAGACTGGGTGAATGTAACCATTCTGAGCCATCCCCTGTAAGCTCCGTCTTGGGGTCCTACTCACTCTAACTGAGAGCAGGAAATAGAGAGCCCGGAACTCCCAGAGGGGAAACCTGGGTTGCTCTTAAGAGATGGAGCTCTGCTTTCCAAATTTGAGTGGTATGGGTTTCTTCGATGCCAGATTCTGGACCCCATGTCTGTCTGTCCTCATGTCTGGGTCTCTGAGGGCACCAGTCCCCACATCTGACACGTCTGCAAGTGGAGGGTCCACATTCGCCCCAGGTGAAGGTCTTGATCGCCGAGAGGTCAGGAGTGATTTCGAAGACATCTTGGCATTCTGTGCTGAAGGCTGTGTGACAAAGGCATAGGAAGGGTGTTTTGATTGTTCTCCAACTTGTAAATGCCAAGCAGAAATCTTGTTGCAGTTCCTAAATGCCACATTTCGGCGTGTTTATTGTTTCCCCCCCTAACGGGGAAAGATGGTGAATGGACTAATAATTCAGGAGCTGAGAACATGTTTATTTGATTTTTAGAGCTTTAGCAAATACAGTGTGTACAAAACTCGGTGCCAACAGCATGCATAATTCCTCCAGGAACGGGGCTGATAGAAACACAAAGCTTGCATGCTTCAAAACTGTAACCAATATTTACACATCTGAGTGACTAATTCTCTACTCTGAGCAGGAGAACAATAGGCGTAATAGTCAGGTACATTAATGCAGAGCATGCTCATCTGGTGACTTGGATATTTGACACATAAACAAAGTTGGGGGGAGCTTGCGGGGAGACGTAGAGGCTTTTTATCTACCTGCGTAACCATGCACTGAACAGCAGGCTACAAACACACTCGGAAAATGCTGACCCGACTCTGTTCCCGTACCTCACATGCGGGACTGGCACGTGATTTGCAGCGCTGCGGGAGTTCTGGAGCTGACCTCATTAGCGGCGCGTTTCCTGGCTTGTTAGCATCATATTTGTATAATTTACAGCACCTTCATTTTTATGGAATGTGTTTCTTGTAGAGTGTAATGGCAGCAATATATTTAACCTATCGTATTTAGGAATGCTTTTGCTGGAGGCAGCCTACAGATATAAAGGGGACATTTTCTCCTCTCCTGCCTGGGCCTTTTCCCGCCCCCTCATTTTGGCTTGCTGGACTGCCACATATGTATGTGTGTGTTTGCATGTGTGTGTGTGTTTATGCCTGTATACACATATGTGTGCAAATGCTTTGAAGACAGAAAAGGGGCCCTGGAGGTGTGAGTCTTTCTTCCAAGGGTTATCTTTGCTCCCTGTCTCCAAGGGGTGGCTGCAGACTGGGTGGCTCTGAAGGACCTAGAGTCCTTGCTTTGAGAGGATGAATTTGCAAAATGAAGTAGGGAACCCAGGAAGATTAGATATCTGGGAATGAGGATTTTAGAGCATAGGTTCACAAGGGTAGTATGAAGATGCTGATAAGTAAGGTGAGTTTTTAAGTGTCCTTGAAAAAAATAAAGCACATGGGCAGAGATGTGGACATTCATCTCCTCCCTGACCCGTGTAAAAAAGATAGAAATGGTTAGGACCAGATGTTTGAAAAGGGAATCATGTCTTCATTTGGAGGTCCCTACCAGGGACCCTGGGACCAGGACCCACGAGATCTGATCCCAGGGCCAGGCTGCTCCTAACCGGCTGCGTGACCCCGGGCCAGTTGCGTTCCCATGCTAGGTCACAGTCTGCTCATCTGCAAAATGAAGGAATCGGGCCAGATTGGCTCTCTCTCGGGTCTGACGCTTCTGAACTCCCAGTCCCTTGTCTGTTCTCCTGAAGGCAGATAAAGGCAGAAGGCTGGGGATCTCATCAACCAAATCGTCCGCGCTGTGTTCTTGAGGGTTACTTGCAGTGACCCAGAAAAGAGAAACACAGCTCTCCAGGAACTGTCAGTGTGTCTTAGTCACATCTCCTGACAGAGGGCACGGAGGGTGAACAGACTAATAATTCAGAAACCAAGGACATGGTAGGGTGAATTTTAGAGCCCGGGTGAAAACTGGCGCCAGAGCGTGCTCAGCTGCCTGCTCCTTTCCCATAACTGCTTCTTGGCCTCAAAGAGAAACTCACCCCAGGGGCAAGATAAATAGCTGGGCCCTGGACTTTGTCAATCCGAGATAGAGTGATAAGACATTTAGTAAATATATTAAAATGTTCCAAGGCACAGAGACAAAGGTTATCCAACTGGCTAGTCAGGTTAGAGATCTTTGTAGCTCCTTCGCCCACCCGCAGCCTCTCCAAGTTTCAGAAATTTTTCTGCTACTGTTGTCGCCTGCAACGGCTATATGCCTCTTCTCACTGATTCAGGAGGCTTTGGGTTCTTGCTTTTACTTGATAGATACTGGAGTGGCTAAACCTAGGATCATGATTCAAAATGTGAACTGTACTTATAGCCAGAGTTTGAAGGTAAGTTTCTGTTCAAATTTTAAATGCATCAGGGTTACTGGCTCTTTGAAGTTACCCAGTGGTGAATCCTTCGGTAAAGAAAACTCAATTGTTTTATAAAGTCTAATTTTAACTTAACTGAATCCTGAAATATTCACTGAGCACCCACTAAGTTCTGGGGACTACAGTGAAAACTGTATACAATTCCTGCCTTCAAGGGGCTCTTCATTCTAACTTTCAAATTGGAATCTATGTGTGTTTTGTACATTCATATTAGTGCATTTAAAATGTAGACAGTTTCAGCATCCCATATCCACTAATTAGGTTAGCTTCCAAACTCTACAAAAATGAGACCATTATTATACATATTTATTAAAAAAACTCTTATTAGTTGCACTTGACTGCTCTGGTAACTGGCTTGTCTAGTGTGATGATAAAAAGGGGCTGTGAACCTGGACTCAGATTAGTGGGACAGATGTGTGGTTGCATAAACTCGTTCCCTTCTGTTAAAATGGAAACCATACACACATTTTTTTCTCTCTCTGGGGTCAGTTCCTCCACTTTGCTCCAGATCATCCCATTCATTCTCACCTTCTTGTCACCTAGACCTATGGTTTACATTCACGCTTTTCTTTCTTGTTAGCATTTATATATCTCCAAATCTCTTCCATTTAAAAAATGCTACCTCTGCCATCTCTAGATTAGCTACCTTTTTTTTTTTTATCTCCAGCCACACTTTCTGAACAAACACGGTATACTCATCACTTCTGTTGCCTCACTTGGGTATGGCTTCTACCCTCCTCCGTGCCCTTGACACTTCTCCCCAAGGTCGTCAATGAACTCCAAGACACTAAATCAAACAGACGTTTATATTGCATGCTCCTTCTCCAGGATTGCCTGCTCCCTTTCAGAACATCACAGTCCCCTGGGGTCTTCACACCTTTCTGGTCACTTCCCAGTTTGCTTCGTCATCCTGGATTTAGGTACTTCACCCTTCGTTGGGGTCCTTAGGGTTTTGATCAAGCCTCTGCTGTCTCACTCCATTTTCTCTCTTGCTCAGACTATTTTATCTTTTTGTCACAGCTTCAATAGCCTCTTATGTTTTGAAGACTCTCCAACTCTCCTGAGACTCTGTCCAGCTTGCTACCAGACAGCTCCACTTGGCTACTATGCTGTAACAAAGAGAGTACAAAATACAGTAGCTCGAATAAGATTGAAGTGGATTTCTCTTTCATACCATAGTCCAGAGTTTCTAGGCATTCCAGGAGGTCTGTTTCATGAAGTTGTCCAGGAAGAGGCTTAGGTTTTTCTCTACATTGTTACTTCTCTATCTAGGGTACTGTCCTCTTCCATAAGATGAAAGATGTCTCAAATAAACTGTGTTCCAACATGTACAAAGGGGGAAGAGGAAGCTGAGGGCAACCAGCTCCCTTCTCAGAAGGTGAGCCAGTAGTGGTACATGGCACTTACACACCCAATCCATGGAGCCATACCTAGTTGCAAGCTAAGCTGGGGAATGTGGTACTAGCTGGGGAGCCTTGTAGTCAGATCTTATTTTGAAAATGTAAAATGGAAGGCTCTGGGCTTTATCAACCCACCATAGAATGATAAGAAATTAAGCAAATGTATTAAAATGACCCAAGGCACAAGGACAACGTTCATCTAACTGACTAGGCAGATCGAGGTTCTTTGTACGTCCCCTTATCCCCAGCTCCTCAGAATGAATATTGGGACTACAGTTACAAGTCTCTGCCACAGGCACCTCAGACTTAACATCTCCAAAACTTGTGCCATTATCTTGACTCTCAAACCTGCTCCTTGTACATTTCCTTCTTGTGGTAAGTATCATCATCATACCCAGTTGCTCAAACTAAAAACCGGGAGTCATTCTTGAGTTCTCTTTTTCCCTGGCTGCTGCACAACGGATCTTTCTGTAACTCGAGCCATTATACCTCTTACATATTTTAGATCCAGACACTTCTCTCTCTCTCATTGCCACCAGCTTTGTATAAGACACCATTTTCTCTTCTGTGGATCACCGCCATTGGTTCTTACTGGCCTGCCCACACTTACTCCTGCCCCATTCACATCTATTTCCCATTCTATTGTCAAAGCTACTCTAAAAATGGAAAAAAAATGACCATATTACTCCTGCTTGAAACCCTCCAGTGGCTTTTCATGAGTCCAGATTTGTAATGTGCTCCCAAAGACCCTGCATAATGTGACCTCTGCCAGGGTCACCAGACTGACCTCACGGCTCTGTGACTTGGGTTCTCTCCCATCCTGATATATTGGTTTTATTCCAGCTCCTAAAATCGGTGGTGCTATCCTTTGATTCTGGTCTTTTAAACATACTGCTTTCTTTTTTTGGAGCATTGTGCTTCCCTCCCTGCTTGGCTAACTACAGTTTCTCCTTTAGATCTCAGCGTTGGGATGATTTTCTCAGTGGGGTCTTGCCCCTGTCTGCTAGGGCCCTGTGCTTGTTCTGTGCTCCTACGGCATCTCAAAATTCTTCTTTACTAACACTTACCAAAGCAATAATTTAATAGCTGGTATTTATATTTGTGACTATGTTGTAAGTTCCAAGAAGGCTGGGCTCCCTTTATTTGATGAATGAAACAAACAAAAGCATTTGGAGAAAACACGCTATCTTCAACTAATTCTTTTAGCCCTTCATTCTCTGTGGCTCTATGCAAAGCCTTAGCATAATGACGTGACACTTACCTATTACAATGATAACAATGGCAGCTTTTCTTTGAAAATCATTTAGGAATGTACAGTGAAGGAAAAAAGCAATACATATAAATAATACCTAATACTTAATATCATAATGAGAACTTACATTTATATACTATTTAAAATTGTAATGCTTTTGCTTACGTAACTTTACTTGGACTTTGTAAGACCCTGTTAGTTGGAGATGTCAGGAAATGATCCCCACATGATAGGTGTATAAATTGAGATTCTGTGAAATTAAATGACTTCAATAATGTCTTTCATGAAGTAAGTAAAGGAGGCAGAGTTAGAGTCCAAGTCTCTGATCTCAGAGCCAGGGAACCTGTGCATTCACTGCATTAGGCTTTGATAGAGATCGTGAAACACAGCTATGCATATCTCTGGCTTCTGGGTGTGACATAAACAGACATTTTATAATTATTTCTTGGGCAAATAAATGCATGATAGATGTACCAATAAGTCTGATAATGTGATTAAGATTTAATGCCAACATGTAAGCCCACAGTTACGGGATAATAAACAGAAACAATAAAATATGTTATGCTATATAGGAGAGGAGTAGAATCCGGCCAACAGACTAGATAATTGCTTTTAAGTGAATTCAGTAATCACTTTAATTATGTGGGTGTGGGAGGTCTGTATGTGCTCCTCAAGAATCTTGAACCCACTAATGACAGGCTTGACAAAAGGAGTTTTATTATGGCGCAGAATTTGATCAAAATGCAAGGTATAAAATGTGCAAATAATACCCAACCTGAAACTCTCCAAAGCACAGAAAAGGGCAGAGGACTGTTGATTCTGTCATTGACTCGAGGGGGCCTTACTCCTCTGTCCAAACTTCATTCTCTCCCCACCCATCTGAGCCATCACAATGTATTTATTTTATTTTATTTATTTATTTTTAGAGAGAGGGGAAGGGAGGGAGGAAGAGAAAAGAGAGAGAGAAACATCAATCAGTTGCCTCTTGCATGCGCCCTGACCAGGGACCAGGCCTGCAGCCCAGGCACATGCCCTGACTGGGAATTGAACTGGTGAGCTTTTGCTTTGTGGGATGATGCCAAACCAACTTAGCTCTGCCAGTCAGGGCTCTAAATGTATTCTTGAATAAAACGGGTACAGGTAACCATTTGTGGAACCTCTCTCTCTCTCTTCAGAAAAGCGCCAGTGTGTCTTTCTTCGACATTTTGGGGTAGATAGCAACTCCACCAGGGAACGGGGCTTCCCCCAAGGGAAGACATTAACTCTCCGCTAGTCAGAATTATCTTAAAAACCTATAATTCTGATGATTCCACAAGTAAAAACATTTACCTGATCTGAGGATTTTGTATTTTTTATCTTTTGTTTACTTTCAGGGTTATGTGTAGGTATGTACCTATTATAGTTCTTGGGTATGATAGGTACTCAATAATTGGTAGTTACAATGGAGATAATGCAGCCATCTGTAAAGAAAGTGCATAGACATAGTGGTGGAAATCTAGTTACGATGCTTATTAGGTGGCAAACTAACTTCTTGATTGTGAGCAAGTTATTTAAATTTTCTAACAGTAAGAATTTTCATCTATGAAAAGTAAAAGCTTCTATGAGCCAGGATTATTGTTCTATTCCTGTTATTTCATGTCCGGATTTATAGTTGGGTTCGGTCCCTTCCATACTGCCACCACAAACACATTTCTTTTATCTTTGAAATTTTTGGAAATTTTTGTAAAATGCAGAGACCAACTGACAACTTTGCTCAGTTTATAGGTAGGTTAAGGCTCATAGATGTTGACCAATTTTGCATAAGATATAGCCATTTAGCTAGTATCAAAGTTAAGGTTCAAACTGAGGCCATCTGACTCTGACCCCTGATTACTTTTCACTTCATCCACTGCTCATATAAAACAGAGAATTCTTGTGATTAGAGTCAGTGCATGACATACATTTGGCACTCAAAATAGTAACTATTATTATTAATTATGCCTCAAGTAGTACAGGAAAACCTATATATTTATATTGATCAAAGTTGGAGGAGCTTCAACATGTACTATCCATCAAGAGCCCTGCCTGAAAATTCCCTGTTTGGCACATAGTGGATGCCTAATAAATGCGTGTTGACGTACAGGTATGCTATAATGGTGCAAGTTAAAGATCCAATAATGTCCGGATTTATAGTTGGGTTCAGTCCCTTCCATACTGCCACCACAAACACATTTCTTTTATCTTTGAAATTTTTGGAAATTTTTGTAAAATGCAGAGACCAAGGAACTATGAGAGGTGGTTTGTCTGAAATAACTGACTTTCCCCCCTCTCAAAATACTTTAGGAGAATTCCACTTCTGGGATGACCAAGTGGGTGCCTCTCAGACTAACGCTCTCTAAACAAGCAAACTATAAACTCTGAACAAAATTAAAAGAACAGTCACATGAAGGCATAATGGACACTTGGAAGAAGGAAATAATATGGGGTGTTTCCCATGAATTATTATGGCCCTTAGCTACATGGGGCTGCTAAGGCTCCTGTATAAAACCTGCAGTTTTTCTAGCCTAAGAAATTAGATGAAAGAATTTTGGGTAACTACAGCTGCAAAGTATAAACTCCACCCACATCTCTGGTTCAGGTATGCATGGCGTAGAATCCAAACAGCTCAGCTAAAAATAGAAAAAATGAACTGAGATTTGAGCTGCCACCCAAGAGACAGAATTTTAAGTTTGAGTACAACCAATAACAGCAACAAAAACTTAATATTCTTCAGCAGAGTATAACATAATCCAGAGTATCCACAAAAACATTTACAATAACCAGAAGATAATCCAAAACTACTCAGCACAGAAATATATAGCTGGAAAAATGTGACTTATTTTCAAGAGAGAACATAATCATTGAAGAATGACCCCTATGTGACCCAAATGTTGGAATTAGTAAATAAGGATTTTAAAGTAGTTATTATAACCATACTCATTAACATCAGAGAAAATATGCTTGAAATAAATTAAAAAATAAAATAGTGGAGAAATAGAAACTGTTTAAAAGGACCAAATAGAAATAAAAAAATAAAATGTCTGAAGTAAAAATTCATGAATGGACTCAAAAGCAGAATGGAGAGGAGCAAGAAAGAGCCAGTGAACTTGAAGACAGAGCAATATGAATTAGCCTATGCTAAGAATAGAAAGGAAAAAAAACAAGCAAACAAAATCCCCCAAAACTTCAGGCACATGTGAAGTAATAGTAAATGTCGAACTCCTGCTAGAGTTACAAAACAAGAGAGAAAATGGTGCAGAAAAAATATTTGAAGAAATAATGAGCAAATATTTTCCAAATTTGATAGGCAAATTTATGCATTATTTCAGCAAACTCCAAACAAAATAAATATGAAGAAATCATGCCTCAGAATATCATAGTCAGATTATGAAAAATGAAAGAAGAAAAAGAAAATTTGAAGAGCAGTGAGAGATAAAGGATCCCTTATATATATTATAGGAGAGCAGCAATTTGATGGAGGCAAGAAAATAAGGAAAGGTCATCTTTGAATTTATTAAAAAAAAACAACCTGTCCACCCAAAACTTATGTCCAGGGAAAGTATCTTCCAAGAATGAAGGCAGGATAAATACATTTTTAGCCAGAAGAAAAGGTTCATTGCCAGCAGACCCACACTACAGTGAATGCTAAAGAAAGTTTTCTAGAATGAATGGAAATGCTACCAGATGGAAAAGCAGATCTTTAGAAAGCCACAAAGGGCATTAAAAAAGGTAAATATCTGGAGTAAATAAAAATATAATTTTTCTTTCTTAATTACTTTAAAATACCCATGACATTTGAAGCATAAATTCTAACATTGTGTTGTAGGATTTAAAACAGAGTAGATGTAATATGCACAATGACTTTGGCATAAAGATGGGGAGAGACGGTACATTGACCTATACAGCTGCAAAATTTTTGCATTTTGCATGAAAAGATGCAAAATTAATTCTAAAGTAGATTGTGAAAAGTTAAGAATATATATATGACACTTACTAGAGAAAGCACAAATTTAATAATACAATAAGTTATAGTTCAAAAGTCAATAGTTAGAGAGAAGAGACTTATTTTCTATTCTCCTGAAAGTTATCATGGTTACTAGTTCTTGAAAAGAAAATGAAGGATGCACTTATTTATCCATTTGTATATGCATCTAATAGGTATTTATTGCATGGCTGTTAGCTTTTCAGGTACTGTACTAGGCCTTGATCATGGAGATGAAATAGGATGCAGTCAGTGCCTTCGAGGAGTTTTGTCCTCCTACCCCTGAGTGTATGGAGACTCTCCTGATGGCCACATTGGTGAAGTCTTCAATTTCTTCATTTTGGACCATTTAGGGAAAGGGAGGGTGGGATTCTCAAATCGCCCATATATGTAGGTTCAGGCAACAGGTGCTGTAAGCTGGCTTTGACAAGGAGACTATGATGATCTTTTATTTTACTTCCAGCTTCGGTATGAAAAACCCCTTGACTTGTGGTGAGTAGACTGGGTTCTAGTCCTGCCTGCTGTGTGATGTTATTAAGCAAATCACTTGATCTCTCTGAGCCTTGGTTTCATCATTTACAAAAGTGGGTGATAATTTCTGCCATTGCTCTTCAAGGAGATGAATCTAGCTCTGCTTCCCGAGTTCCAGGGCCAGTGTGGCTCGGGGGCATACATGTCAGACTAAAAGCCCTTAGAGCTAGGTGTTCCAAAACCAACTCTTCAACTTGAATCTTGGGGAACATGACTGATTATTTTATCTGAAGCTTATTTTTCTGATTCAATTTTGTTTTCCCATATGGCTTAATTTGGTGGACTGGAATAAGCATAGGCTTTAGTGTAGGACAGACGGGGGTTTAAATTTTAGTTCTCCATTTACCAGTTATGTGACTTTGGACATTATACACCTCAGTTTCCTTATGTGTGGAATGGGATAACAATGCTTAGATGGTGAGTCTCTCCTACAGTGCAGAGGAGTTGTTGCTGGGAGCTGCCCAGCTCAGGACAAGCCATTGCATCTGGGAGTGTATCTCTCACTAGTGCTTGTCCATCCAATGTGAGCAGAGATGACGCGGTCTGCTTTAGGCCTGGCCAATAAAAATACCTCCCATGGACAAATTCCACATGCTTTCCCTTTTAGACTTAATGCAGGAGAGCACAAGGAACTTGGAAGCCACGAGTTGAAGATGGTGGCCCCTCAGTCATTGCTTGGAGGAGCACTCTCCCACTCATTTGGGGTCCCATTCTAGACTTAGCATAAGTGAGAAATAAACTTTTATAGTGTTGGAGCTATTAAACATTTTTGGGTTTATTTTTATTTTTACAGCATTACCTTAATTAATTTAGAAAACAGGAGTTGCATAAAGTATCTGGTGCACTGTCTGTTGCATGGTAGTGTTCAAAAAAATAAAAGTGCTGCCCTGGCTGGCATAGCTCAGTGACTGAGCTGTGAACCAAAGGGTCACTGGTTCGATTCTTAGTCAGGGCACATGCTTGGGTTGCAGGCCAGGTCCCCAGTGGGGGCCACATAAGAGGCAACCACACATTGATGTTTCTCTCTCTCTCTCTCTCTTTCTCCTTCCCTTCCCCTCTCTCTAAAAATAAATAAATAAAATCTTAAAAAAATAAAAGTGCCCCTTTGCCTAACAACAATATTTTTTTATCAGATTGAACAAAAAGAGTCAGCGTCATTCCTGCGTATGTCACATTGCTGTCATCTGTGCACGTGCCTCTCATTTTCCAATAAACCAAGCAGTTGGCAACACCAGGCTCCGTGCCCCCTAGAGTGACTGAAGAGTAAGTCAGTTCAAAGCAAGAAGGGAAAAACGTTTGGCTTAGAGCAGCCTAGAAAGATCAGACAGGAACTGGACGGGCAGGTGAGACTAAATTAAACTCGAAGCCAGTCTGTCTTTAAAAGCAGCAAAGTCTTGTCCATTTTCAGGCAAGGAGGCTCAGGATGCTTGGGGGAGAAGTTGTTTTCTCCCGGGAGCTGTAAGTGAGTTGTCCTCATTGCTCTTGAGAAGTGTCATTTGACCAGGACGCATGGCCTTTGGCCATGAAGCACTGTAGCCTCAGCCCGGGAGCTCGGGAGAGTAAGAAATAGCAGCCTCCCCTGTAGCCCATTCAGGCTGAGGCCTGTGTGGTGTGTAGATGTGGCTTCTCGACACTTGCCCTTGTCTGCCAGACTCTGGCACTGCCCTGGTCAGCTCCCACTGACGCTTCCTCTCCAGAACTCACAAGGCTGCCCCGACAAACCCCAGAGAGGCTCTGTGTCCCTGGGCGCAGGGAGTTCCCAGGGTTAGTCCCAGTGCTGACTGCCCTCGGAGCTGGGCCTGCTCCTGTGCCAGCACACAAGGTGCTCAGAGTCAGGCCTCCGAGAACTTGGAATTCCATTTGGCCGATGTTCAGTGACAGCTAGGCGGCATGCCACCCACGGCCAGGCCCAGCAGAGGTGGAACTTGGAGAGAACGTGGGTTGCAAAGAGGCAGAGAGAACCAGAGATTGCTCTGGTGCAACGGGACAAGGTGTGCTAGGTGAGAGAAAGAAGGGGAAGGAGGAGTCTACTATTGGGGATGGTGAAGGGTCAACTCTGTCTGGGGTGAAGGGTCATGGTGAAGAGTGTGGGGGTTGTGGTGGCTAAGGCGAGTGGGGCCAGATCCTGGAGGTTCCTGAAGACCAGCCAGAGACCTATATTGGGCAAGGGGTCAGACTGCTCCAAGGCCTGGAACAGAAAGCGCACCTTTAATCAGGCTTCTTTCCTAGCTGAGCAAAAGCCTGCCTCCCACAGGATTCTGGGGATGGAGTGCTCATGTCTCAGGGCCTCGCGGCTCCACAGGGAGCCTGGCCGGAGCTGGCCAGTGCATCCTGCCGCACCTTCTCAGGACAGCCAGTGCAGCCTGGCTGGCGTTCTGCTCAGCACATTTCCCTCCAGCTCTGCTCAGCACGTCTTTCCCTTTGCACAGCTCAGCACATCTCCGGGTCCCTCCCCCACACCCAGACCAGCACAAACCATTTCTCCAGGCAGAAAGGAGGCTGGGGTTCAGGTCCCTTGCTCTCTGCTGCTGCCTCCCAACAGAGCACTGCCTCTCCTGCTCTCAGCTCTGGGAACAGAGCCTGTCACTCTGTCCCCCATCTCTCCCATGGATTGGACCAGCCCATCACACACTCAATAGCCCCCCTTTCGAGGGTTTAGTTCAGTCCCAGCCAGGAGAACTCAGAGCTGCATGCTTGTTCTGGGTCACTTCTGCTCACCTACCTTGCTTTTGTTACCTAAAGTCTCTCTCTCTTTCTCTCTCTCTCCCTTTACAAATGGCTTTGCAGCGGCCCTGGGAGTGCACGGCAGCACCGATAATGTCTCCACGGTTCCTTGTTAGCTGCACTCTAAGCAGGAAAGTGACTAGGCCTGACAATATAATTTACATTGCTGTATAAAACTATCTGTGGAAGCCAAGCTAATTTGTGCCAGATTAGGCTATTTGTCTCAGCCACTGTCTAGCAGCACAATCTATCAGAGGGCTGTTTTCAAATATCGCTTTTCAAGCGTGCCCTTGAGAGGCAGAAATTGATTGGGATCTTAGAGAGCAAAATTACAGCAATAACTTAAAAGAAACAATAATTACTGAATCATACCAGTGTCAGCACTCTGCAAAACACGAAATAGCCATCAAACCCCAATCCAATATATTCTGAAGCGAATTTATTGAATGGAAAAAGCAGTTGAGTGAGGGTTTTTCTCCCCCCTCCTCCCTTTCCCCTGTACATATGGTTATCTCAAAACCGCAAGTGAATGAGTCGATAATTCTTGTCATTGACTGCTCCATTTTCACGGAGTCAGAGGAGAGCCATTAGCTGCCTCCTGCTGCACCGGCTCCCTCTCTCCTCGCCTCTCTCCTCTTCTCCAGCGCCTCTATTCATTTGCTAGTCTCCGCTCTTCAAGCAAACAAACATGTATAACTAATCATCTGTTAAAAGGCAGAGGGCCCCCAATAAATCTCCCCAGCTGAAATACTTTAATGGGTAATTAATTGATCCTGTTCCAGAGGAGTAATAAGATAATAAATTAGACAATATTTCACTCAGTCGTGGCAGGCTCCTAGCTAATGGCGCTGTAGGGCTAAGCTGAAGGATAATAAATTAGCCAGAAATTAACTGCTAAGAGCTTTCTGCAGAGAAATCGGCTGACAAGTGAGTCACCCGTGATTCAGGGTTTGGCTGGGGTTGTGGCAATCTCTGCAAATATGAACCTGTGCTTCACTGGGGGAGTCGCGGAGAGCAGTAGGATTGTGTTGCTGGCCTGAGAAAGCCCGATGGGCAGCGCTGTGAGTTTGCACACTCACCTCGGACCCTTCCTTGCACTCACAGGGGGTTCCTAGGAGCTGTGAACTCATGCACATGCACAGTCACAGAAACAGTTTTCTTCTAAGTCATCAAACTTGCCGAGTTTTTATGGGCTTCTTTCACTCTGATCAGTCAGAATGGCCACCGATCTCCTGTAGACACCGAGCTCCATCAGCTCTTCCTAAGCAAATCTGCAAAAATTCGGGGTGTCCCTCTGTGGAAAAGAGACTCCTGCTCTGTTACCAAGGAGGGTTTCAAAAAAATTAAGTAGAAGAGGGAGTAGAGAGAGATGGAGTCAATTACATTTTTTTCATCTGGTAAGAAATATTTGTTACCAAGTAGGATGGAGAAAATCTCTTGTTTTTTGTTAAGGAAATCAGGTAGGGTGATGACCATAAACGGGCAAGACAAGGTCAGGTAGGCCTTTGTTGGGGGGAATGGGAAGCCAGTTTCCCCATGTGGAAAGGGCTGGGAGTAGAAATGGATGGCTGGCGTGGGAGGAACTCATTATACAGTAAAGCACTGGGATATGTATGAGGTTGTTTGCATATCCTTCTGCTCCCAGTGAGCTGTGTGGCCTTGTGTAGGTTATTTAACTACTCTGAACTTTGGTTTGCTCATCAGTGAAACTGTGTTAGGATGAAATACTTACGAGGAGTGTCTAGTTCTGTGTGTCACCTGCAGGAGGTGCTCTATTAACGTTAGTTATCATAGGGTGGGCAGTGTGGAAAGTTATCATTTACAAACAAGGGAGACGGCAGCCAAGGACATGAGAGGGGGTGGCCGTGGGTGGCAGGTGGCTGCCCCTCTTAGTCCAGAATAAGAACCAGATCCCTCCACCCTAAACATTGTCCAAACTGAAGTGTGTTCGCCTTCTGCCAGACCATTCCTGATCGCTGTGGTAAATGTGGGTGGATTGGTCTTCTAAGTTGTGGTGAATATGGCCGTATGGGTTGAAGGCATAAACAGAGCTGGATTCTTTAAGTGAGAAAATGTATGCAAAACATATGGCCAGTGGTCATTACCATTATCAATAGTGGTAGTCTTGGTGGTATACCTTGCCTTGCATCTCCCTGCTCCTCCTCTTTGTGGGTGGTGATCCACCTGGGAGGTATTTGGATGACAAGGCCTTGCACGGTCTCTGATGGACTCGAGGTGGCTGGGACCTAGAGCCTAGAAGGCCAGGGGCGGAACAGGTTCAGCTGGAAACCAGATTCTGCCTGTGTAAAAGCAACAGGCATTTCCCCAAGTAGAAATGGCAAACTAAATGAGCTCACCAGGCAAGGATCCATTCACTGACATTTATTTTAAAAATAAACATGTGCTCTTTCACTCTTTGTTCCTTTATGTGGAATGGCTTCCTGCCTCCCATCAGCCGGTGTTCTTCCTACTTCCGTGTCAAGGACTAGTTCTTTGTACGGGGCCTCGGAACTGGCAGAGAGGTCGAAGCCACCCTGCTTCTCCTCCGTCCCACGTCACTTAGCCTTGGCCTTGGACCACAGAGGCCCAGGGAACAGCTGAGCCCGGAGGCCCATTTCATGTGTTTGAATCATTAGAAAATTTCTTCTTTCAAAGGTCCTAACTGGGCCCTGTCGGACAGCTTTTGAGATAATTGATGACTATTCTGTAACTCCTGAGCTTTTTCTTTTCTTTTCTTTTTTTCAGGCTGAACTTACCCAGTTCCTTTAACCATTATGTTGATGCCATTTTCCGTTGCTTTGTTGTGAAATATAACATGTACAAAGAAGTGTACCCTGAACATGTAGGTCCAGCATGATTAGTAAGTATAAAGTGAACACCCACAGATGTTCACTAAAGCCTCGAAGACTTTCCCTGGTACTACTGCCCTCATCAGAACTCCCCTCCGTCCAGAGCAACCGCTGTCCTGACTTCTGTGACAGTCATTTCATTGCTTTTCTTCATAGATGGATAATTCCATTCCCAAACCATAGGGTTTAGTTTTGCCAGTCTGAAATCATTACATGGAGGAAGTCATACTGAATATATTCTTGTGTGCCTTCTTTTTTTTTTTTACTTAACATTATGTGAATGAGACTCACCTATGGGAATCTTATTGTTATAGCTTGTTCATTTTTATTGATCTGTATAACATTGCATACCTGTATGTGTATATATTAATATCATTTTATTGACATATAATAATTTATTGGTTATTCCACTGTATGACAATACCATGGTTTACTTGTGTGTTCTATCACTGATGAATTTTTGAGTTGTTTCCATTCTGGGGCCATTACAAGCAGTGCTGGGATGGCTGTTTATCCCAGGACACACTGGTGTGCGTTTCACCAGGACACATACTCAGAAGTAGCATGCCGGATTATATATCATGCACATCGTCAACAGTACCAAGCTGGAGTCCAGAGTGATTGGGTTAAGTCCCAACACAATCAGTAGAGTTTGAATGTTCCTGTGGTGGACTGGAAGGTGTGCCATATGCAGGGTTTGGCACAAGTAACGCCCCTTCTTATTACAAAATCTTTTATTACAAAACCATAAGCATGTAATTCTATAACATAACACTATCACACTCAAGCTCACCATATGACATTTTAGGTGAAATGTTCAAATTGCTGTCCATCTTGTGCGGGACATTCTTGTACCCTACCAACCACATGGCCTTACTTCTGCCGGACCCTGTAGATCCTTGCTCCAGAAAGACTCACTGTCCAGCTCAACAAATTCAGGGTCTGTCTCTACTCAAAGCTGCCTTTGCCTTAGGACATGCCCTTCCCGGGGAGCTGGCTCTGATGATTGGGGGGTGGGGGAACAAAGGCATGGCCCTTCTGGACTACTGTGGGACAGCTGTAATGGGCAATCCCCTGGAGCACCCATCGAGACTTCGTGAAGCTTGCACCTTAGCTCTCTTCCTGCTTTCTTGCCCTTCCCTTTATTAGAGGCTGATCCCTAGTAAATGTCTCCCACACCAGGATCCACTGCACAGTCTGCTTCCCGGGAAGCTCCTGCTGCGCCTCATCCTTGACAACATTTGCTATTGACAGACTCTGAAAAGTTTTCCAGTCTGGCCAGTATTTAATGACACCTCATTGTGTTTCTTTTTCTTCAGTTAAAATTTCAAAAAATGAAGTCTACTTGGGTACAATTTATACACAGTGTGTTTCCTTCTTTTGAAGTGTACGGTTTGATGACTTTCGACAACTGTAAACCCTCATGCATTCACCCCCACATGTAGTTACCACCGCAGTCAAAGGAGAGTGTTTCCGTCACCCGCAAAGTTCCTTCATGCCCCTGTGCAGTCAACCCCACACCTCTATCACTAGTGTTTTCTGTCGCAATGGGTTTGTCATTTCCAGACGCTTGGTAAATAAAATTATCCAGAAAATACTCTCTGAGTAGTATTTGGTTGTAGACTATGTCACAGCTTATCCATTCTCGCCCAATGGACATTTGGAATATTCTAGTTTTTGGCAGTTGTGACTAAAGCTTCCAAGACAAACTGAATACGTCTTTGTGGATTTATATTTTTATTTCTCTTGGGTAAATATGTAAGAAGGGCATTGCTGATTCATGGAGTATGTATCATTTTGACTTTATAAGAAACCACCAAACAGTTTTCCACAGTTTTACCATTTTACACTTTACATACCATCAATCTTACGTGAGTTCTGGTTGCCTCACATCCCTGCCAACACTTGCTATATTCCATCTTTTTAATTTTAGCTATTCTAGTATATTAATGACTTCTTGTGTATTAGTTTACATTTTTTCTGGTGACTAATGATGTTGGGCATATTTTCATATGTTCATTGGCAATTTTTATGTTGACTTGGATAAAATGTCTGTTTAAATCCTTTACCTATTTTAAAATTTGGTTGTTTTCTTAACAAAGAATTCTTTATGTATTCTGAACAGATTCTTTAACAAATACTCATTTTGCAAATACTTTCTCCAAGTCTATGGCTTGAATTTTTATTTTCTTGTGTATATTTTGAAGAGAAGTTTTTAATTTTGACCTAGTCTAATTTGTCAAAAATTTTTCATTAATTGAGCTTTTTGTTCTAGTCTAAAAACTTGTTGGTTTACCTCAAATCAGAAAAATTTTCCTTTTGTTTTTTTTCTAGAAGTTTTAGACTTTTATTTTCTCATGCTTTCAGTTGTATTTTGCTCATTTCTAGTGTGAAGGAGCATTTTTCATAAATTTATTTTCCATATGGATTTCCTATTTTCTAATTTGCCTAAGCCTTTTCCCCATTTTTCTATAAAGTTATCTTTATCTTATTGATTTGTAGTGATTTTTTATTTATTCTGGATAGTGTTCTTTGTTAGTGTTATTCATCATTTATATCTTCTCCTACCCGATGACTTGCTTTTTAGTATCTTTGTGGTATTTTTTGATGAATACAAGTTCTCAATATTAAGAAATTTGAATTTATGTTTTATTTCCTTTATGATTAATGCTTTATGTCTTCTGTTTAAGAAATTGTTTCCTACTCTGAGGTGGCATATGCAGGGTGGGGAAATATAAGGTTTATAATTGTGAGCATGCAAAACACAGACTACATTTTTGTGTTATTATTCATTAATTATTGTATTATTTGCCATATGAACAACTGTAAACCTACTTTTGCCCAGCCCTGTATATTCTCTATCAAAGGTTCTCAATTTTCTCAATTCCTGTTGCCCTTAATGTCTCAGTTATTGTTCATGGTATACTTAGATCAAAAGAAATACCCAACACTTCCATTTATTAGATAGTGAGGTCCAAACAACTCAAGCATTTATGTTCTAACTACTTTGTGGTCATTTGAGAAGGTAATACACATAAAAAGAAAAAATGTACATTTTATTTTTAAATTGTAATTACTTACTCAGGGATGTATATACCTGTTAGTACTGCAAAATGTCTCAAACCTGGGAATAAGTTTTCCTGTTTCATATTGATTTTGGGGTGGTTTTTGCTTTAAATTACAACAACTGCTAAAACCCTAGCTTCACAAAGATGTGATGTTATTTAAGGGACTGTAGCTTGATCTACCTGTGCAGTGTCTGACAGGTGTCAAGTATCCCTGTGTTTCCCTCACAAATGTACAGTGTCCCATGACACCACTCCGAGTCTGAGGCAGTGTCCTAAGGCAACTCAGTAAATAGTTTGGGACTCTTGGCCCTATAGCCTGTTTAAAATCTCTATTGTTTTGCTTTTGTTAGGTAGGTCTTCAATCCATCCTAAACTGGCTTTTGTGTATGGTTTGAATTAGAGATCCAATTTAATTTTTTCCAAGTGGATATGTAATTACTCAGATCATGCCTTTCATTTCTCATTGATCTTCAATGACATCTCTCATATAACAAGCGTCTGTTTATGTAGAGGTTTATTCTGTATCAATATCATAATCTTCATTGCTGTAGACTTTTAATAAGTCTTGCTGTCTGGAAGAGCAGGTCCACCCACTTCTTCTTCTAGAGCGCTTTACTTAATCTTGGCTTTTTGCATTTCATATGAATTTTAGAATCAACTTGTCAGGTTCTAAAAAAAATTCTGTTGAAAGTTTGATTTAAATAGCACCAAATTTACAAAAAAAAATGGGAGTATTTAAACTTTTACAATATTGAGTCATGCTTAATGAATATTGTATAACTATTTAGATTTTCTTTGATGTCTTACAATAAATTTTTATAATTCTCTTCATAAAGACTTCAGTACTTTGCTATAAATTGTACCTTTTAAAACATTTCATTTCCTGTTTTAAACTTACAGATAAGTTGTAAAAATAATACAAGGAACTGCCATACAGCTTTAAACCAGAGTCACTAATTATTTACATTTTTACCCATTTGCTTTATCAAATAAAAAAACAGGTTTGTAAATACATACACACATATATATACAATATATGTATATAGTACAAAATTATTGTATTAAATCACAATCCAATGAGTGTATTCACATTTTTGTGATAGACCTGAATGTATTTAGGCTTCATTTATGGCCTTGTGAATGGTCTATTTTGGTGAATGTTCCATGAGACCTTTCAACCTTTATTCTTTTGTAAGCTTAATCTAGCTCATTTGTATCATTACTTTTTAGAAATTTTCTAAAGATTCAATATGCATCCTCAACTTTTCAGATTTTCAGAATTATTATTTTATTACTTTGCATAAAATTTAAGAATCTATAAGACTATAGTTTTGAGTCTTTGGGTTATTAATGCTTTATACTCATATATTTATGTATGTTAAAAATCCCACAATATAGTGTCATAATTAAAAAAATAGTTATATGCCTTTAAAAAATTAAAAGAAATGAACATACAGTCTTTTATGTACTATTAACCATCTTGAGTGCTTTGTATTATTCCAGTAAATCTAAATTTCCAACTGGTATTGTTTCCCTCCAGTTTGAGAACTTTTTGCATTTCTTATAGTTCAGTTGTATCGCTGGCTATTTCCTTCAGGTTTTTTTGTTGTTGTTCTAAAAATGTGTGTATTTCACCATCATTTTGGAAAAATATTTTATTTTGCTATATCATTCTAGGATGATAGGTTTTTTTCCCTCTGTTTCTTCTGGCTTTCATTGTTTATTGTGGGCAACTTTAACCATTTTTCCTATTGTTCATTCTCTGTATGCAATATATGATTTTCCTCTTATTGCTTTCAAGATTATCTATTTATCATTAGCTTTCAACATCTTTACTACAATTTACTTGTGTGGTTTTTATTGTAATGATCCTTACTAGGATTTGCTGACCTCCCTAGATGTAAAAGACTACATGTTTTCACGTGAATTTGGAAAAATTTTGACCGTATTTCTTTAAGTATTTATTCTATCCTAGTCTTTTTCTCCCGTTCTTCTGGGATTCAGATTACATGTATTTTAGACCTCTTGATATTGTCCTTTAGGTCAGTGGGCTTTTAGGTCATTAAAGTTCTGTTTCTTTCTCAAAAACATTTTTTTCTTTTTCATTCAGATTGAATACTTTCTGATGATGTGTCAGTAACCTCACTGGTCCTATCTCTTACCGTCTGTAATATGCTGTTAAGGCTCTCCTGAGATTGCAATTTCTAATTCCACATTTTTATTTGGTCTTTTCTAAAGTTTCTATTTCTCTGCTGAGATTCTTATCTGTTTGTTCATTGGGACATTAGTTCCTTAAAGTCTTGGAATATATTTATAATGGTTTCTTTAAGTTCTTGTCTGCTGACATCTATATCATCTACAGGTTGGTTTATATAGACACTTTTTCCTTGATTCTATGTCACATTTTTCTGTTTACATTCCCCTTCATACCTAGTAATTTTTTATTGTACATTAGGTGTTGTTAATGTAAGTTGATGATAACAGACTCTGGATTCTCTTATCTTCCTTTGAAGAATGTTTATTTTTGTTCTAGCAAGTAGTTAACTTGGCTGGGTTCAAACTCCAAACTCTTTCCACTGGAGTAAGCAACAGATGAAATTCTTGCTCAATTCTTTCAGCTATACAGCTATTGCTTCCCATTGGTCTCCTTAGAATCTTTTCCATATATGTGCAGTGCAGGAGCTGGTCAAGGATTTGGGTGAAATTATTTGTAGATTTGGAGGTTTTCCTCATGCCCCACTCTTTCAGAATTCCCCTCTTAATAATTAGTGACTCTGGGAGCCCATTCACTGATTTCTTAAGCCAGTGAGGGAGAAGCCTTCTTTTGATGTCCAGATGTCTAATGTTGTACAGACAATTGGGTATTCTTGGGAAAGAGCAGGCCCAGGACCATTTCTTATTTCCAAGTTTGACTCTTCACCAGTTTCTGACTGCTTTTGTTTGTCCTCAAAATGTCAAATAGTTGGTTCTAAAAATATTTTATAAATGTTATTTGTGGGAGTATTAACTCAATACATATATAAACTACTCTGTCTTAGAGTTATTTCTACAATTGATTTTTGTATATAGACTTTATATATAGAACACCAAAAATTTTTATTAATTCTAAAAATTCATCTGTAGAATCTTCTAGATTTTTAAAATATATACATCATATTATCTGTGTGTAATGACAGCATTGTTTCTTCTTGTCCATTAACCATCTGTTTTGTTTATTTTATTCTATTTTTATTTTTCAATTACAGTTTACTTTCAGTATTATTTTGTGTTGGTTTCTAGTATATAGCATAATCACTATTTAATTTATTTCTGTGATTCGCCTTACTGGATGGGTTAATACAATGTTTAAAAGAAATAGTATAAAAGAATCTTTTATTTTGTCCAAAAAGGGAAAGCTTTCAAAGTTGAACCCTTAAGTTTTGCATTATATTATCTATAAATTTTTAATAGATAAACTACCACATTAAGCAAATTATTTCCATTTTTTGGCACCAAGAATATTTAAAAAATTTATGAATGGACATAAATTTTATCAAGCACTTTTTTCTCCATTTATTGAGATGTTTGAATCATATTTTCTTTAATATGCTAAGGTGTTAAATTATGCTAATTGATTTTCTAATATTTAGACAATTTTGCATGTTTGAAATATATCCAATAGGGTAAGATTTATTATCCTTTTTGGTATATCGATAACTTCATCTTACTAGTATTTTGTTTAGGATTTTTGTATCTATGTTCTTGCATACAATAGAGATACAATTTTTCTTTTGTATTAGCCTTGTTGAGCTCTCTATGAAAGCTGTGCTGGCCTCGTATAATGACTTAGGAAGAGGTGTGTATGACTGGAATTATTTTTTTCTTGACTAACAGGCAGAACCTGACCATGAAGCTATCTGGGCTTCTAGGTTGCTTTGTAGGAAGATTTTTGACTTCTGCCTAAATATTATTAATGGTCAGAACATAAAAGTTTTTTATTTTTCTTTCGTCAATTATAGCAAGATTTATTTGGACTAGTTATTGAGCTGTTGCTTTTTCTTTCTGAACACACCCTTGCCGTTTCTGTTCCGTGATACCAGTGGTAGGACTCTGCAGATGACCTTTCTCCTTTGTCATGTAGCTTCCTGCTAGGCCTACAGTAGGGAATCCTAGAAGGATATTGGAAGCAGGAGCAAAACAGGTACCTCTACTCTCTTATTTACTGTTGGACCTACCAGCAACGCCCAGCAAGGATGTTTTCCCTGGAGGCAGCAATTGTTCTGTCCTTCAGCTCCTTGCATTACTCCTAGAACCAGCCTCATCGTGACCCTTCAGAGGAGCCACCAGGCACGGGATGAGGTCAATAGCAGCGGACCTTTCCTGAGGTCTAAGTCCCAGCTCTTTGGGTTCCTCTGATGAACTCCTGAGGAACCAGCAGCAGCCAGTATGCCCTCTCCTTAGTGATGTGAGTTCCAGCTTATTGAGGTTTCTACTTCAGTCTTCCGGCTCTGATAACCTTAACCTCTTCCCTTTGTCCACCACCCCTAGTTGTGGAAGCTGCTTTTTCCGGTTATCTCTGTGGCAGCTCGATGTTTTCTTTTTGCTTTATCGGGCTTCCAGCAGTCAGTCAATTCTTTCTGCTGATGTACCTACTGTGATCCACTTTCTTGATTGGACATTGGCTGGTACAATACTTGGTAATAGAAGTGGTCATAGGAAAAATACCCTCAAAACTGTCAGGGCTTGGTGGTAGTAATATGATAAAATTTTCACCTATGGTTGGTTGTGACAAAATACTGTACCAAGAGCCTCGGGAACCAAATAGTTACTGGACTTGACTAATATGGCATCAGTTTAAGAACTCTGATGTGGAATAGTTAATTCCAACTGCATGGGAGAACTCACATATAGACAATGACAAGTTTAAACTCTCACATCAAATGTTCAGACAACCAGGTGCTTTATAGAGACTCTAGGAAACTCTCTTACCATGCACAGGGCCAGTCTTGATGAAAATTAGACTTGGAATTTAGTCATGTGGGTTGCAGAATTATCACACAACTTGAAGTCCCAGACACACCAAGTTTCTCCCTGGGTTGACTTGTTTGAAATTGAGAATCTTGAACTCCCAAATCTTCCTAAGCCTCTCTTGTTAGAGGAGGCAGCCTGCTCTCCTAGGGTGGATGAAACCAGCTTTCCTTTCCTGAAGACCCAGCAAAAACTGCGTGTAGAACAGGTGCATCGCACAGAAACGCCTGTTCTCCTGAAGCCTCCAAGCCTCCATCCTTTGTTGCCTGTGTCAGACCTGAAAAAAATAAGCTATTCTCCAACATAAATGCAAAGTGGACTAATTTATGTCACCAGACATATGTGGGAAACACATGTGGGAATGGATCCTAAGGGTATTAAAACAGGGGGACAGAGCATAAAACTGGATCAAACTAAATCCATTATATAGGTGTGCTTACCAGAGATGATGGGTCTAATGCTAGAAATGGCTCTGAGAATTAGTGTACTGGTTAGTTGACTGAAACCTTGACTCAGCAATGGCCTATATTCTGTGATGTGGAAGCATGATGTAAGAGATGGGCTCCAGATGCTTGATAAGATAGGAATATGGGAATGGATTTAGCATATGCAAGCTGCATACCCTTCTTCCTGGTTTATCTTCCAAGAGGTCCTGGAAGACATTTGCTTTATTAAGGAAAGAAATTGGAAGACATCAAGACAAGAGCATCAGCATCTTTGAAAGCATTATGGTGGCTTCTTCTGTACACATGAGGAAATACAGCTACTAGATGTGTTCCTTGGTTTCCATGGGCCTTCTAGAGAATGAGTGGACAAAGAATAGCTCTTCCTGCTAGAAGACAAAGTAGACACAATTACTGTAATGGACATATGGGGCAAACAGGGAAACCGAATGAGCTGCTGGTCTCTTTGGTCATGCCTAATTAATAACTGTGTCCCTAGGAGAGAAATAGATGGGCAGCCTACTTAAATGTCTTTTCCTCTGTATGACAGAAACACTCTAGGTCTGATGTCTGGGAACTTAATTTGACTGGGCACAGTGGAGAGTCTTAGCTTCTCACCTAGCTAGTGTTCAGGCATACTCCAGATCACAGAGCCTGTGCCCCTTGACTGAAGGAGAGGCTGGCCCCCTTGAGGACTAATGTGCAACTCTGCTACAAGTCAAAGTGGGAACTCCTGATAATCAGGTGAGAAATGAAGTTTTGGCATAAATCCATCCACAGATGGCTCAGTGGGCCTGTGGACCCTCCCTGCAGTTTTCCTCCTTTTCCGTGAATGTATAAATGGAATAGACATACTCAGCAATTTGGCACAAATCCCACATTGGCTCCCTGACCCTTGGAATCAGGCCTATTGTTTGCTGACACTGTCTAGTAGCTTAGTCTTGTCTCCCCAAATAAACCGGAAGCTCCTGGGTATTGCACACTAAATCTCATTTAATTGACTCTGTACCCCTCTAATGCTTGAGAGAGCACTTTAATATTAGATGCCAAACATGAACTTATTGACAGTAGTTTTGTGAAATTACATCAGTATCTCCAAGTATTTAAGAGGAGTAAAGTAACTTGTGGGGTGGGTGGAAGAGAGACTAATGTTCTGGATAGGATGAAAAATATCTAGCTTTCAGAGAGATGAAAGTTTTTACTCTGCTATTTGCTCTTCAAGGGTCTGAGTCAGATTCAAAAAAACATTTATAGATGCCAGCTCTAATATAGGGCATGCTATTTAGGTTTACAGTTTAAAGTTTCATTCAATCTTTATGATACACTGTGAAGTTGTTTACTTCTTGGGAGGCAGGATTTACTAGCTACAACCCCAGCTTGCTGACACCGGGTTCTGCTGGCCCTCTGACTTCTTCGCCTTGGAGGACAGCCTTGCCAGCTCTCTGTCACTGTTATCTTCTTGGTTCAAGAAAAAGACCAAGGAATCAGGCCTGGAAGTCTATCTGAGAGTAACTGGCAACTTTGCCTTTATTCTTTTATTTAATCTTTCCTTATTTCTGCAGGGTACTAGTGTTCGAATGTTACCTGCTCAGGGAAGCTTTCTGTGTCCACCCTGAAATGTCCATCCTGATCTCTGATGCTGCTGATGTCCATCTCCATAGCTGGTATCAACATTTGACATAAAATGTGTTTGACCTATTTACTTTATTTATGTATTCATTTAATTTTTATTTGATTTAAATTTAAATAATTCCTATTACAGTTCACACTCAATAGTATGTTCGTTTCAGATATATAGCATAGTGGTTGGACATTGACCTATTTACTTTATTGTCAAGTCTCCCTTAACTAGAATGTCTCCAGTGCCTAGGACAATGGCTGCCACATATGAAGCTCTCAATAAATATTTTCTGATTCAATAAATGGATGATGAATGAACATCTCATTGTTTCCAGTTATCTATTTGCAAAGGTATTGGTTGATAGATGATCCAATCATTACGACTAATAAGGGTATCCAGAATGAGCAAAGGGGTGATTCTCACTTTTCCTCTTAGATTGGAGCATCATAGACATTTTCTAGATCTTCCTCTGCCTCAAGTTCATATTCACCTCTTTCTTTACAACTCATTTGCTCTCTGAAGATAACAGCCTCTTCCTATGATGCTCTGTGTCATTTAAAAAATAGTTTTAGTGGGATGTAATGGATATATTCTGTGTCAGTTCTAGCTGTTTTATCAAGAACCTACTTGTGTGGCTTCAGAAGAGAAAAGAACCTCATAACTCCTCAGAGAACATCCATGAGCACACTGGGGAGTGAGAAGAACACTGGGATGAATGTTAGCAGACTTCATATCCTTTTGACCATGTGGAGAACGGGCTGTGGACCCTGAGCACCTAATTTAACTCAGTGTATCTTTGACATCCACAAAGTTATTGCTTGTGACCAGTTTTGAAGGTCACTGGTGTGTAATAATTTGTAGTTTTTGTTGAGGCATGAACTTGAGTCTTGGACACACATTTCTTAATGAGGACTGTTGGGATAAAAAAGAATAGAAATCAGTTTGAACAGGTTTCAATAGAAATATGGTGTAAGTAGAAAAAGGATGTGTGGTAGGATATAACTATGCCCCAGGAAGACTTGCAAACCAGGGACATAAAGTTTTTCAGATTCTCAAACAAAATCTGTTTCATGAGAATTAAGAATTGGCCCCACAATCCTTTCTTTAGTAGATGTTGATTGGGTGTATTTTATGACTTCAGTGCTGGCCAAGAGGCAATGAGGTATAAAAGAGAATATCAAACTCTATCTTCGCTCTCAAGGAGTTCACTGGCTAGTTAAGAGACAAGACTTCTCCCCACATTGAACACTAAGAGTACATGGCAGACAGAGTTCACTCATCCTGGATGTGTTTCACGTTATTGAGAGATCCCTGTGCCCTGGGGTAAACTCAGGAAGTCTTTGGGTAGGGAAAATGTTTTTTTTTCTTCCCCCTCCCAGGAACTGTAGAATTTGCATTGTAGATAGAAGAAAAGATGAGGAGGACAGAGAGTCCTGGAGATGTGAATTAATCTGGTACTGGCAATGAAACACAAAAGGATGCCAGTAGGAAATTCCTGCCAGAGAAGGAAACCTGCAGGACTTAGACAGAAATTGTGCCCAGCTGGGAAAGGGCTTGACATGCTAGGCTGATGGGTTTAAAGTTAATGGAGTGATATGGAGCCACAGTAGTTCCTTTTAAAAAAATTAAAACTTTTAATGAAGTATTTCATTTATACATGTGTATGTGTAAATATAAGTTAAAATGAACAAAACAAAATTAGTGTAGCCTCAATTCCACTTACAAATTAGAACATAACCAATACTCTTAAAGCCTTTCTATGTATTACTTGCCTATTCCCCAAGAGTGATTATTATTCTGAATTTTATATGCATTATTTTCTTGTATTTGGGTTGAATTTTATTACATATATTAAGTTTTATAATAGTTTAAGTATATATATGTATATATATATATAAATTTCTTCCTTGTTATTTGTGTTATTAATCTTGATTTTTTATGACCCCCTCCCTTTTCTTGCCTTCTTTTGGATTGTTTGTTCTTTACTTTGTATTTAAAAGTGAGCCTTTAAATTTTATTTTGATCACTTAACAGTGTAAAATATTAATATCTCAACCCCACTTCCCTCAAGAACAGGATTTTGAAATGCTTCATTTCCCATGTATTTTAGTTCTGGTTTTAAGTACACAAAATTATTACTTTTGTTTTATTTGCTTAGATTTACATGCATGTTGTCATTTTTATTACACCATTTTTGTATTGCAGACTTTTTCTGGGATTATTTTACTTCTTAAAGTAAATTCCTTAGTGAGGTTATTTCAGCAGTAAGTGATTTCCTGGTTTTTATCTGAAAGAAACTTAAAATATGAATTTTCTGGTTATACTGTCTAAGGTTAACAACTATTTTTTTGGAGCACATTGGCGATATTATTCCATTACACTCTGAACTTCATTGTCACAAGTGAGAAATCTGTTGTTAGTCTAATTATTGATTTTCTTTTTGTATTTTTAGTAATCAGTCTTTGCTGTCCTGTAGTGTCATTACAAGGTGTATAAGTATGCATTTCATTCTATTTATAATGTCTTGTATAGTTGTGTTTTCTTTATGTATAGAGTTATATCTTTGACAAATTCTGGAAAATTCTGAGTCATTATTTCTTTGAATATGGTCTCTCTTCTATTTTCTGTTTCAATGATATATGTGCCATGCCTTCTAATTCTATCCTTTATGTTCCTTGACCTCTCTTTTATTCATATTTTCCACCTACTATCTTTCAGTGCTAGGTTCTGCACAATTCATCAGTTCTCTTTCATTTCACTAATTTATTCTTCAGGGGTGTCTAATCTAATGTTCAGTCTTTCTTTTGAGTTTTTAATTTCAATGATTGTATTTTAAATTTCATTTAAAAATTCTCCTTGTCATTTTATGATACTCACTTGCACTTTGTTCAGTTTCCCAACTTTATCTCTTCTCTGTAAAAATTACATAATTTTATTATACTCACTCTCTGGTAACCCAGTATTCAAATTTGTTGGGAAGCAGAAATTTGTCACTTGCCACTTTGCCAACACTAGCTCATGGCAGCCTGTTTCTCCTCGTGTTTGTTTCAGCTTACTCTTTGCTTATTTGTATGTATATATGTGGTCCTTAGAGACCTCCCTCACTTTCTTGAGAACACAGAATTACATTGAAAAGTGTGTTTGTTGTTTTTATCCAGTTTTTATTCAATAGGAGTAGGGTCAAAAGATATTTTCAGAATGCTTAGTATGCCATATTGTCAGAAGTAAAAGTGCCATTGTAGACTCCTACAAAGAGAATCAAAATAAAAAAGATCCTGAACTAGAAGTCAGAAGACATATTAGGTTAGCTACCTGAATTCAGACCCTGAGACAAAAATCCTAGGAAGCAACTGAGGGAGTGGGGAAAATGTACCAGCAATGGAGAAAAGCCAATGAGGATACACGGATCAATGTATTACTGCTATAGGCAACTGGCTTTTGGTCCTGCTGTGGATCCATGTACAATGTCCCTCAGGATTGTCTTCCTAATGGATGGAAAAGTGTAATATTTATACATTAGTTCACATTCCCCATTGACGATGGTTGCTCTTGGGGTGTCAAATGCCTAGTATTTTTGTTCTTTTCACAGAAGCTAAGCAAGCTCCTAGGCCACTAAAGAAACCCTTCGGGTGGTAAGACAGATAGGAGTGGGCTCAGATGGGAAGCTATCAGTGCTCCTGGGAACTGTCCCCAGTGGCTGTGGGTAAACTTCAGAAGTAGACTAAGGAAATATGCAGTAGGACATCAACAGTGTCTGCCACAGAAGACTAGAAATCAAGCCTTACTTCTGGACCTAACTACACTCTGAAAAACACAACAAAAATGATAAGAACTATGGCCTTTATGGAAGATCAACATGAGTGCAATATAGCAGAAGGGTGGGCACCTGCAGCCCATGAGCCAAATCCAGCCTGACATCTGTTTTGTAAATAAAGTTTTTTATTAGAACACAGCCATGGCCACTCATTTATATTTGTCTATGGCTACTTTGACAACTACAATAGCCCTTAAGTAGAATAGTTATTAATTACTCTTAAAGATAACAATTATTGTGTAAGGCAATGGTCTAGTTTTTTATATTTATGATCTCATTTAAACCTCACAGTCGCTCTATTGATGCTATGTTTTCCCTACGTTACAGGTGAGGAAACTTAAGCTTGGATATTTTAAGTAACTTGCTTAAAGAGGTAAAACGATGCACTTAAAGTGTGATGGGGCCCATGAAGCCTTGCTGGCTGCACAGACTGAGCCCATGTTGGTGGTCCCATGCATGATATGGTTGCTAAGATATAGGACCTCGGCCTCAGAAATTTGATTGCTAGTGTAAACAGGGGTAAACTGCACTTAGAGATTTATTTACCCTGCCCTAACTCAGGTCATAACTGATAAATAAAACCTATGTATTAACTTATTTTATTAATAAAATCTATCAACTTATTAATTTGCAGGAGAAATATCTAATGAACATATGAATTCTCGTGTCAACAGATCAGTGGGTCCTTTTCTTGTAGGAAAGCCAAATTATAATCAATAGGTTGCTAGGTGGGGGTGAACTTAGACCACAGTAAATTGATAATAGTAATTATAGCAATGATGGCCATAATAACAAACGTTGATCACGGACTCTCTGCCAGGCACAGTATGTACTCTATATGAATGATCACATTTCATTGTTATAAAAACTCCAGGTAGGTAGTATTTGGTTTCCATTTGACAGGTGAGAAAACCAAGATACAGAAAGATTAACTTACCCAATACCACAAATACAGTAGAGTTAGGATTTGAACCCAGGCATTCTGCTTCACTGAGGAATGAATTGTTTCCTGGAGACAGTGCCACATGAGGAGATTTTTATTCCATGCCCAGTAGGAAGGTCAAGGTGCTAACATATATCTAGTAGCGGAAGGTAGTAGCGGAAGGTAGTAGCTGATAAGGGCCAGGTGGGAAGCCAAACAGGGAGAAAACAGGGAAGGGATGAGGCTTGAGACAGGCCCCACAGGATGGGCAGGATTCATTGGAAAAGAGCAAGAGGAGTGAGCAAGAAGGTCGATGAGGACATGTGCAAAATGCATCCACTACAGAGGATTTGTGCCTGGAAACAGCGGGAGGAGAGAAGCTGTGGGTGAACCTCAGTGTTGAGTTAGGATTTTACTCTGATCTCTATAAACACAGACGACTCCATGCTTGCCCGTGCTCTAAATCGAGTGCCAGCTCTGTGCCAAAAGTTGCAGGGATGTCGGGGATAGAAAGGCTACTGAAGTCCGGTCCTGGCCTGCAAGGTGCACCAGTTTCGTAGAGGAGCAGCAGAACCCCAGAGAAGAAAGTACGGTATCGTGAAGTGGCGGTGGTCACAGAAGCAGAAGTGAGCAGCCGGGGGAGCCCAGACAACCAGGTAACCAGCTCCACTCACGTGGTGACCTTAGAGCTGGGTCTGGAAGAATAAGGGAGCAAAGCCTGTCGGGCAGCAAGGCTGGGAGGGTGTCATTAGGGTGAGTGAGAATGAGATCTCAGGTGTGGAGTTGAGAAAGGGGCTACGTGCCCACGGAATGGGGGAGGTACAGTGTGAGGGGCTAGTGGCCTGGGCACAGAGAGCAGTGATGTGAGGGTGGAGAAGTGGGGTTCTTCACCTCTCACCCCAAACATATACTGGGGCTCTTATAGGCACAGAGCATAGAGCCAGATGGGGAGGGGCCCATGGGTAAGTAAGTGACCGTCCCTGTCCTGCAAGGGCCATCAGTCTAGGAGGGACAGAAGGCCAGAGTGCAGGCTCCCTGGGGGAGTAGGACCACATCTTGCTCATTTATTGTTATTATTTTTTAATTCCCTTGGGGCTCTGAGCAGGGTGCCTGGCACATATTAATTGCTCATCTATCGTCTGTTGAACGAATCAATGAACATAAATAATTTTTATATAACGCAGAAACTAATAAATGCTAAACAAAGGGGAGTACAAAGGGAGCAGGGTCAGCTCTGACAACGGGTGTCTGGGAGTTCAGATTTAGAGGCTGCAGGGCCCAACGGGCTCCACCTCAGGGTGGGCGCCCGGAGGGCACCCACTGACCCGTCCCGGAGGCTTGCCCTTGGCTTCTCCTCGCTCCGTCCCCTCCCCTTCCAGCTGAAGTGGTCTGGGACTGAAAATCAGCCTGGGAAGCACCAGAAAAGCTTTGCAGACGAGATTAAAAGCAAATCAAAGAAGAAAAATTGTGGCTCGGTTTATGTCTTTCTAATTAAAACCCCGCCAGTCTCCCTTCTTTTTCTTTCCAGCTAATGTTACACTAACGAGCTGAGTTTAGTGGCATTTATGTAGATAAAAGTCCCAATGATTGATCTCAATGGCTTGTTAAAATTAGTTTCAGTCCACCATATTGATTTAATTCCATTGCTTGAAAGTGCTAATTAATAATGATAATAAAAGTGTCTCGGCCCATTATTATCAGCAGACAGGCGGGGGTGGAAGGTGGGGGGGATTGCTGTTTTTAGTGTCACTTACTCTAAGGGTGGCCTTTGAAAGCTGGCTGAGAGCACCGGAGGCTGGGGCGGGGGCGGAACACGGGGGTTCTGTCCCTTTCCGTTGATCCAGTGGGTTCCAGGTGGGGGTGCTAGAGGCTGCCCAGAGGGGTGCATCTCTGTGTCCTCTAAGTCTTCTTGAGTCCTCCAGAGGTGGGGTGCTGCTCGCCTGGGTGTTTCTTGAAGGAAGTCAAGGGTGGAAACTTTAGGTAGTTCTAAAGGGTGATGGAGCTAGAGGGGGACAGGGTTGGTGGGGGGGGTGCCCTGTTTTGATACTGAGGAGCAGCAGAGGGCTTGGGCCTGGGACCCTGAGCTCCAAACCTTGGCTACCCAGACCCGCCACTTCAGGAAGCCCAGGAGGGGAAGGGGGAATTTGGGGCAAGAAGGCCGCCTGATGAGGAGCCTGCAGGGTAGAGAAGGAGGGCGGAGTTCAGAGAACCAAGAGGAAGAGGATGCAGGGAAACGAGTCAACAAGGAAGAGTTAGAGGTCTCTCCTAAGTGAATCAATTTGCCTTGAAAGACGTCTCCTCACCTGAGATAAAGCTCTCTGCTCTGGAAAGGGTTCTGCCAGCCAGCCACTCTGCGGACCAGGATGTGGGGTGGAGGAGGAAGGGTGGTCCCAGGAATGAAAACAACCCCTGGAGGAAGGGCAGCTCTTCCCAGGACAGTGGCAAAGGCCCTCTGGTGGGGAGAGATGGGGGCCGGGGGGATGGTTCCTGCGACTGGGCCGGTCCTACCCCAGCCCAAACCCCGAATCCTCTCAGATTCACCCCTAGACCATCTACCAGATCTGTCTCTGTCTCTCCCCCACACCCCTCCCCCCACACACCACACAGCCTATATCATATAGAGGTCCAGGTTCCATGAACTCTATATGATTCGTGTTTTGGAGCAGCTGGAGGCCTGTAATTCTTCTGCTGTTGAACTTTCTGACCATCAGTGGTCCATGGTTAGCACTTTGAGGACCAGAAGCTGCTTTCTGGTCCCAGAAGATGTGGTGGAGAAAGTGGGACTAGAGAGCCACAGATTAAGGACATGTAGCCTCCAGAGGTGGGGGGTCAGGGTCCCATGGAAACAGCCCACAGAGCCCACACGAGGCCCCACCAAACAGAGGACCACAAGGTGACCTTAATTCTGAGGCGGGTTCTGGCTCAGTCCGTGACTGCCCCTTCTCTGGGCTGGGCTGAGCGCCTGCGTGGGGGTGAGTGTGTTTAAGGCAGCCGTCTGTAAGGGATGCAGCTGCTGGGGCTGGCGATTCTGAGCATCACAGTATTGAGCAAGGCGTCCAAAGATCCGCCTGATGTATGTATATCCCTGAAGATGTTCTTTATCAAAGGGCCTTATAAAGCATCCTTCCCACCCCCAAAAAGATTAATTGGAAACTCATACTATAAAATGCAAACTATATATGATTTACTCCACAGTTAACTCAGCATAATTATATGCAATAATTATACTGTGTAGTTCTGATATTAATTACAATCCATCCTCATTAAGGAATTAACCAAACCATGTGTGGCTGGGGGTGGAGAGGAGAGAACAGTTTTTATTATGATTTACTCTCTATTTTTTTTCTTCCAGGTTATGCTATTTTTTTCTCCTCCTGCGCTTTGTGCTGTGCTTGTTCCCCCAGTGGTTTGGGTTGGGATACTATGTTTCTTGTATTAAGGTCCTCGCCACTAACCACAGAAAGTCCTCAGACTCTGTTTATGCAATCCCTCCAGGTTCACTGAAGTCAAGAATCTTTACCAGTGATACTCCTTGGGAAGGGTGTTCCTCAAATGTGATCAGCCCAATGCCAACTGCTTGCTCTGCTTCACATGAGATTTCTATTTGGATGCTCTCAGCTTTCTGTTTCCCACTGCCTACTCCCGGCCTGCCGCTCCCGCGTTCCGCAGTGCCCCGCACTGCGATAGGGTGAAGGGGTTTGAGCTTGACTCATTTACCAGATTGAGTCCGATCTTAGAATAGATTGCCTTTGGTAAAAAATATGGGGATCCATATGCTTCCTTGTAACACTGTTGAGCACCCTCCCTTCGTCAACTCGGGAATGTTCCTGTTAACTGTTTCATACGCGTGTTTGGATGGGGTAACAATGCGCTGAGCTGGAATGTGGATCCTGGTAGGGATCCTAAAAGTAAACCATGCATTGCTCTGTTTGTAGGTAGAAGCCATGTTCATGCGCTCTAGGGTCCAGAAATCCTAGCAGAATGTTGGAGAACGTAATGCATTCCGTCATTGCCCAATGCCTTCTACTGTTCCTTCCCAGTTTATCATATATCATTTTTTTCCTTTTTTCCTTTTACATTTTTCACCTTTTCCCTCTTCTGCAGTCCCAGCTTATTCATCCTAGCTAAGGCTGACACATGGGAATGGTAAGGTCGTCCATATGGACTACGGGAGAGAAAGTAAGCAGAAGGGCCAGAGGGGAGCCTTATCCAGCAGGGCATATGTGTTGAGACTCCTAACGTTAGGAATGGCAGACTCCACTTGTCCCTCATGGCGTGGCTTGGGTGGCAGCTGGGGTTTCTCAACGCGACTGAGTGATTTCCAGTTATAGTTTTGGAATATACGGCCATGGGTTACCTAGTAGCACGCAGAGAGATGTTCCAACTAAGGGTTCAGTTTGGAAGTCTGATGGCCTCAAGCCTGGAAGTTCAGGATCTCTGATTGTACTCAGCTGAGAAGACACTAGACCGTGTCTGGGCCTGGGGGTGGAGGGCTGGCGGGGTACCAGGGCTTTCTCATGAGCTTGAGGGATGTTCAGACCTCGGCGCGTGCGTGCATGTTCGTGGGGTGGGGGTGGGGTGAAAAGGGTTTTGGCGAAGGAAGTTCCTGCAACAGCCAGAGAGAGAAAGTGATTTAAAAATCTCATCCAATTTGATTAGTTAATGTGGAAATTAAATTTGTCATCAGATTCGTGGAGCAAATGCTGGGTGGGAAACGGGGCCGGGGGAGGCAAAGGAGGTCAGGAGCGTGGTTAATGCTCAAGTAGAGGGGGGCTGGCCAAGGAGCTGGCAGGGGAGAGGGACGTGAGGCAAGCTACTCTCAGACTCTGTCGCCGGAGCCGAGAGGATGGGGGAGGGGAGACAGCTGCACAGAAGCGTCAGCCTGAGCTGATGGCCCAGGGCTAAGGTATCTATGGGCTAGAATACTTGGCAGCCGAATGTCATGGACTTCTGTAGCGAATGAAGCTGAAGCTCCAGTACAGGATGCGTGCAGACAGCACTGAAGTTCAGGGACCGTGTGAGCACCGGGCCGACCTGCCTGGTGTCCTGGATCGCGGGTGTGGTCAAATGTGGAGGAGAATCCAGACAGGGGAAGTCACGTAGGGAGGAGAGGGGAGAGACATTCTGTGTTCCAGCCACCGTGGCTGGGGAGTGCTGTCTGGAGTAGGGGGCTTCTGCCCATAAATGCCTGTGAGGCACATCTCTTCCCGGCTCCAAGTTCAGTGATATTATGTTAGCTTGAAATCAGCCATGTGAGAGTATTTACACCATGGAAAGTGGCAAATTTGACAAATCTGGGCTTTTTCCTCTGGAAAGCTTGTTGTGAAATGTGCACTGCTCCCCCCCCCCCCCACCTTTACTGGGAGCAGGGCCTCTCTCATGTCCCCCAGTGTCAGAGGGTGTCGGTGTAGGCTTCGTTCTGTGCTGTTAGCGTAGAAACGCAGGGACTGCGGCTGAGAGAGGGAGAGGAGACAGGAGGAGGAGCGAAGAGGGGCTGACGCGGAGCCTGACAGCTGCGCAGGCTGTCACCAGAGGTGGTGCTAATGAAGGCTGATGAAAGCAGCCATCAGCAGCCCCACTTGGGGCCTCTGACCAGTTGCCTTGCTCTGGGTGTGGCATGCGGGCACTGTCACACGCCGCTGGGTAGTGGAAATAAATACAGACCTGTTGAAACATAAATCGGCACCATGTACCATGAAATTAAAACGTTAATGTCCTTTGACCCTGTAATTCTCCTCTGGGAATCTGTCCTAAGAAATGAATCCTAAACACATTTTCATTTAGAAAACGATCTACCCTGCAAAGAGATGTTGTTGCAGCTTTTTAAAAAATATTTTTGAAAAGTTGAAATTAATCTGAATGTCACACGGTGGCAGAATGGTCAGGTAATCTATGGTGTACCTTCTTAGTAGATTATTATGCAGTGATTTAAAAGGATATGAGGAAAGTTTGGGGAAAATATGGAAATGCTTATGAGAAGCAGAATATAAAATTGTAGAGTGACATTTTTCCAACCGAGTTTTTGTTGTTTTTGAATACTACCGGTGTGTCCAATATACTTGGGACATGCTCGATGTCACAAGCCCTTCAAGATGCCCGTCACAGTGCGTGTCAACGCTGAAGGTCCTGAGAAGTCCTCTGGTTCCATCTGTTGCTTCTTGAACTTATTTCACCCCAGGGTCCTTGATCCAACAAACGCCTGTTACCATCCTGAAGCATTAGTGTGCTGCAGAACAGAGTTTTGGGAGGTGGTGACACACTGAATAGTTACAATTACATTAAAATGTCCATCAGACCACAGAGAGAGAACTGGAAAAACCAAGGCAAAATGCAAATAGCAGCCATGGATAGCAATGACTATGAGAGATTATTTTTTAATCTTTCTCCTTTTTGTGTATTTGCCAGAAAAAATTTATCATGAATATATTATTTTATTAAATGAACGTTCTAAGCAAGCTTGCATCCTTCTACAGTTTATAACATGTAAGATTCCGAATGCGTGCTTGCTGCCTAGTGGATAATGCATTCATATAATCCAGTGGGACTCTCTGATAAGTAGAGTTTGATGAGCGGTATTTATTGCAGAATGATGACAATTTCAGAGTGTGAGCATGGATTTGGGATCAACCTAGTTCATCACAACTAAAAATCAATTAAAAATTGGTAAACACCTACTTAATAGTTAAAGGTGTGCCAGGCTGGTTCACAGCACTTTACACACACTAACTTATCCTCTCAGCAACTCCACAAGGTAGGCACTATGTTGTCCCTATTTTACAGATGAGTAAACTGAGCCACACAAAGGTTAGGTGACTCACCCACGTTTCCAAGCCTGTCTCGGGGATCAGATCCATCGGTATCTGGGGCTGCCTCCTGCTGAGGGACCAGTGAAGGCACAGTATCAATAGGCAATGTTTCCTGGCTGCCAGTTTAACAGACACAACATCACTTCTGCCTGTGAGAGTGATGGCACCCTCTCCTCTTGGGTTGGTAAGCTGGAACCACATAGGCGCTTCATGTCCATTGGCCACATCCTCACCCATGTGGAGAGGGCAGGGAAGGCACAGAGAAGAGGAAAATGGGGAGCACAAATCCCCAGCTTTGGTCCCCAAAGGCCCAGGAGCTGGCCTGGCTTCCATAGCTCTTCCTATGGACTCTGGGAGATATCCTGTCCCCTCCTTCTAATATGTCTTCCACCCTATCGCCTTTTAGTTTGAAATTTCTCTTTAAAAAGTGTGAAGACATAATTGCATGCCTATCTGTGCTGATATTTTTGGACCAGATCACACTGTAGATGGATTGTGAAGCCCCTATGACCACATCGACTATGTTTAGAGTCCTGCTCCATCGGGTTGAGTTGCCCAGAGGCAGAGCGACGGACTGAATGACCCCTCCAGGCTACTCCCATGCTCTGCATTCTGGGGTATCGTGGGGTATCAGGTGTCAGTGGAGTGCAGCCGACCCAAGTTGCCATCTGGAATCCAGTGCTGCCTTGGATGGGAGAGGCAGCAGAAGGTAAGGGAAGGAAACAAGGGAGAAGAAACCTGCTCTACACAGGTTTTAAAGTCAGCAATTTCAAGGAGATGAATTTGGGCTGGGCGTGTGTGTGTGTTGTTGCAATTCAGTCAAAACCCAGTGGCTGTTCCTTTTTTCTCAGATGATATGAAAGGAGCAGCTGGCCACCATTCTCAGAGAGAAAGAGACTCGCAGTGGCTGGAAGCCTATTGTTAAACCAGCTCAGTCCTGCTTCCTTGATTTTTTTCATCCTGGATCAAATAATCCTGGGACCTCAAGACTTTTCATAAACCTGCTCTCTGATCTTTTATATCACTTCCTCTTTCATGTTCCCTGTTAGCTGGTCAACTCCAAATGGGATGCAGTGCCCATTTGGAGCCAACTCCAGATTCTCCTGGATGATTGCTTGCTTTGTTGTTTCACCCATATTTTCTCTTTCTACCATCTTGCTTCCTGTTCTTGACAGATACACAGCACACAACAGGCATAATCCTACCACACAGCAAAGCATGAGACGTTCTCTGCCAATCCACATTCATCTTGCTGTTCAGTCTGCATTGATTGGCCTCTTCCTATTAAATTTTATTCTTTTCCACTTTTTTATTCTTACCCAATTATCTGATGGTATTGTTTTTGTGTCCTTCCCATAGGTTTCAAATTTTATACTGATTACTACTGAACTTCATTTGCCCTGTTTTGGACCAAGTATCTCATTTGTCAAGTCAACCTTTGCGTTAATTTAAAATGTGTTCCATATTTATGGCTCCTGGGGCATTGACAAGTCTGCCTTTTGTAGAAGGGCCTTCCCTTGAGCAAAATTTCTCCACAAGCAATACATTATCCAGATTGTTGGTGGCTGGATTAACAAGAACAATGGGGCCAATATCAGCATAAAGGAGCTTTAACGATATCCTTCAGTTCCTTGTGATCCTGAAGCTTGAAGAACAAGTATTTTAACTCTTCGCTTCTCACACCCCCAGAGAAAAGAAGACTTGTTCAGAGTGATGGGCTACCGTTAAGTGGCATAGCTTCTGCATGTTTTGGCACTGGTTGGGGAGGCTGGCCTGGGCATTGCTTATTGTCATTGTGATTAAAAAATAATAATATGGTTGAGGAGAGAGTTTGATGACTAGTGGTTGTTGCTTTGGCTACTGAAAGAAAGTTTGCATTTTGGTAACTCCTTTATCTCCCAGTGACTTACCTTGCCCAGCTGTGTATTATATAACAGAGCTACCCTGGAGAATCCCAGGATAAAATTTCCAGGATAAAAATAGGACAAATACTAATACTTATAATGGTTAACAAAACCAAGAGTGACGAGTGCTTGCTCTGTGCCAGGCAGTGTGCGTTATGGTTTGAGTACTCTGTAGCAACCTACAGTGATCATTTCTATTAAGTACTGTGAGTTACCATGCATCCCGCACACCAGTCTCTCTTTCCTTTCTCTTACCAGGTCCCACGGAATCTTTTTTAGGTATTTCTTCCTTGCAGTTCCCATGCCCCAACCAAGTTGAGCTTCTCATCATTGCTCACTGTTGCCATGGTTCCCTGGCCTTCCCAGCCTCAGCTTCTCTCTTGTCTAATTCTCCTTCAGGTCCCCCGGACTGACCACCTGCAGATGCTACTTCCACTAATGCCTCCGCCCTTCCCATTTAAAAATTATTCCATGTCTCCCTACTTCCTGGTCTGGTATTCAGGACTCTCCATATTCTGACCCCACGAGACCCTCTTGGCCTCTCCTCCTCCTCCTTTACAGGGACATTTTGCAACAGCCATTATGAATCCCTGACTGTCCTAGACCCTGTTCTGTGTTTCCTTCCTGCAGGCCTGTGCTTGCCCTTCCCCATGGGCTTCTGCTCCATGACGTCACCTCTACCAATTCTGCCTGTTTTTCAAACCCTAGCCCAACCTCTCATTCCCACACTACATCTCCTGGAACACCTTTGCGACCTCTTCTTCTGCTAAGGCTTACACCAACCAGGGCTCCTTTGGTTACCCTTGGTGTTGTTTTGTGTTATTATTTAGTTCCTCTTGTTTTAGAGAATATTTGGGTCTCTATATTATTCCTCCCTAAACAAGATTGTTTGATGATAGAGGTCATTTTTTATATATCCTGTCCAGAAAAAGTCCAACCATTGTTAATATAATGAGAACAGTTTGTGTGAAATCAATGTAACCTGGCACCCAAGGAACGTGAACTGGCATGCACATGCATGAACAATGGCAACTTCACTGTACTAGTCAGTGGGGGTGGTAGATGCCATTGAGAGAGCATGTGTACTGTGTGGCCACCACATTCAAAATGACTGAGTGAGTAGAACAATGAATCTGCATCAAATTTCATGTTCAGCTTGAACCTCCATGGAAACTATTCCTATGAAATCAGAAGGCTGCAACTATGGGCAACTGGTGATTGGCAGCTTCATCATGACCACATGCCCACTCATGCACCACATCTCATGCTGAGTTTTTTTGCGAAACATCAAATCACCCAGGTGACTCAGCTTCCCTAGAATCCAGATTTGGTACTCTGCGACTTTGGCTTTTCCCAAAACTAAAATCACCTTTGAAAGGAAGAGATTTCAGACTATTGATGAGATTCAGGAAAATACGATGGGGCAGCTGATGGTGACTGGGAGAACTGTGTGAAGTCCCAAGGTGCCTACCTTGAAAGGGACTGAAGTGTCATGGTCTTATGTACAATGTTTGTTGTATCTTGTATCTTTTTGAATAAATGTCTATTTTTCATAGTGCATGGCTGGATACTTTATGGACAAACCATAATACACATACACATGTATATATGCGCAAGCATCCATATGTGTATATATATATATATTCTCATATAATTTCTCATAATAGTCCATAATAGATGTTCAATAACTCTTTGGTTAATGGAAGGATGCAAATATATAAATGTAGTGCTTAGCTCCAATGGTGTTAGTCTCTTTCTCAGATTTATAAAAATATGAATCTTCCTTTTAAAGTGGAATGGGAAATAAACAGGGAGACTGGAGCACACTGAGGTGAGGGAGGATAATGGCCTTGAACAGACACAAATAAGACCCAGGGCTTTGGTGCTCAATTTAAGATTTTCTGGAACTTTGTTGAAATAATTCAGAGTTCAAGATCCCCGGTTCACTGGGAGAAATAACCAACAGCAAGGTAGCATGAGCACACTGCACAGGAATTGTGAGCTACCCATTATAGTTAGGAGCCATAACTCCAATTATGATAATAATGATGATGATGACGATGATAACAATGCTAATAATTAGGCAACAGCCCTGGCCAGAGTCTGTCTCCTGGGTGGCAAATCCTCCACTGAGTAGGTAGGAAGTTGTTTCCTTTTCCTTTTGGACAGAGGGGGTCTTGGGTTGGCAATCTCGCTGCCCGTGGCCCCCGGGCTCGTCATAAGCCACGGGGTCTGGGATGCACAGGTCAGGGAGGCTGGGTGATGGGCTTCTGGTTGCAGAGGGGAGGGAAGTCGTTTCCAGTCCCTTTGGCCTTGACCGAAAACAAAGTGAGGGTCCCTGGGTTCTCCTATAAACGGTAATGATAACACAATTATCATGCAAAACAAAAATTAAGTTTAATGGTGCAAAGCCAGGTTGTACTGGGGAGGTAATTCATATTAATTATGTTTGGATTAAAAGCTTATTTCTTTTGTTAGCATCTGCAAGTAGAAACTTAGCTGTTAGGAAAAAAAAAATCCGCATATAATTACGGCCTCTTACGGAGGAGCAGTGTTGGGCTTAATGGAGCATCTCTGCTCTCCTCCAGCTCCTGGAGAAGGGTAATATTTCACATTTTATGAAACACAGAAGAAATAAATTACAGGCTTAATGATAAGAACTACTTGGGCTCATAATGAAATCTGATTGGCCAGTTAATCCACCGAGACCCTCAGATGTGAACCATCCAAAAGGGGTAAAAATGATGAAAAATGAAATTAAATGGAAAAACCCTCACCCACAGCCTCTTTCGTGAAGGATGGGGAAGGGAAGAGCAGGACGGAAGCCCCGGGGCTGAGGAGAAAATTGCTTTCCCGGGGTTAGGGAGAGCAGAGCCAGCGAAGAAATTTCCCTCTTGCCTCCCCCAGGTCTCCTGTGGAAATGAAGCCAGGAGACCTCCTGTGGGAAGGAAGGGAAGGGGACCAAGAGGGAGGGAGGGAGGCGATTCCTCCTGGTGAGAAGGCTCCCAGGACCCCCAGCAGGGCCTTGTTTTAAACAGAAAAGACAAAGACGGAATGTAGGCTAACTAGAGTTGGGCCGAGTTGATAACATTTTTTCACAACGGAGGAAATATTTTGCTAGGAGGGAAAGGTAAATCTCACTCTCGTTTCTCAGTTCAGGAAGCAGTTCCGGGCTTGAGGCACCTTCCCGTGAAAGGCTTTGCAAAAACCCTCCCCCGGTGAAAAAGATAAAGGGGTTGAGAAGTATAGACAGGTAGTTACAAAATAGTCATGGGATGAAAACACAACATAGGGAATATAGTCAGTGACATAGTGGGTACTGGAAATCGTGGGGGGAGCACTTTGTGAAGTGTGTGATTATCTAACCACTGTGCTGTACACCCGGCTCTGATGCAAAATAATATAGAATGTAAACTGTAGTTTAAAAGTGGGAGAAAACACACCCCTCCCTGCAGGGCCAGCTCAGCTTCTGTTGCCTCTCTTTGCTCTGCCTTCGTTGTCTTCCCCTCTGGGGCCCTCCGCCCGGCGTAGCACGGTGAGGCCTTTCCATTGCATTTGGAGAGGCAGCAGGGTCACAGCAGAAAGCATCTGGGCTTTGGAATCCGACAGGCCTGGTCTCCAGTTCCTGCTCTGCCATTTATTTGCCTGATGACGTCAGACAAGATACTTTACTTTTCAGTCTGAAGTTCATCATCTGAAAACCAGGTGTCCAGGCTGTAAGGATCTTGGGGATCACCTGGTTCTCCCCCCTCACTGCACAAGTGGGGACACAGATATAACCCATGATTAATGCCCAACGCAGAGCCTGACACACACAGATACTCAGTAAATGAGCTGGGCTCTCATGTTTCATTAACTCCTTGATTCTCCGCATTTTCATTTGTTTACTTGTAAAATGTGGATAATGATGATACCTGTTTTATTTACCACCTAGAGTTCTTTTGAAGATAAATTGAGGTAAAAACATGTGAGAGGAAAATGGTAACGGACTTTAAAGCATGAGATGATTAAATGGTGACCCTTCTTCACAACGGCAGAGGAGGGACGCCACTCTGGCTTCCCGTGAGGATCTTCTGCCATAGAACACCAACATCGAAATGAAAAATTACCAAATATTTGAGGAAAGCCATCAAAATGAAAGAGAGATGATAAAACAAGTTCTTACATAAAAGGAAACATAAATAATACAGCCCCATCAATACAGGTTCTGAAAACAATTATGCTTAATACCCTTAAAGAGATAAAAGAGGACATTATATCTATGAAACAAGAATAGAAAATCATGAAACAAGGACAAATTGTTTTACGAAAGACCAATTAGAGAGCGTAGAAATGAACACTGATTGCCGAAGAGCAGAGTGGATACTGCGGAGTAGCCATCCGGTGCTGGATGCCGGGGTACAATGATGACAGAGGCAGACATGTTCTGCGGACTCAGGCACTCACTAACGAGGGAGGAAGGCATTTGCATAATAGTCACTCCAAATTTAAAATGGAGTGCAAGGCTGCCAGAGCCTATGGGGGTGGGGGTGCAGTTTCACTTTATTGGGTAGATCACAGAAAGCTTCCTGGAGGAGGGAACAACTGAGTTGAGATCTCAAGGATGAGTGGGAGTGGAGCCAGGCAAAAAGGGAGGGTGAGGGTTCCAGGTAGAGGGCACGGCCCATGTAGATGTGCAAACAGAAGAGGATGAAGGAAGGCAAGGGTGGGTGAGCCCACGGTGGGTAGGCCCAGGAGAGAGAGCCGGAGCCTTAGAGAAGCTGAGGGTGGGGAAGGGTGGGGGTGGAGCAGATTATGCCAATCGGGACCCATTTAAGTTTGGACTTGAAGCAAACTGTCATTAGGAAGGTAGGAACGAAATTCTCTTCTGGTTTAAAAGGGCTTTAAAGCCTTCCTCCCATTACCCAGTATTGAGAATACTTTTACTCATAGAGAAAATGCAGGCTTCAGGTTTAAGAAGGATAGTTTTATCATCACGCAGCTCACAGTCAGCATTTTGTTGAGCGAAGGAGAAAGTCAACCACCCACAGAAATCAAGGGACAATGACACTGAGAGACTGGTGATGGCAAATGAAAGTTGTGCCAAATGGAAGCTGGGTCATGTGCCCAATTAAGTTAAAGAGAGCCCAGGCGGTGGGAGGGGAGAGGAAGCCACCTCGGAAAGCAGCACATGCAGCATAAGGAAGGAGGAAGAGGGTGAGGGGCTGGGGGTGGGGGGAAGAGAACGCTCAGTTCACAGTGCCTCTTAGTTCTCTGTTCCGGTTCCTGTGGGGCCTCGCTGAGCTAATGCTCAGCCTCTTGGGTTTCTATGAACTTCCCTTTAAGTTCTGTTTCTATTCTTAAAGACTGTCTTGCTCACAGTGGGTCAAGCCTGAGATTTATAACCTTGGTCTTCAAAGAAAGGGCTGATGTTCTAGCCTGAAAACAGGGAGTAGGAGCAGAAGAAAATTTTGCCTGGATCATAACCACTTCCTTAGGTGGGGAAGGGTGATCTTCAGGAAAAGAAGAACTGAAATCTGATACTCCTATAATCTTTGTAGTCAGTGGTATATCAATATATTTGGTACTCTGTGCAATGTTTGGTTTTTACTACAAAGTGGGAGTTCCATTATTGTAACAACCTTTTCACATCTTCTTCATGAAGACCTCAATGGAACTTTTTAAAGGTTTGCTATAGACAAGCATTTCTGTGTATCTGTATATAGAGAACATGAGAGTGAGGCTCGGAAGGAAGGAAGCCATAGGAAGGACTGGCTGCAATTGCAGGCTTGATTGGTTTGTGTCTGAGACTTGTGCTCCTGGGGAGTCCTTTGCTATCTCCAGGACAGGACGAGTCCTGCAAGGGCCATCTGTCCCTGGCCAGCAAGTTTTTTAAGATGTCAATACATTACACAATGTAGAAAGTTAAATAAAAAACATGATTAACCTAGTTAAGTTGAGATATTTTGGAAGAGTGAACCCAGATTGACTTTTAAAGTCAAGAGTTTGGAGACAAAAGTGAGCAAAACCAGCTGGAGAACCAGCCACAGAGAACTCCGTCTTTATTGTTTCAGGCAGGGTCTAGTCAGGAAAACAGGAACCAGCCCAAGTGTTTCAAATGGAGGGTATTTGACACAGGGCATAGACTACAAAGATTTTGGAAAGTCAAAGAGCCAAAACAGAGAGTTTAAGGTGAGCAGAGATTAGATGACATTAATTCAGAGGTTGTGTAAGGCTGGAGGACACCAGGGTGGTGGCGGGGTGTTCGGATCCTAAGACCACAGAGGGTGGGTCACCACTTCAGAAACTGGAATAATGGAAGAAACACTATCAGAGAGGGAGAACGAAAGACTTTTCCTCTCCTCTCACATCCTGATTTTCTTGCCAGTCTGGCAAAACCTAACAGAAAGCCCACTGCCAAAGGAACCTGGGAAATGTAGTTTGCAGAGAGCTAAGGCAAAAAACTGCTATGCATAATGAACAAAGCTTTTTTAAAAAAAAGACTTCATTTATTTATTTTTAGAGAGAGGGAGAAAAAGAGGGAAACATTGTTATGAGAGAGAAACATCAATTGGTTGCCTCTTGGATGTGCCTTGCAACGCAGGCATGTGCCCTGACCAGGACTCGAACTGATGACCTTCTGCTTTGCGGGATGACACCCAACCAACTGAGCCACACCAGTAAGGGCAACAAAGCCTATTTTTTTCAGGGAAGTTTTGTTATGAGCTTCATAATTACTCATTGTTATTATGAGGCTATTGTTTTAAATTCAATGGATCTTTCAAATGATCACCTTGACCCATGCTTTCCTCTAAATCACATTAATAAGTGTGATTAGTTAAGGCTAAGATACTCTAAAGGAGAACTTGTGAAAATGGGTTTTCTTGAGTTATTGAAATGAAAGAAAAATGTATGTGTATAAAGAAGTTCTTGGCAGTAAAAGTTGTCACAGGAAAATTAAAAAAAACTTAAGATAATCAATGTTTCATAATAGGTGATGAGCTAGGAGAACTTCAGTGTTTTATTTTGACTATTATGTAGTTAGCACAAACAATAAATACTATTACTGTGTAACAAAACCCAGCCTTTCAGCCAATCTATATTGAGCACCTAGTATGTGCCAGGCATCATAATTAACGACAGGCATAAAAAGACGAATGGGACATGGCCCCCTGTTATTATGGTGCCCATAATTCGATGGAGGACACAGTCTCATAAACATGAAAAACAGCACACAAATTACATAAGAAATTAAAGCAACAAATTTTTATGTATACAAATTTCCTATTGTATAATGAACATGTATTACGTGTAAAATAAAGGTAATACGTTTTTGTAATATAACATTTTACAACTATGTAAAATATATATTATTGTTGGAAGAGGACACAGAAGAGTGGAAACAGTTGCGTTAGGGAATCCTGCCACGATGGTTCACTTTTTGTCAATGAGGCCAAGTTATAGTGCCCTGTGATTTATTCAAGCACAGACCTAGGTATTGCTGTGGAGGTACTTTTCGGATGTGATTATCAGCTATAACCAGTCCACCTTATGTAAATAAAGGAGAACACTATTGGTCATGTGGGTGAGCGTTGTCCAATCAGTTGAGAAGCTGAAGAGCAAACACTAAGGTTTCCCTGGAAGATGTTCTGTGTAAGACTGCACCCTCAACTGCTGCCTGGCTTTCCAGCCTGCTGGCCTGCCCTCGCCACAGGTTTCAGACTTGCCAGCCCCCAAAACCAGTTCCTTAAAATGTACCTCTTTATTTCATATATATATATTTACGTATATAATATACATAATACATATATTTCATATAAAATGTGTGTGTGTGTGTGTGTGTGTGTGTGTGTATATATATATATAGTGTTTGTTCAGAAAAAGCCCAGCCATTGCTAATATAACAGAATGGTTTATGCAACATCGATGTAACCTGACAGCCAAGGAGAGGGGACTGGAATGTGCATGTGTGAACAATGACGACTTCACTGTACTAGTCAGTGGGGGTGGTTAGGTGCCATTGACTGAGCATGTGTACTGTGTGGTTGCTGCGATCAAAATGACCGAGTGAGTAGAGCAATGAGTCTGCATTAAATTTTGCATTAAACTTGAACATTCCTCAGTAGAAATCATTCTGATGATTCACAAGATTTTCAGGGATGATGCAATGGGTGTGGCACAAATAAAAGTGTGGCACAAATGCTTCAAAGATGGTCGAGAATCTGTTGAAAGTGATCTGCATTCAGGAAGGCCTGCACCAAGCAGAACACCTGAGAATGTGGAACATGTATAGGTTGCAATCCACAAAGACTGGAGGACTGGGTGAGGTCCTAAGGTGCCTACTTTGAAGGGGACTGAGGTATCATTGTCTTATGTACAATGTGTCTTGTATCTTGTATCTTCTTCAATAAATGTCTCTATTTTTCATATTACATGGCTGGACACTTTCTGGATAGACCTCAATATATATCTCCACACACATATACACAGATTTCACACACACATACACACAAACACATATCTTCTATTGGCTCTGTTTCTCTGGAGAACCCTGACTGACAAAACTTTTTTTAAAAGTCCTTAATTTAATGCTGGTTTAATGATACATAGTTTCTCAATAGCCTCCTCTGTCCTTACTCAATTGTCTCAATTGGACACCTCTTTGATGGTCTTCTCTTAGGCCTCCAGCTTCTAACTACAGTCCATCCCCAGATTCCGAAAGCCTGTCTGTAATGGCAGAGACTAATGGAGATCAAGGCCAGAAGGGACTAGCTTGCACTCTCCTCACTGGCTATAGAGCCATGACAGTGGCTGCTCTCAGCCTCAAGGCCAGAGCTGCCCCATGCAAGCCTCCATCTGCCCTGTGTTAGGTCCCAGGAAGCGTCTGCATTTGTTGAGTCGTAGCACTGTGAAGAGTGCAGGGGATAGGACATTAGAGTCCAGCCTCAGCTCAACTACTTTCTGGCTGTGTGGCCACATCTAAGTTACTTCATCTCTCTGGGACTCAGTTCCCTGGCCTGTAGATTGAAGATACTTATTCAACTAAATCTGCAGGGTGGGGGTGGAGATGTCAAACATAACAGGTAAATTTGCTGGTGCACAGCAGCTGTCTCACAAATGGTAGTCGCTGTCACTCTATCCTTGAGGATGAGGGAGGACTTTAGGAACAGACTGGATGCATGTCAACGTGAACACCCTAAGCAGTGGACACCCTGGTTGACCCTCACCTCCCAATCTGGTGAAGGGTAGAGGAATTATGCCCGCAAAGCACACTGAACCCTCAAAAGAAACATGGGTTTCCTTGTCATTTACTATGACTACCGTGTTAGTAGAGAATGGCAGATGAGTCAACTGCAGACAAGTAGAGAAAACTTTCTATCACACAGAAATTTTGTTTGTGTAGCTTCTCTTCTTCAGAGGGTATGCAGGCAGTAAATAAATAACCTTCCCCTCCCCCCAACTTTGCTCCTTATTTATAATTTTCTTTGGGTGGTGCCTTTTTGCACTACAGTAACCAGCTTATTTTAGGCCAAGGACTCAACACTACTCAGTTTTCAAGTGTCTGCATGTGGATTATCCACTTAAGGGAGCCTTTGCCAGGAAAGTTTTAATCCCAAACTTGCTTTCTCCTAGCCCCCTCCTTTTCCCTCTCCCAGTCCTCACCCAGCTGATGTGTACTTAGGAAATGCAAACTAATTTTAAAATTCGCTGGAGCAAAACACGATTAGAATAGTTAAGTCTGCTGCCAAAAATAAAATCAGCTAATGCATTCCATATATTTAGATTTCCAAAATTAAGTTGAAATGATGCTTAGTTCATCCAAAGTTTGGCTTTCTACACATCACCCTGTTATCTCTGCTAGTGGACTCCACTTTCTCTGGCAGCAGTGAATTTGGTTCTCGTGGACCTGGTATCACATTTCCCTAGCCCGGGGCCATGTTTTACTGCCTGGTCCTGCTGCAAGCGAGGTCACAAGTCCTGTGGGAGATGGGGGAGAAGAACCTCCCAGGTGCTGGGGAGGAGGACCAGACCAGAGACACTGCAGTTCTGTCTAAAGCAAGGCCCTCCCATTCTCCAGTCCCCTCTCCCCGACCTGCCAGACAGTCAGGAGTCCAGCTGGGGAAAGGTGCTCCAAGTACTGGCACTGAAAGAGATACAATTAGGGCTTGGAAGCTATGTTGCTACCTTCAGGATGCTCACCGCCTCTTTGGGGAGACAAGATTAGCAGCATAACAGACGCTACAAAATAAAATTGCTAAATTTTGTGGCATAGACCAGAAGGAGAAACTCAAGGGAGACCATCAATGCAGCCTGGAGAGGTTTTCGTGGTGGAAGAGGCACTTAAGTTGAGAGTGGGCTAGATAGGGGGAAAGGGACGGCATTTCCGGGGAAGGAGTCAACCTGGGCAACTGTCAAAGTGCAGAAATGAGCAGGGCCTGACTGGGGGGACAGGAGCAGTTAGTCTGAAAGGGACTTGTGCGAAAGGGCTAGGTGTGTTAAGACCCTTTTGGTTGCAAGGAACAGAAAACAGTCTGATCTACTTCAAGAAGAAAGGGGAATTTATCTTAAGAATAAAATGGAGTTTCCTGGGACTTTACAGAGGAAGATTCCAGCTTGCCACAGTTGGAACTTGGGCATATTAATATATTTTACTCCTTCTCATTCCCTAACTTGTTTTTTGACATTGTTTTTCCTCCTGCGGAAAGGGGCTTATTAGTGTTTTCAGTTTCTTCAGATAAATCTCCAAAGAGATTAAGAACTACAGGTTGGGAGTTAGGAAATAGTCACAGAGATATAAGTAAAGTGTAGGGAATATAGTTAATAATATTGCGATACTACATCTGATACCAGTGAGGTACTGGAAATAGTATGAGGCCTGTCCAGAAAGTATCCAGCCATGCACTATAAAAATAGATACATTTATTGAAGACACAAGATACAGGGAACATTGTCCATGGGACAATAATGCCTCAGTCCCCTTCAAAGTAGGCTCCATGGGACCTTACACCATCAGCTGCCCCATTGTATTTTCCTGAATCTTATCAATGGTCTGAAATCTCTTGCCTTTCAAAGGTGATTTGAGTTTTGGGAATGCCAGAAGTCTCAGGGAGCCAAATCTAGGCTGTAGGAGGGCTGAGTTATCTGGGTGATTTGATGTTTCACCAAAAACTCCGCACAAGATGTGATGCATGAGCGGGCACACTGTTGTGATGAAGCTGCCAATCACCAGTTGCCCATAGCTGAGGACATTTTCATCATATAGCACCTTTCCACAGATGAAGAACGTTGAGCTAGTACTCCTTATTAATTTTTGGCCTGGAGGAGTGTACTTGTGGTAGACAATGCCTTTCCAATCAAAAAACACAGTTAACACGGTCTTAATTTTGCTTCTACTTTGCCGCATCTGCTTTGGTCATGGAGAACCAGGCAACTTCCATTGGGACAACTGGGCCTTTGTTTCCAGATCACAGCTGTAGACCCACCATTCATCTCTGGTTACGACCTTCTAGAGGAAATCTGGTTCATTGGTAGAGCTTTGAATCAGGTCATTAGCAACTGCAGCACAATGTTCCTTCTGCTCTGGTAGCAGAAACTGTGGAATGAGTTTTGCCACGACCCATTTCATGCCAAGATCCTGCTCCCAAATCTCAGACACAGTAGTTTTTGGAATCCCCAAGTCAGATTCTAGTTCTCACACTGTCAGCCACTGGTCTTTGCTGACTGCAGTCCGTACAGGTTCACTATCCTCAGGTTTTCTGCTCGTTGCAGGTCTCCCGGAACATGGATCACTTCCAACAGATTCTTGACCATCTTGGAAGTGTTTGTGCCACACTTTTATTTGCGTTGCTCTCATTCCATCATCCCCGAAAGCCTTCTGCATCATCTAAATAGTTTCCTCAGAGGAATGTTCAAGCTTAACACAAAATTTGAAGCAGATTCATTGCTCTACTCGCTCAGTCATTTTGAATGGGACGGTCACACAGTACACACACTCACTCAGTGGCATCTACCTCCCCCACTGACTAGTACAGTGAAGGTGTCATTGTTCATGCATGCACATTCCGGTCCACTCTCCTTGGCTGCCAGGGTTCATCGATGTAGTTAGTGTAAGCCATTCTTGTTGCATTAACAATGGCTGTTTTTTTTTCTGGACAGACCTCATATATGACTGTATCCACTAAGCTGTACAACTGAAATCCATACAAAACAAAATTGAAAAATAAAAAAAAAAAGAAAGAAAGAGGCCCATTTGGATAACACATTTGGTACCTTTATATTTTCTTTATTGTCCTTTTGTTGATTAACTTTGGTAGTCTCCCTTCTTCTTTTACTGTTATTATTTTGTATCCTCACATAAGAGCATTTCTTTTTCATTGCTGTTAGAGAGAGAGGGAGAAAGTCAGGGAGAGAGAGAAACATCAGTACAAGAGAGAAACATCCATTGGTTGCCTGATGTATGCACTCGGACTGGGGATCGTATGTACCCAGACTGAGGATCAAGCCCTCAACTTACATGTGTGCCCTGACTGGGAATTGAACCTGCAACCCTTCGGTTATGAATAATGCTCCAATCAGCTGAGTCACACCAGCCAGGGCGTACTTCCCCCTCTTTTAATAAATTAGAATATGTCCAAGCATCTTATCTTCTAGTCAGGATTTCCTTCACAAAGAAGTGAAATTCAACTTTTGTTTGAATAATGGAGAACTCCTTGCTTTGTAAGGTGTCCATTTCATTGTTAGCTTAACTTGTTAGGAAGTTTACTCTGAAATGATAATCCAGTGGTACCTTGGTATTTGTTGTTAATTCATTCTGACGTGTGGCGAGCAAGCGGTGATTGATGAAGCATTTTCTCTTGTGGGGTGGCCTTGTGACTCACGCAAGTTCTAGCAAGTGTGACAAGTAGTGAGTGGCAAGCCAGCACTGAGTGCTGAAATATTTTTGTCATCAAAATGCGACGAGTACCAGTTTTGACATGTTCTGAAGCCGATGAGTACAGAGGTACCACTGTAATTTAACTGTACAAATCCCTTCACTTGTTTGTACTTCCCATCAAAAGAGAGCTTTGAGTTTGCCACTCTTTTGCTCAACCTCCCCAAATGGTACCCAACCACCTTGGCAATAAAAAAAAAGGCAAAAGGGGAATTTATTCTAAGGCTACGAGGGTATTTCATGGGACTCAAAGACTCAGTGGGTGTTGGCAAGCCCCGTCAGAATCCAGGAGGCTCTTACTGTGTCCTTGTCTCTACTCTGTGTACGGATATGCTCTGCTATTCTGGTTTTCCGTTCTCAGGGCCTGTGGTAGCTGTCACCAGCATCTCAAGTTCTCTCATTTCATCTCCAGCCTACTGATGGTTACGCTGCCTCGATTCCAAATTCCAGGGAGAGAGAGAACCCTACTGGCCTAGGCCTGACATAATCAATTGTGATGGGCGTGTGGTGTCACAGAGTGTAAGTGAGAACCTGGGGGCTGCTGCCCCTCCTGGTGGGAGGAGGGGAGACTTATAGAAGGAGGAAAAGGGTTGACTCTCCAGGTGAGATAGATTAGCGAAGACAGACCTCCTGCCATTTGGTTCTTCTTCCTGAGTCTTTGTGGAAAACCAGTGAAAATATTTCAGTTGGCTGGGATTCTAGAGGGCTACCCAAGCAAATATTGAAAAATCCAGATTTCCGAAGCAGAGAAATTGAGCTGTGATCACTCACTTTGTAAAAAGGATTATTCACTTTGGTGGAGACATACCAGGATTTCTATTTTAAATACTTTCCCATTATGCCTCTAATTATGCTCATCTGACCTGTGATGAATCGGCTTCCCCTGATTTGGGGGCCCGCCTTCAGTGGGGTCCAGGATCCCTCCTCCGGCACCCTCAGTGCTGGCAGGACGTGGGAGGGAGAGATGGGCACTGCGCTTGGCCAAGGCTGCCCACTGGCTAGACTGTGAGCTCCCTGAGGGCAGAGATAGGCCCTTTGTTCACATTTGCATCCATTCAGTGTAAGACACAGTGCCTGTCACATAGTCATGCTAATGCATTCTTACAGAGATGATAAATAAAGCCAATTTCCAGACCGAAGCAATTCATAGCCAAGGAATAGCTTAAGGAGAATAGACTTTATTGTAGGTAAGGGAATGGTAGTCCCTTCCTGTAGAAACATATATGGCACTGCTTCTTCTAGTCCTGCCATCAGTGTGTCACGGGGGCTGGATGGCTCCACTCCTGGGCAGTCAGATGATGCTCTGACTTGATCCACCTCAAATAATGCCCCGAGACCCTAGTTATGTTCTCTTTCCCAAGGGGAGTCTTGCACCAAGCAGACCCAGGTGGCACTGCCTGTCTTTGGGAAAGGCAGGGAGCTGGCTCCACTCGCCTTCGAGAAAAAGCCGCCCTTTCCATGGCGGCCTGGTGGAGGCTGGGTAGCAAGGAGGATTGTCCACCCTCCACCTGCTAGCCGGCAGGCTCAGCCCTCCAAGCAGAGCCTGAGGTGACAGGCTGTCCAGAGGATGGCCCACCCCAGCGAGCTCCTTGCCTTGGATCAGGAGAAGGCGACAAATGAGACAAAATGAAAAATATAATGATGCATATTATATTAATCATCCTCCCTTTTTCTGACACGATAAATCTTCTCTTTAAACTCATGGTGGCGATTGCATCATCTCCCTCTCTCCACGGAAACAGCACAGATTAAGATAAAGTGATAGTGCTGTGTCAAAGAGAGCTTTACTGCCACACTTGGGATACAAAGAGAGAGGTTAATTTATCATCGCTGGGGAGAACTGACAGAAGAGAGATATACTACCGAAAGGGGATTTAGCACAGGGCCAAGAAACTTCACACTATTTTTACCATCTGTCACATGCTCTAATAAAGCAGGGCAAAATATGAAGAAAGGAAAAATGAACTATCAAACACTGATGTAATGCAGCCCATAAATCTAATTTAATTACTTTGCATGGAGACAGGTCCTCGAGTCTGTGTGAATATACTGGATTTTCTTGGCAACTTAACAACTAAGTGTTTTAATAACATCACACTATAATTTATTCTGCTTGAAACACAAAACCCCTTTTGTGAGAGTTTCATTTTTGAGAACTGTTAATTTTTTCGGCTAATGTCAAAACTGGCATAAATTCACATGTGAACTTGAAGCCTGACTGTGAAAAAGGCTTAGGTTACTGCATGCCTTTTTATTGTTTGGCACTTTTTCCCCCTTCTGCATGCATTAGAAATAATTGGGCTTTGTTGATGACTTAGGTGAAGAGAGTTGTCTCGCAATTAGATTTTAATATAATGACAAAGGGTGTGTGAGGGGGAAATCTTTGTAAAATATAAAGTAGTAAGAAAAGGCAATGGGGAAAAAAATCCTCTTTTTCCAGCAAAATAGCAGAGCCCGGCGTGCAGTATTCCCGGAATCAGGCTGTCCCCAGGACCATGAGAATTTCACTCTGGAGGATGTAAGATTTCAGGGCAAAAGGGACGCTGGGAATGCAGGTCTGCCCTAGAGGGAGCCACCGGGAGCAGAAAATAAATCAAAAATAAAATTAATATTCATCGGATGTCTTCCCGAATTTGGATGCAGTTACAGAAATTATTGTTAATAATGAAAGCCATATATCAAAGGTTATAAAATTCATCTGTGCTAGGACACTATTTTTTTAGGCTTTGTTCTGAACCATTAAAGATGACATATTGCATTTGTGTGCCTCTGTGTATAATCAGATACATTTAAGTCTGATTCTAACCGAAACTGGCAATTTTGGCATTGAACTCAAGTTCTTAAGTGGGGGCCGTGACGCTACCATCCAGAGGAGGTCGACTGAACCCGTCCATTCTCCCATGACCTCACTCAGTAGGGCAGGATGGATGCGTAATTAGTTAGATCATCAGTGATTCATGTTGGGAAAATAAAACTCGGAGCCTCTTGACAAATTCAATTGAAATATAATGGGGGATAAAAGATTTAAAAAAAGCACAAAACAAAAACAAAACCTGATTCCTTCCTCTGCTCAAAACCCCAAGCGCTCACACTGAAAGGAAACCTAAACGTAGAGATATACAGTCTGCTGAAGTTCATTTCTTTATTCCTTCAGCAACACTTAATAAATCCTTACTATGTGGAAACCTCTGTAGCGCACACTTTGGGGCATATGCAATCTGGTAGCAGAGACGCACTGGACAGAAAAATGACTGCACTTCAGTACATTCTAAGAAAGTTTAGCCTGGTGGGCGATATTGATGGAGTTCATGGCCAGGGCAGGCTGATACGGAGCTGCTCGTGGTATGGACGTTGGATAAAACAGAAGTGATTCATCTGCAAAGTTATAACTAGTATTAGACCCATCAGGAAATTGACCACAATATTCGTATTGTTGGGTATTTATTGACTGCCACTGGTGATTTGGTGTATGTTAAATATCTAAACCGACTCAAGGGCCTTGAAGCCAGGAAACCGAGGTGCAAAGTTTTTCGGAGAAGTGCTTTCAAATAAATTTCTCCTCATGGCTTTTTTTTTTCTGAAGTTCATATTTCCCTGTTCAGACTTGGAAAACATTCAATTCTTGTGGTTTCTTGTTCTGTTGAATTTGTGTGGGAGAAAAATGTACAACCTTGAACTCTGAATGAAGCCCAGTGTGGAAAGTAGTGGTTTTCAGCTGTGCTATTTCAAATGCTCTCATTGGTATTTTTAAAGACTTCCCACATATTCGGTTACTGACCTGGGGCCTGGAATAGTGAACATTAAAAATTAAAAAAAAGAAAAAAATCAAACTGCCAGTATTTACTTATGAAATGACTTGGTTATAGCCCAGCAATCCAACGCCTTAAAATTAGTGTACAAATTGAAAGTTTGAAGGGTTTCTTTTTGGCATTTTGATTTCCTCATCTGAAAAATGGGGATATTAATACCTACCTCCTGGGGTGGTTGTGAGGATGAAATGCACCTACATATGTAAAGCATCGAGCACACTGAAATGATGGCTGCAATTATTATTTTACGATTATTATTTTGATTTCGCTACCCCTCCTTGGCTTCCTCTCGGCATTTCCACCCACCCCCTCTCCCCCACCCCCTTCACCCCATTATGTACTTTGTAAAATAGACTTGCAGGAATCTAGTACTTCATTCAGCCTCCCCCTTCTGGCTCAGCGGCAGACTGCACCCATGTCAGTTTTCTCTCAAGTTATCTTCAAAATAGGAAATGCAGGGGAAAATAGTCACATAGGGGTGGACCCAGGCTGTGTTCTGGAAATGAAAGGAAGCTCTGGGCAGAAACAAAAACTGCGCTGAACAGCGTGGGCTCTGTGGCAAAAGAAGAAATTGCAAAGGAGTCCATGCTTTCGGAAGTCTAGGGATTGGGGTGGGGGTGGGGGGGAGCTGGGGACTTACCAGGAGTTAAAAAGCCAGCAGAATTTATGGCATTGTCTCCTTTAATCGGTGACTGTTAGCCTGAGTGCCTGACACAAGGTGAACTTGACCTTCCATATAAAACGGTTGCATTTGGACTCTCCGTGCTGCTCCGCGGCTCTTCATATTCTTTTTTGAAACATGTACCTTGCTCTAACCTTGCTGGTCAAGATGACAGATCATTTACACGAACAGATTATGCGGGACTGCCCCAGGTCTAAGCTGGAAGTGCATCAGACCCGGTGACTTGGTCAGCTGAGAGTGCGGACCTGGAGGGTTGCCCAAACAGCCAGCATGCCCGTCTAAAGTTTTGAGGAAACACCTGAAAACCACATTGGGTTGTGGCACCCAAGAGATGCTGACCCTGTCTCCCTTCCTCCCTTCCTTCCTTCCCCCCTTCCTGCCTTCCTTCCCCCTTCCTTCCTTCCTCCCTCCCTCCCTCCCTCTCTCCCTTCCTTCCTTCCTTCCTTCCTCCCTTTCTCCCTTCCTTCCTTCCTTCCTTCCTTCCTTCCTTCCTTCCTTCCTTCCTTCCTTCCTTCCTCCCTCCCTTCCTTCCTCTCTCTCTCCCTTTCTCTCTCTCTCTCTGTCATTTTATTGAATTTATTGGGGTGACATTGGTTAATAAAATTATATAGCATTTATGTGGGCACTTCTATAAGACATCATCTGTATATTGTATTATGTGTTCACCACCCCAAAGTCAAGTCTCCTTCTGTCACCATTGCCACTCTGAATTTTAAAACTTTGTCTCCATACTCTTCCCAGTTGCTTGCTGATATGCATTTTGTTCATTCACCTATTCATTTAGCCATTAAACATTTGGTGCATCCTTATTGCACATGAGCATTATGGTAGGTGCCGAGAATGCTAAGAAAGAGTAGATTGGTCTTGCCCTCAGGATGCATTGAGTGGAGGAAAGGGCACAGACACAAACTCCCTGAACTACCATGTGATGTGAAAACCATAAGATAATGGAAGTCTGATCAAAGAGAGGACAAGACCCCTTATAAAGGGTAGTGGGGAGGTTTCTAAGGGTACCATCTGAGCTGGGACAGAAAGGTGAGTAGCATCTGTTTCAGGTATGGAAGTGGGAGAAATGACATTTCTGGTGAAGGGCACAGCAAAAGCAAAGGCTTAGGAGACTGATTAGTGTACAGGAAAGTGCAGCCGATCTTGATGGCTTAGAGCCCACCATAGTGTATGATTCACTGTTAGCTAAGGTCACAGGCAGGCAGGAGGTGAGTTAAAGAGCTCATAAATTTCTAGTTTCCAGTTGCCTAGACCTTATTCTTCAAATCCTAGGGTCCAAGGAGCAGGGAGGATGGGAAGTTCTGTTGGTTCTGCCCATCACACAACTATCAGCTCTAGGAGGTCTTGAGAATATTATCTGACCTCCAGAAGGAGACCCTGAGAAGCCAAGCTTGGCAGTGTACCTTTGACAAAGAAGAGTTTGTTTTGATGTACTGGGGTAGGGGCTGAAAGTCCCCACTCATGGCCAGTGTATTCTTGCTGACCAGGGCAAAGCACTTTATTGAAGTATCACCTGGTATCCCCAGGTCTCAGTTACAAGAGACATTTACTGCACCCTCTCCCTGGGCTCACCGCTGTTCTGAGTGCTTCACTGAATCCTCACATGAGACCTGGAGAATAGGTCTAGTACTGTGTCCATTTCACCATGGCCGGTGGGGTGACTTGCCCCAGGTCACATGACTACTAAGTGGCAGAGCACCATTATCCACCCGAGAGAGTGAGACCACCATGACGCATTTCTAGGTGCTCCAGTCAACACATCATCTCGCGATGCCACAGCGCGGCGGCTCCATGAAACAGGCACGGCCTTCATCGTGCAGCAGAGGATGCTGAGGCTCAGAAAGATCAAGTTCCTTATTGTCAAACAGTCAGTCACCCACCGAGGCAGCATTTAAACTTAGATGTGCTGGACGTCAAAGCTGATGTCCTTTCCACTCTTCCGTGCTGAGTTTCCAAGAGAGGATCTCAGGGGCTCCTCCTCCTTCCCTTCAAGGAGGCAGGCATTGATCATGCATGTCAGTGCTTCCCTCGTGATGACCAGCCTCTCCACTGCCTGCCTGGGACACCAGGCCGATGTTCATTGCTAAGAGGGCACACTCGTATTCTGGACATGGGTGATTCTGCACCCCAACTTTCTTTCCCAATGAGGTGTTGGCAAACTCTGTGCAGCTACTGTGGGTGGGAAGTGAATCACAAATACAGAGGTACCTTATTTTAAAAGAACTCAATAGCCAAAATGAACTAGAGTTGTTCACCTTGGAGAAAGTGTACATATTAACAGGCTTCTGTTAAGCAGGCAACTCCTAAAGTGTGTTTATAGGAATGGGCAGCAAACCTTTTCTGTAAATGGCCAGATAGCAAATATCTTAGTCTCTGTGGGGCATAGGGTCTCTGTCACAACTGCCCAGGCCCGCATGGTAGTGCCACAGTAGCCACGGACAATACGTGCGTGAAGCAGCGTGCTGTGCTCCAGTGCCCCCTTATTTATGAGCACTGATGTGCGAACCCCACATACTTTTCGTGTGTCACAAAATATTATTCTTCTCTTGATTTTTTTCAATCACTAAAAAAAACATAAAAGCTATTTTTAGTTCACAGCAGTACAAAAAGTCACCGTGGGCTGGGTTTGACCCATTGATCATCGTTTGCACGGGGTTTGTAAAATTTCATTATATACTTGTTAGGAAATCTGTGTAAGTCAAAACACAAGATATGCCCTCTGTAAACCATTTAAATACTCATTTATTGTTTTGAATACAGTGCTTCCTTCAGTTGAGTTGTCTGAGTACCCTTGCATCCAAGAGCACGTGGAAACATCATACTCTGTTGAAGGTAAGTTGACAGTTTCCACATGAGACAGACTGAAGGTGAATTTATGGTGATGTTTGGAAATGCTGACCATTTACCTCCAAGTTTTTGCTCTCTAGAAACATCCTGCCTGGTGTGCTCATGACTCTGGATAAGGGCTCGTGTGGCCAGTCAAGACTGACTCACAGTATCGCCTTTTGGATCAAACCCTTTATTTTCTGATTAAGGACCTCATGGTCATTTTCAAGGTTTCTTCTACCTTTTCCAACCCAGATTAGAAAGACGCCACTTCTTAAAGTCATGAAGTATTTTGGGGGGGAGCTGCAGCAGCTCTTTGGGCCCCGTCAAACAAGGACCTCCAATTGCTAAAGGATCCAGACCTTGATAAAGCTCAAAGAAAAAGCAAAAACTGGAATCGGTGGTGGGGGTGTGTGCACGGTGTGGTGGAACAGTCCCACTTTAAGTCCCTTTCAGAGCTGCTTTCTTCTCTCTGTTCCCACGGGCCCTGATGGTTGGCATTTTCTCTAGAATTTATTGTGCACTGGAGTCTGGTTTCTATAGCAGTGGTTTTGCTGTCTCAGCATTGACCCCCAGCTCCTCTCATTCCTCTTTTGCCACTGTTTTCTTGCTAAATGAAAGAGCAGAGAAGATAAGCCTTCTTGGTCTCCCGTGTCCTTGGTAAAGACTTGCCCAAATCCTGCTGCTATAGGTGGGCTGGGCCCAGAGTGGGAGGGAAGAGACTTGGAGCCTGGACACACCCCTGTAAGTGCTGGCCCTGGAGGACAGGACAGGTGCCCTGGGGCATGGCGGGAGCTGTGCTGTGTGGCCCTGGAGTTGGCCTGCTAAACTCCTACCTGTGTGCCTCCTCCCCCCCAAAGAGAAGAACCATGACTCACCAGACACAGGTGGAGGGGATGTCACAGGGCCTGCTCTCCCGGGGATTCTGTTACTTGTCTAGAAAACCCAATTTATGACCTTCACAAGGATGACAGCTCATTTTCTTTCTTTCTTTCTTTTTTTTCCCCCCACAAATTTTCCTCCTCTCACCACTAAAGGAGGGCTGCCCAGGGGATTTATCCTCAGGTCAGAATTTGATTTTGTAACCGGAGCTTCTCTTTCTTCAGGGCCTCCTCCTGTCTGTGCCCCAAGGTGGATGGTGCTGAGGGACAGACAGGTGTGGTGTGGTGCAGCAGGACTGAGTGACGAAAGATTCATGCCTGGGTGCAGACTCAGGGGTGTGGCCGCCACAACAAGGGAAGTGTGGCTTCCCCCATGGCTTACACTTTTGCACTGTATTCAGGAGCCACGCACATCAGTGGGGAAGGGGGATGGAGACACATGAGATTCCCAGATCCTGGCTACCTGTGGGTCATGGGTGAGGTGCTTGTAGTGAAAAATTAGGAAGGAAAGTCCGACTTTCGTTACACCCGCCTCGCCCCAGTTTCTGCCTTCTCTGGGGAGCCAGGGCCTGCTGCTGCATGTGCCTCTTCCCACTGCAGGACTCCGCCCAGGCTGATCCCACTTGCAGGACAGTGAATTCCACTTTTGCGCTATGTTTTGAGAGCTACCAGAAGGCTCCTGTATCAGTTAGCCAATGCTACAAATGCTACAAAAACTCAGTGGCTTAAAATAACAACCATCTATTCTCAGGACTCTGCAGGTCAGCTGGAGTCAATGGGGGCTGGGTGGGTCCACACTGGGATTTCTTGGTCTTTGTGGCTCCGCTCCACCTGTCTCTCGTCTCCCTCATGGGACCAGTGGACTCTCTTTGGTATGTTCCTGGAATTGGCCACGGCAAAGGTGTGAGAGCACAAGTGGAAATACTCCAGGTTTACTGGACAAAGCAAATGACACGGCCAAGCCCAAAGTCGG